>NW_026731928.1:160000-474725 GCF_028476545.2 Physella acuta | reverse complement strand
AAATTCTATTTTACCCCTAAAATAATAAAACATTAACAATTTAGTTTTTTTATTACTTAATAATGCCTGTTACGTCACATTAATTAACCCATTTCCAAATAACCCCACAGGTCAACGAGTCAGATGGAGTTAGCTCCCCATTCCATGTAGACATCGACTTTCAACATTTCCAAGACTCAACTATTTAATTCAAGTTAGACGAAAACAAAACTGTCATTTCTTTTTAATGATTTAACTTTTAAATATTGCACGCTTATTAATTTCAGGATAATCAAGTTGATATCTATATATATAATTCTCTCTTGGAGACGATAGAAAGTACCAAGCTGTAGCGCGCTCCCTACCACCCCCACCCTAAATGGTCTGGTGAGCTGTGATTCACGCGAAATGTTTACAATCGTAGAAGCCGGGTTAGTGACGGCTATTAGGGGCAGATAATTTAGGTTGAAACGATTTTTAAACTTAGGGGAGGTAACTAAGAGGAGTTTACTTTCACGGGGAGGGGGGGGGGGTATCGTCCTCAAAGAGCTACTTTGTTTTTTAAAGCAAATATTTCAGTGTACTGTCGAATTCACAATTATGAATTACTGAAAAGTAGAAAATAAAACAACTAAATAGCAACGTATGATACGCCGCGGGTCGGCTAGTATTTTTAAATTAACCTCGCAACGTTAATCTGACCCTTGCTACTCAAATAAAACTGGTTACTTTATATTTATGGACGACGCCGAGCGATACCGTTTAGTAGCACTGCGCAAATCAACAATATCTCGCAGCTTTGATGAGGGGGGGGGGGGGACGGTCAGTGTTTCTTTCAGACTTTTTTCTCGGGGGGGGGGGGGCACTTGACATTTTTTAAGGTTTTTAAGGGGGAGTGGGACTAAATTTCAGGGGTGGGGGACACTGGTAAAAGTATATATTTTCTATATAAATTTTATTTCCTTCAGGAGGGGAGGTGAGGGGGGCGATAAACGTTCCCCGCCCCCGAAGAGGTACCTGGAAGAAACTTCAAAACTAAAAACCAATCCACACATAGATGTTGTAATATTGATCTTCTAAAACATTCACCTATGAGATGTTGTATATCAATCTTCTAAAACATTGACAGGGATGTTGCATATTGATCTTATACAGTTTCCATTTCCCGTTGTAATGGATGAGTGACGTGGACATGGGCCCCATCACGTGATTTCATCAGCCAGTGCACCTTGGGGTTAATCTACAACTGCTACACCCCTCCCCCCCTCCACCCCAACACACTTGACAACTGCCTGGAAAACTTCCCCGCTGAAATGAACGATGAGGGCTGTTTTAGGATTTACACCGTTAAGACAGGGCCACTTGCGTTCTTGGCTCCTGAAGTTAGTTATTGGCCAAGTGGCCAAAATAACAATTATAAGCGTATATTTGATATTAGGAGGTTATATAAGTATAGCTTTAACTTGATGGCGAAGGTAATTAACCAAGAATGATTTAATTCACCTAAAACTATTTAATCAACAAAGAACGATTTAATGCAGAACTCTAACGTGAATGTGTGTTTTTGGTAGATAACTTTCATTTTTGGCTGTTATCGGGGTTACTTTCAGACATTTTGCTCTCAAGGTGGGGAGGGGGAACCTTGATACTTCCCAGTTAGGCTAGGGATAATTATAATATGGAACACTATATCTATTTTCTATTTTTTTAAATGTCACCCTCATTCCCCCCCCCCCCCCTTTAAGCCCGTAGAGATAGACTACCTGAAAGTAGAAATAGCTGATCTAATATAGAAAAATGAACTAAATCAAATTGGTTAAATTAACAAATCAAATTAGATATGTGTAAGCTTACTCAATTATACTTTTACAAATGTAAATGCCTTTAAAAGTAGTGCTATTATATTAAGTTTTAAAAATTTGACAGACTTGAAATCGTGAATCTTAAATTGGTGAATCTAAATATTCAGTAATTATGTAAGTTAAGTTTTTCAATTGTTTAAGTTGGCTTTAAAAATAATTAATCATGCTGGGTCTCAAAGTTTATCAAATGGAAAAATTAATGAATAACTTAAATGCTATTTCAGTAATATATTTTTTAGTAAGTTATTATTTTTGTCGTTTTTAATAATTGTCAGAATGACAATGACTAATTATGACTATCACCAGCCCTAATTTATTCAAACAGACTAATGTAAATTTAATCTTACTACGATGAGCATTGATCTGGCCAACAAAAAACTATTTCGTCACATTGGCCAGGCGGGACAACTCTAGCGCTGCACTGAACTCTTTTGTGTTCAACGGTTTTCTAAAGGTCACACCACGCACTAACGGTTGGACGGCCCCAGGGGTTTTTAATGAAAAGATATTTTTGGCAGCGGCTCTGGGGTGATGATATTTCACTAGGTATTGTCTTGCTAAATGGTGGGAAGACTAATTCGATAATAATGATGACATTAGTCAATAATCGCACTGTGGGTTTTGCAAAAATTATAGGTTAAAAGGGAGGTAATACTCTAGTTGAAATGATTGGCCGGTGTTAGGGGTTTATTTTAGTGATGGCAGCGTCGTGTAAGTTAAGACTTTAGTAATGGTAGCAGAAGGTTAGGGGTCATCCACAAACGACTTCACGGTTTTTCCATCGATTTTTAGTTTATCTCTTGGGAGGGGGGCGGGGAAGGGGAGGTAACCTCCGGGATACCGTCTAGTGCCCCCCCCCCCCACACACACCCGAATGAGATTTATATAGAAAATATATAGTTTTATCAGTGTCCGCCCACATCCCCCCCCCCCGAAAATTTCGTCCTCCCCCCCCCCCCCCCCCCGCCTCCGAAAATTTCAAGTGTCCTCCCCCCCTCCTCTTCCCACGGAGAAAAACGTCTGAAAGATACACTGTTCACACATCGTCCAAAAGGCCAGCCCCCTCCCTACCCCCCCCCCCCCCTCCACACACACACATCTTTAAATCGACATCACAACTCAGAAAAACAAGCGTTTTTCTTTTTAAAATATTTACTGAGCAAGATCAACATTAAATATATTGATCTATTTTAATTAAAATTCTCAAAAGTAGTCGTTCAAAAAACGCGAAATATCGGCTAAAATTCAGTCTCTACTTTTTATAATGCAAAGATTGTCGTCACTCTTTTTTTACCCCCCTCCCCTCCCCCGGTCCCTCGGTCACACGTCATCACAAAATTCCACCCCCACCCTCCTCACCCACTGAGGTGTACAACTTCGTTACTGGACGAGCCCTAACATCATTTTCGTAACGACACCATCATCTACCACTTTGATAACAACACCATAACTACAGTAGCACAACTTCAATGGCACCATACGACGTCTGTAAAACCGCTATTCTAACGACAACATGCACAACTGTTTTTGCTTCTAAAAAACGACAATTTTGTGTTGCATGCATTATTTACGTAACATCACAGCAATACATCATTTAAGGTGGCGAGCTAGCACGCTCCACCATAAAATAGTTCGTAAACTAAAATAATAGTTTCAATGAACGGGTGAGTAGGCAGGGGACGTAACCAATGATTGCACTGAAAATCACAAACAAACAAACTGACAAGCAAACACACTATGTTTTCTTTTACCGCACACACACACACAAGCACACACACAAGCATACGCACGCACACGCACGCTAACAAACACAAACACTGTTTTAAAAAAACAATGTTTCACCACGACTCGATAATTGTACAACAAAATCCCTGATCGATTTTCTATCCATGACGTAACCCATCGATACAGCTTTTGTAAATTACTGATGAGGGGGAGGGAGGAGGGAGGCTGTATTTTTACTTTTTACAATCTTAGCCACAGTAAATGACTTGTGTGACGCAAATCTTCACATGATCTATTCATTAAATACCTTGTATCACATCAACTGATTTAACTCAGGCATATGAATCAGAGTTTCTTCCAGGCATCTCTTCGGAGGGCTTCTTCCCCCCCCCCCCTCCCCAAATGAAATGGAATTGATATAGAGAATATATACTTTTAACAGTGTCCGATCCCCCGCTTCGAAAATTTCAAGTGCCCCCCCCCCCCCCCCCCGGAGAAAAAAGTCTGGAAGAAACACTGCAACTGTATGTGTGCGCTTATTAATTATAAACAGTACTTAGCGTACGTTTGATATCGCCTAACATGAGGTACTTGTACCTGTTTATTTTATGGGTCCGTGCATAGCTGTCCGGTCAATGACCCCTTCTGCCACTACCCCCAGCAATTACTCCCAGGTAAATTACTTCCAGTCAATTACCCCCCTCCCATCCTCCCTCCCGTGGTAATTACCCCCTCTCGAGCATACTAATTGTATCTAATATCGATATGGCGAAAAAAAAGGCATTTCGTAGAATACATAGAAGGGGCTGACAGTATAAGTATAGTAATTTCACTAAGCATTTAATAGAATACAACGCAGAGTACAAGGAAACGTAGGCTATACAATAAGCGTATTCCCACCAGAATATTTCATAATCCTATCTCAGTTTCTACGACGTGGCCTAGCGGTAGAGCGCTAGACTGCTAACCAGAAAGTCTCCAGATCCTGAGCTCGATTCTGGAGTAGGTATGTGAATCCATCTAGACTGTATCATGTCAGAGGCGTAGCGAGGGGGGGGGGGGGCGGGGGGGACATATGTCCCCGGGCGCCGACCTTAGGGAGGGGGGCGCCAAATTGAAAGTTTGAGGAGGGGTGTAAATAAAAAGTTCGAGAGGGGGGGTGCAAATCGAAAGTTTGAGGGGGGGGGGGGTGTAAATGAAAAGTTCGATGGAGGGGTGCAAATCGAAAGTTTGTCCCCGGGGGGCGGGAGGGTCGCTACGCCTCTGTATCATGTCCTCGATTTACCCAGCTCTGATGGGAACTTGACTTACGTTAAGGAAACAAACACGGCTGGGCATAGTGCTGACCACACTATCCCTTTATACGCCGATGTCATTGATACAGAAGAACTCTACTTCATCAGCCCCATATGTCTTTATCACGAAAGGGAATAGATAATGTAATTATAATCCCTATCTCTACCACTAACCCAAACATCATCTTTAGATCCCGGTTATGTTTAGGGTGAGTTTGTAATAAACAAGTGGTAGTGTCCTGTTTGTTTTTTTGTATTTTATTTAACACTTTATACTAAGTTAGGGGGTCTCCCATAAGTCATACGCCTAAAGGGTGATTTTAGTGGTGTTGGAAAAAAATTTTAATATTCACACGAGGACACGCAATTGTTCAGAAATCTTTTGTACCATAAATGTTAAATTTCTAATTTTTTTTAAATATAAGAACGAAGCATACGTTTTACTTGTTCTTATAGAGGTGGTGTCAGGTTTTTTTTTCGCTACATTAAAAAGAACTTGTGAGAGGATTTTGTAAAAAAAAAAAGAAAAAAGAGATGGTGTAAACATTAAGAAAATACTAATGGAAGACACCTTTACTGTTCGTTCACATCCGTTCGCGATTAAAACAAAACAAAAAAAAACTTACCTGGTTAAATTAGTTAAAATAGTCCTCAAATAACTACGTTCCTCTCCTTGTTAACAGTGTTGAAAAAATCCTTGCTACTTTTAAATGAGTGATTGATAAATTGATCGATTAAAATTTAAATAATCGAACTTTCAATTTCCTGAAAAATCCTTCAATCGCAAAAAATCTAACGCGTATTTCTATTCGTAAACAACCTTGTTTCGTTTGTAATATGCGAAGTTTTTTTTCACTAAAATGCGAATGAAGACTAAGACACCGGTACCACAGTAAATTTGTATTCTATAAACACAGTCTGTAGTGGCACTCTCTGAAGGAGAGATTCAAGAATTTTATCCTACCCGCGACTCACAAACAACGCGGTGAGCGTCGAGGCTAGCGCTGACTGTTACGTCATACTTCACGTGAGTGGCACGCGCATAGCTGGACAAACCGCCTTTGTGGAACTGCAATACGAGTGCCATTTTGTACACTTATTAGATAGGTGGCATTTTGTCCAATTTCTAGATGGTGGTATTTTGTACACTTATTAGATAGGTGGCATTTTGTCCACTTTCTAGGTGGTGGCATTTTGTACACCTATTAGATAGGTGGCATTTTGTATGCCAAGTAAATGGGTGGTAATGTGTACACCTATTCGATAGGTGGCGTTTTGTACATCTTCTAGATGAGTGGTATTTTCTAGACCTATGAGTTGGGTGTCATTTTGTCCACCTATTAGGTGGCATTTTGTACATCTTCTAGTTGGTAGTATTTTGCACACCTATTAGATGTGTGGTTATTTATAGACCTATTAGATGGGTGACATTTTGTACATCTTCTAGATGTGTGGTACTTTATACACCTATTACATGCGTGGCATTTTTTATACCTGCCATACTAGTGGCATTTTGTAGACCTACTGGTGTTAGTATACACACAACTTTATAGCTTCTGCAACTAGATTTGAAATCTATTTGCCGTATTAGATTAGAGTTTAAACTGCTGGTGTATTAGATCAGCGATAAAATCTACAAGCGGTGTTGGCTGGCTTTGGTTAAAACACATCATTCAATAGATCCTTTTATTCTGTTTTGGTATAGGACTCTGTGGGGGTCGGCGTGGTCGAGTCGGTAAAGCTCATGGTTCGAACCCTCGGGCAGATGAGGCTCGTTAGCTGGGGACAACTGCTGCCTTGTAGTTTGTTCTATGGAAGCAAAGCGAATCCAAAAAGAAAAGCAGGCTGAAATCGGAGTCAATGGCCTCAATGGCGCATAACCAGTTGACATGTATCCTTAAATGTGCTGCAGGTCGAGTCGACAAAAGCTCATGGTTGATAAATTCGAAAAATGCTCGAGTTCAAACCCTCTGTTAGATAAGACTCGATCCCTTCCAACACATAAAAATTAAGAACGAAGAAGAAGAAGGACTTATTGTATAAAACGTGTT
The DNA here is from genome assembly GCF_028476545.2 of Physella acuta. NCBI lineage: Eukaryota > Metazoa > Mollusca > Gastropoda > Physidae > Physella > Physella acuta. Next base: position 467,813 of record NW_026731928.1, on the reverse strand, counting down.
TCCTTTAGGCACATTTCTGGAAGAGGGTCAAGGAAAACCGCGCACACAAAAAGTGCGCAAAGGCATTTTTGTTTTCTTAAATCGAGAATTTGTAGAAATTAACAAAGAGTGATTGGATCTACATTGTACTTGTAGCATAATAAAACTGACTCCCCGCGAAATATGACACGAATAAAGTGTATTAGTTTGTATTTGCGCATTTTGCTGTTTGCGCATGTTTCCGTCTCGCAATTTTTCTGGGACACCCCCACCCCCACACCCTCAAAGCACGTCCACAGCCATTTACCCCGGGGAAAAAAATAGAAAAATATAATTTATATAGAAAATATATAGACTACTTTTTCAAGTCTTCAAGTCTTTTAAGTACATCAGCCCCCCCCCCCCTCCCCTAATCCCCTACCAAGAAGTTTAAAGCGCCCTTCGCCCCGTGGAAAAAAAAACAGGTTGTCTTAATAATGGTAGACTTTGTTATGCCGCTAATATTAAGTAGTAATGCAAAGCTCCACCCCCCCCCCCCCACACACACACACCTTCTCGTGAATAAACAACGAATTTAAAATCTTTAACTCCAGAATGCAACTACTTGATCGAATACAACTTCTAACCCAAAAAAAAAAAACTTGAATTGTCCAATAAAATGTCTAAATATAGACCTACAGCCTCTATAAGAATCGATCGAGAAAGCTAATCGTAAGAGAAAGGATGGAATTGCGGTATCGATACCTCCCTTTTCTAGTCGGACAACCAGGTGACAAGATTGTGTCCAATCGATTGGTCAGTAAAAATAAAAATCTCCTTGCTGGCCAATCCAACGCTGATGTCACCGGCTTTCTGGAGAAATAACAGAATTATTTTTAGATTGAAATGTTTTAATTCCCCGCATGTTGAAAAAAGGTTTGATTGTTGACAAGGACAAGGTTGGTTCAACACTATTGGGGTGGGGGATCATTGACCCGGTGGTGGGAGTAGTATATTAGGTCCCTTTTGGAGCGAAGGCGCAGGCGCTGGGTGAGGTGGAGCAGGAGCAGGAGCAGGAGCAGGAACAAAGGCTATATAGGAAAATACTCCCCGCCTGGGTGAACCGCAGGTACAATGACATATAGCAAAATACTCACCCACCAGGGTGAGGTGGGTGATCCGCAGGAACAACGAAATATAGTAAAATACTCCCTGGGGGAGGTGGAGGTACAGCCTCATATAGTAAAATACTCACCCACCTGGGTGAGGGTGGGTGAGCCGCAGGAACAATGACATATAGTAAAATACTCACCCACCTGGGTGAGCAGGAGGGGGAGGGTGGGTGAGCCGCAGGAACAATGAGATATAGTAAAATACTCACCCACCCTAGGGTGGGTGAGCAGGTGGGGGAGTAGGTCAGTAGGTCACCACCGGTGACCTTGTGACGTAATCAGTGACCTTGTGACGTAATCAGGGAAAATATGACGTAATCATTGACCTAGTTACGTAATTTTAATGCGTTTTTTAATTAGTTTGAATTTAATTTTTAAATTTTAATTAATTTTTATTATCGAGTTACGTAATTTAATTACTTTGATTGTATTTTTATTTTGTTTAATTTGTTTGTTTACTTGTTGTTTAATTTAATTACTTTGTTTATATTGGGTAATTTTTATTAACGAGTTACGTAATTTGATTATTTGTTTACTTTTTAATTATTTTTATTTTGTTTATTTTTAATTTTATTTTATTTTATAATTAGTTAAATTATTATTAACTAGTTACGTAATTTGATTTTGATTACTTTGTTTCATTTATTTATTTCATATATTTCTTTTCTTTGATGTATGGTATTTAAAATAAAAGACACTGTTTATTTGATTGTATGTATGTTTAATAGTAAACGGATAGGGGTGTTGGTGGATGAGAGGGGGAGTAATGATGGGGTTTGAGGGTAGGGGTGCGCTAGCGTGTACTTTGTGAATAACATCCATTAACCAGACATGTAACAGATGTTACGTATCGATTCACCAGCAAAGTTTTTAATATTGATCCCACTCACGGGCCATCACAGCATGATGTCCCGCCTAATTAAATTTTGTTACGCATCGTCGATTTTATGTGTTGTTCACGGACGCGAACACCGTAGGGTCCGGTGTTTAATGAGGGCCATTAAGCGCGTCTCCGCGTTAAGTGTGGTAACAGCTGTACCACTTTAATCGATTTTTCCCCGCTCGGTTACTAGAGTGAGAAGCCATCACGTAACAGCTGGTGCTGTAATTACGCCGAGTAAGGACATTGGTTGTAACTATTCGCTTATAGCGAGGGTCACCGAAAACAAAATATATATTTAAGGGTTGGAATTTTCTTTCAACCACCGATAAATCAGGTTTTGAGACGAAACGAAGTCTCCGTAGGTTCGTGTTTTTTAACGGGCGACAGGGCGACTTGGTGCGTTGGTACGTGAGGTATGCGGGGTAGACATGTTTTTTACAAGTCTGGAAAAGTAATTAAGTTTTTTATGACCGTTCCGATTTTCTTTTGATCTGACCACCATTTGACCACCCTGAGCCAGATAAATTTAACAAATGTTCAGTACATAGTCGCTTATAGTAACATGGGTGAGGGGTGTAAGCAGGCGGGTGACGGTGTGAACAGGTGGGTGAAGGGGGAAATATTAACAAATGTTCAATACATACTCGCTTATAGTAACATGGGTGAGGGGTGTAAGCAGACGGGTGACGGTGTGAACAGGTGGGTGAAGGGTGAAAGGTGGGTGAAGGTGGAGAAGGTGGGTGAAGGGGGAACACGAGTAGGAGTAAAGGATATATAGTAAAAGACTCTACCACCTGAGTGAGGTGGGTGAGGAGGCAGATTTTAAGCTTAATTTTTTTATTTTATTTTTCATCATCTGTTAACTTTAAGGTTCTATAACTCTATATATTTAAATACATTTTTTGATTCAAACGAGTTTACTTTTCCTAATGTAAGTACAGGTAAAGTGAAGGGTGAAAGGTGGGTGAAGGTGGAGAAGGAGTGAGCACGTAGGTGAAGGGGTGAGCAGGTCGGTGAAGGGGGACAGGAGTAGGAGTAAAGGATATATAGTAAAAGATTCCAACACCTAAGTGAGGTGGATTTTAATTTTTAATTTTTTTTTTTTTTTTTTTTTTTTTTTTTTTTTTCATCATCTGTTAACTTTAAAGTTCTATAACTCTATATATTTAAATACATTTTTTGATTCAAACGAGTTTACTCCCTCTAACGTAAGTATATGTAAAGACGGATTTCCTATAGATCTGTAATGAATTAGGCCTTTTTGACTAGGACTTGTTACCCAGGTGTTGATATGATACGCTTTTTTGAGATACGCACATACACACACAGACTTACACACACACATACACACACACACGTGGTGGTGGTAAGGTGGTGGTAAGGTGGTGGTGGTAAGGTGGTGGTAAGGTGGTGGTGGTAAGGTGGTGGTAAGGTGGTGGTGGTAAGGTGGTGGTAAGGTGGTGGTGGTAAGGTGGTGGTGGTAAGGTGGTGGTAAGGTGGTGGTAAGGTGGTGGTAAGGTGGTGGTGGTAAGGTGGTTGTGGTAAGGTGGTGGTAAGGTGGTGGTGGTACGGTGGTGGTGGTAAGGTGGTGGTAAGGTGGTGGTGGTAAGGTGCTGGTGGTAAGGTGGTGGTGGTAAGGTGGTGGTAAGGTGGTGGTGGTAAGGTGGTGGTGGTAAGGTGGTGGTAAGGTGGTGGTAAGGTGGTGGTGGTAAGGTGGTGGTAAGGTGGTGATAAGGTGGTGGTAAGGTGGTGGTGGTAAGGTGGTGGTAAGGTGGTGGTAAATTTGCTTAAGATTATAAACTTCAAGTTTTAAAAAAGCAACAACGTTATAGTACGTCGTGTCAAATGACACACAGTTTAAAATGTCTACATTTAAATTTCACCAAAATAAGGATGTATAAACTAAATATGATATGACGTTAGCATACATATCATTCAATCTAATCATTCTAAAGTACAAATCAATAATTTTTATTGATTAAGGGGCTGGGTGAGTTATTTTTATTCGGGTGCGCAGGGAAGGTTTGGAGTTGGTTGGGACGTTTTCACCGAGCCAGGGTTCGAGGCTAGTCCATGTATGTTTTAGAATTGTTAGGGGTCCAGTCTATAGTAGGGTCGGTGGAGTTTTGTTAGCACTGAGGCAGGTTGGAACGTTGGTACATACATGTTTGGGAATTGTTGGTAGCCGAGTTCATACTAGTGTCGGTGAAGGTTGGTTTTGAACTCGGAACATGTATGTTTTAGAATTGTTGGTAGCCGAGTTCATACTAGTGTCGGTGAAGGTTGGGTTTTGAACTCGGACCATGCATGTTTAGGAGTTGGATGCGGTAGAGTTTACACTAGGGACGGATGTGTTTTGGTTACACCGAGGGTGGTTTCAAAGTTCGTACATGCAGCATTGGAATTGTTAGGGGCCGTGTTCATACTAGGGTCGGTGAAGTTTTCACCGAGAGTGCTTTCGAACTCAGAACATGTATGTTTTGGAAACGGTAGGTGTAGAGTCCATACTAGGGTCGGTGAAGTTTTCACCGAGGCAGGTTACAAAGTTGGGACATGTATGTTTAGGAATTGTTGGCAGTCGAGTTCATACTAGGGTCGGGGAGGTTTGTTAACACTGAGGCAGGTTACAAAGTTGGTATATGCATGTTTAGGAATTGTTGGTAGCCGAGTTCATACTAGTGTCGGTGAAGGTTGGTTTTGAACTCGGAACATGTATGTTTTGGAATCGGTAGGTGTAGAGTTCATACTAGAGTCGGTGAAGTTTTCACCGAGGCAGGTTACAAAGTTGGGACATGCATGTTTAGGAATTGTTGGCAGTCGAGTTCATACTAGGGTCGGGGGTAGGTGTAGAGTCCATACTAGGGTCGGTGAAGTTTTCAGGTTACAAAAATTGGTACATGCATGTTTAGGAATTGTTGGTAGCCGAGTTCATACTAGGGTCGGGGGAGTTTCAGAGTTGGTACATGCATGTTTAGGAATGGACAGGGGCTGTGTTCATACTAGGGTCGGTGAAATTTTCACCGAGGGTGGTTTCAAAGTTACTACATGCATGTTTTGGAAGTGATAGGGGCCGAGTCTATACTACTGTGGGATGGTTTTATTTTCACCGAGGCAGATTTCAAACGTGGACCATCCCTGTTTCGAAGTTGGTCGGGGTAGAGTTTACACTAGAGTGGGACGGTCTTTGTTTTCAACAAAATTGGTACATGGATGTTTGGTACAGGACTGTTTTGGAAATGGTGAGGCAAAGTTAAACTAGGGTCAGGGGAGTTTTCAACGAGGCTGGTTTCGAAATTCGGCCATGGATGTTTTGGAGTTGGATGGGAACGTTGTCACTTGTAACATTAGTTGAATACAGATACAAGTTTGTCTGTTACTTTGTCTGTCCAATGGAATAGTGTGGGTAGTGGTATGGTGTGTTTATCTATCGGTTGTTTAGGGATGGGGTGAGAGCGGCGGACAAAGTTGTCGATGTAGGTAGGGCGCCTATGGTATTCATTACGGAGTGGTGTCTACAAGTTACATATCTCAGTCTGTTGAAGTAGTGTCTAGGAGTTGTGATATTAGTTGAATAAATATTTGTCTGTAGGATTGTCCTACAGCCTTTGCCTCTTTAATGGAATAGAATGGGTAGTGGTACGGTTGGTATTGAGGTTAGGGATGAGAGAAGGAGAAAGGGGTTGCGGACAAATGGAAGGGGAAGGGCGAATAGTGATAAAAATTATTGATTTGTACTTTAGAATGATTAGATTGAATGATATGTATGCTAACGTCATATCATATTTAGTTTATACATCCTTATTTTGGTGAAATTTAAATGTAGACATTTTAAACTGTGTGTCATTTGACACGACGTACTATAACGTTGTTGCTTTTTTAAAACTTGAAGTTTATAATCTTAAGCAAATTTACCACCACCTTACCACCACCTTACCACCACCACCTTACCACCACCTTATCACCACCTTACCACCACCTTACCACCACCACCTTACCACCACCTTACCACCACCACCTTACCACCACCTTACCACCACCTTACCACCACCACCTTACCACCACCACCTTACCACCACCTTACCACCACCACCTTACCACCACCACCTTACCACCACCACCTTACCACCACCTTACCACCACCACCTTACCACCACCACCTTACCACCACCTTACCACAACCACCTTACCACCACCACCTTACCACCACCTTACCACCACCTTACCACCACCACCTTACCACCACCACCTTACCACCACCTTACCACCACCACCTTACCACCACCTTACCACCACCACCTTACCACCACCTTACCACCACCACCTTACCACCACCTTACCACCACCACGTGTGTGTGTGTATGTGTGTGTGTAAGTCTGTGTGTGTATGTGCGTATCTCAAAAAAGCGTATCATATCAACACCTGGGTAACAAGTCCTAGTCAAAAAGGCCTAATTCATTACAGATCTATAGGAAATCCGTCTTTACATATACTTACGTTAGAGGGAGTAAACTCGTTTGAATAAAAAAATGTATTTAAATATATAGAGTTATAGAACTTTAAAGTTAACAGATGATGAAAAAAAAAAAAAAAAAAAAAAAAAATTAAATTAAAAATTAAAATTAAAATTAAAATCCACCTCACTGAGGTGTTGGAATCTTTTACTATATATCCTTTACTCCTACTCCTGTCCCCCTTCACCGACCTGCTCACCCCTTCACCTACGTGCTCACTCCTTCTCCACCTTCACCCACCTTTCACCCTTCACTTTACCTGTACTTACATTAGGAAAAGTAAACTCGTTTGAATCAAAAAATGTATTTAAATATATAGAGTTATAGAACCTTAAAGTTAACAGATGATGAAAAATAAAATAAAAAAATTAAGCTTAAAATCTGCCTCCTCACCCACCTCACTCAGGTGGTAGAGTCTTTTACTATATATCCTTTACTCCTACTCGTGTTCCCCCTTCACCCACCTTCTCCACCTTCACCCACCTTTCACCCTTCACCCACCTGTTCACACCGTCACCCGTCTGCTTACACCCCTCACCCATGTTACTATAAGCGAGTATGTATTGAACATTTGTTAATATTTCCCCCTTCACCCACCTGTTCACACCGTCACCCGCCTGCTTACACCCCTCACCCATGTTACTATAAGCGACTATGTACTGAACATTTGTTAAATTTATCTGGCTCAGGGTGGTCAAATGGTGGTCAGATCAAAAGAAAATCGGAACGGTCATAATTACTTTTCCAGACTTGTAAAAAACATGTCTACCCCGCATACCTCACGTACCAACGCACCAAGTCGCCCTGTCGCCCGTTAAAAAACACGAACCTACGGAGACTTCGTTTCGTCTCAAAACCTGATTTATCGGTGGTTGAAAGAAAATTCCAACCCTTAAATATATATTTTGTTTTCGGTGACCCTCGCTATAAGCGAATAGTTACAACCAATGTCCTTACTCGGCGTAATTACAGCACCAGCTGTTACGTGATGGCTTCTCACTCTAGTAACCGAGCGGGGAAAAATCGATTAAAGTGGTACAGCTGTTACCACACTTAACGCGGAGACGCGCTTAATGGCCCTCATTAAACACCGGACCCTACGGTGTTCGCGTCCGTGAACAACACATAAAATCGACGATGCGTAACAAAATTTAATTAGGCGGGACATCATGCTGTGATGGCCCGTGAGTGGGATCAATATTAAAAACTTTGCTGGTGAATCGATACGTAACATCTGTTACATGTCTGGTTAATGGATGTTATTCACAAAGTACACGCTAGCGCACCCCTACCCTCAAACCCCATCATTACTCCCCCTCTCATCCACCAACACCCCTATCCGTTTACTATTAAACATACATACAATCAAATAAACAGTGTCTTTTATTTTAAATACCATACATCAAAGAAAAGAAATATATGAAATAAATAAATGAAACAAAGTAATCAAAATCAAATTACGTAACTAGTTAATAATAATTTAACTAATTATAAAATAAAATAAAATTAAAAATAAACAAAATAAAAATAATTAAAAAGTAAACAAATAATCAAATTACGTAACTCGTTAATAAAAATTACCCAATATAAACAAAGTAATTAAATTAAACAACAAGTAAACAAACAAATTAAACAAAATAAAAATACAATCAAAGTAATTAAATTACGTAACTCGATAATAAAAATTAATTAAAATTTAAAAATTAAATTCAAACTAATTAAAAAACGCATTAAAATTACGTAACTAGGTCAATGATTACGTCATATTTTCCCTGATTACGTCACAGGGTCACTGATTACGTCACAAGGTCACCGGTGGTGACCTACTGACCTACTCCCCCACCTGCTCACCCACCCTAGGGTGGGTGAGTATTTTACTATATCTCATTGTTCCTGCGGCTCACCCACCCTCCCCCTCCTGCTCACCCAGGTGGGTGAGTATTTTACTATATGTCATTGTTCCTGCGGCTCACCCACCCTCACCCAGGTGGGTGAGTATTTTACTATATGAGGCTGTACCTCCACCTCCCCCAGGGAGTATTTTACTATATTTCGTTGTTCCTGCGGATCACCCACCTCACCCTGGTGGGTGAGTATTTTGCTATATGTCATTGTACCTGCGGTTCACCCAGGCGGGGAGTATTTTCCTATATAGCCTTTGTTCCTGCTCCTGCTCCTGCTCCACCTCACCCAGCGCCTGCGCCTTCGCTCCAAAAGGGACCTAATATACTACTGGTGGGGCGGTGTTGACCGAGTGTGTTGGAGTCGAGACCCGGGGGGTAAAACAATGTTGGCATCGCGAGGGTCTGGCTGCTGGCAGATAGCTACTTACTTTGTGGGTTTCTTGGTTCGCCACATAGAAATTGATTGAGATTGAGGGAAAATAAAAATAAAATAAAAGTTAGTTTCGGTGAAGTAGAAGTAGAATGAATATTGTGGACTACTTGGACGAATCGTTAAAAAAAAGGGGGGGGGTCGGCGTGGTCGAGTCGGTAAACCGAAAAGTCTCGAGTTCGAACCGTCGGACGGCTGAGGCTCATTAGCTGGGGACAGCCAATATTCTAGGAGAGACAACTCCAAAATCAAACAACTGCTGCCAAAAAGAAAAGCAGGCTGAAATCGGAGTTAATGACCTCAATGGCGCATAACCAGTTAATTGTGGGATTCCTTCCAACACTAAAAGAACGAAGAAGAAGAAAGAAGTTAAAAAAAAACGCATGCTTGCTAAATCGTAAAGTCCCGAGTTCGAACCCCCATAAGTTGAGGCTCGGGGACACCTACTCATCTAGAAGAGACAACTCCAAAACTGCTGCCTTGTGGGTTTTTTTTTTTCTTGGTTGGACAAAAACTATGGACGAACAGAGGCGTAGCGACCCTTCCCGGCGCCCGGGGACAAACTTTCGATTTGCACCCCCCCTCAAGATTTCGATTTGCACCCCCCTCAAGCTTTCAATTTAGTTTTTCCTACCCATTTTGGCGCCCCCTAAGGTCGGCGCCCGGGGACGTATGTCCCCCCCCCTCCCCCCACCCCCCCCCCCCCCCCGCAACGCCTATGTGGACGTAAATCCAAAAAGAAAAGCAGGCTGAATTCGGAGTCAACAACCTGTATGACACATAACAAATTGACGTGTAATACTTAGTTATGTTGGAGGAAATCCCTTCCAACGTGACAATGGATTAGGAACAAAGAATAAGTTCAAAACAAAGCACGATAGAGATGACATTGTGTAACTGAGTATCAATGCTCCACAGTGGGTGGCGGTGCACATAGATGAGGATGAGGGGATGCAGTGTTTCTTCCAGACTTTTTTCTCGGGGGGGGGGGTGAAGGGGGCGGGACTTGATATTTTCGGGCGGAGGAGGGGGGCGGACAACATTTTCCGGGGGGGGGGGGGCGGACACTGGTAAAAGTATGTTTTCTATATAAATTCCATTTCGTTCGAGGGGGGGGGGGGGGGGGGCAGAGATGCCTGGAAGAATCTCTGAGGGGATGGGGTCTACTCTCGAGTTTGTTGACCGCAAGTAATTTACATTTATAGTAGTGGCTACTTCCGCATAGACCACCCTCCCCACCACCACCACTATCCCCTCACCCTCCGTCCTTTCCCAGCCACCAGCGCCGCAATATTTAAAAAAAATATATATAACTGTGATGTGATCTATGAAAACAGCTGACACTGCTAAAGCTAATTTTCTTTTTTTTTTAAATTCTAAACCAACGAGGTTTGCAGTGGTGCATCAGCCTCATCCACTCCATTACACTTACACAGAATTTTCAACCTAGCACGGTCGCTGTAAGAAAAAAAATATGGTTCCCAGAAAGAACCGCAACGGAAAAAAGCGCAACGGAAAAAAGCGCAAATCAAAAAGCGCAACGGAAATAAGCGCACACGGAAAAAAGCGCAAAGAGAAAAAAGCGCACACAGAAAAAAGCGCAAAGAGAAAAAAGCGCAAACGGAAAAAAGCGCAAAGAGAAAAAAGCGCACACAGAAAAAAGCGCAAACAGAAAAAAGCGCAAACGGAAAAAAGCGCAAAGAGAAAAAAGCGCACACGGAAAAAAGCGCAAAGAGAAAAAAGCGCAAACAGAAAAAAGCGCAAAGAGAAAAAAGCGCACACAGAAAAAAGCGCAAAGAGAAAAAAGCGCAAACGGAAAAAAGCGCAAACAGAAAAAAGCGCAAACGGAAAAAAGCGCAAACGGAAAAAAGCGCACACGGAAAAAAGCGCAAACGGAAAAAAGCGCAAACGGAAAAAAGCGCAAACAGAAAAAAGCGCAAACGGAAAAAAGCGCAAACAGAAAAAAGCGCACACAGAAAAAAGCGCAAACAGAAAAAAGCGCAAACGGAAAAAAGCGCAAACGGAAAAAAGCGCACACAGAAAAAAGCGCAAACGGAAAAAAGCGCAAACAGAAACAGAAAAATGCGCAACTTGAAAAAACACATCGAAAAATGTGCAAAAGAGAAATTTAGCACAAAGACCATATGGACTAGATGACACATTTATACATGACTGTTAGGGCTGCTGTGAGAGTGTCGTGTTTGATCACGTGATCTACTACCATTTAAAGCGTACCATTACCATCTGCATTCCCATCACCACGATACAGGCGATACTCACTTTACACAATGTCTATTATTTTCTTGGTCAATAATTATTCAACTACTATTCTCGTATAAACATAAAACTATCGACATTACACGAAGTATCTTTCACATTCTCCCTAGTCCGAACTACCTAGCTTGCATACTATAACAACCCGTTCCTATGGCAAAACTTCACTCTCTTTCATCCGCGTCATCAAACATGCATTCGTCATATCTCTCGTAACAACATTCATTCGCACCAAAATAACAATTTTGTATTTAATATTTTTTCACATCATGACGCACCTACCTACCTACCTACTACCCACCTACCCACCTACCTACCTACCTACCTAACTACCCACCTACCCACTTACCCACTTACCCGCCTACATACTTACCAAACTACCCACCAAAAAAGTATCGGCGAAGTTCGTAAGTTTCGTAAACTGTACTAGACATCATTTTTTTAATGAAAATTCATTGACATCATTGACATTTGTTACATATATGTTACATTTTGCGACAACCTTAATTAGTGCGTTGGGCTTGTATGAAAACTCACTTCGAACTAACTCAATTACATGCTATTTATTTTAACATTACACGGTAAGCGTCACCCAACTGTTGTGATGTAAGGTGAGGACAGGTTCGACAATAAACCAACACGAAAGTACGAAAGAGACATAGATTGCCTATTAGAGAATGGACCCCTTAACTTTCCTAACCCCACCATTTATTATACCCTACCTAACCTCTAAATTTACTGCGCTAAATGTCACTTCCCTCCCAATCGTTCCTATTCTACAGAATTGTGTATACTAATTATTTACATTCTTTAATCTCAATATAACTAAAATAGACTTTTGTTTGAAGGGTAATGAAAACATGTAAACAAAAGGGACGCTACTCTAAATCTATGCGAATACTTATATGCAGTGGCGTAGGCGGGGGGGGGGGGGGGGTTATGGGGGGTCATAACCCCCCCCCCCCCCAATAGACCCCTCGGTATATATATATATATATATATTATGCAAATCGAAAGTTTGAGGGGGGGGGGGTACAATCGACAGTTTGAGGGGGGGGGGAAGTCTGGAAGAAACACTGCATGTAGCCTATATAACAGAAGAGCTATGGTTGTTTATATCATTTTGCATTCGTCCGGTAAACATTTCAGTAAAATACCTTAAAAACCTTCCGTAACCTTTTTATAAAGAAACAAAGAGAGATGAAGTTTATAAATGTTAAAATAAATAGCATGTAATTGAGTTAGTTCGAAGTGAGTTTTCATACAAGCCCAACGCACTAATTAAGGTTGTCGCAAAATGTAACATATATGTAACAAATGTCAATGATGTCAATGAATTTTCATTAAAAAATGATGTCTAGTACAGTTTACGAAACTTACGAACTTCGCCGATACTTTTTTGGTGGGTAGTTTGGTATGTATGTAGGCGGGTAAGTGGGTAAGTGGGTAGGTGGGTAGTTAGGTAGGTAGGTAGGTAGGTGGGTAGGTGGGTAGTAGGTAGGTAGGTAGGTGCGTCATGATGTGAAAAAATATTAAATACAAAATTGTTATTTTGGTGCGAATGAATGTTGTTACGAGAGATATGACGAATGCATGTTTGATGACGCGGATGAAAGAGAGTGAAGTTTTGCCATAGGAACGGGTTGTTATAGTATGCAAGCTAGGTAGTTCGGACTAGGGAGAATGTGAAAGATACTTCGTGTAATGTCGATAGTTTTATGTTTATACGAGAATAGTAGTTGAATAATTATTGACCAAGAAAATAATAGGCATTGTGTAAAGTGATTATCGCCTGTATCGTGGTGATGGGAATGCAGATGGTAGTGGTACGCTTTAAATGGTAGTAGATCACGTGATCAAACACGACACTCTCACAGCAGCCCTAACAGTCATGTATAAATGTGTCATCTAGTCCATATGGTCTTTGTGCTAAATTTCTCTTTTGCACATTTTTCGTTGTGTTTTTTCAAGTTGCGCATTTTTCTGTTTCTGTTTGCGCTTTTTTCCGTTTGCGCTTTTTTCTGTGTGCGCTTTTTTCCGTTTGCGCTTTTTTCCGTTTGCGCTTTTTTCTGTTTGCGCTTTTTTCTGTGTGCGCTTTTTTCTGTTTGCGCTTTTTTCCGTTTGCGCTTTTTTCTGTTTGCGCTTTTTCCGTTTGCGCTTTTTTCCGTTTGCGCTTTTTTCCGTGTGCGCTTTTTTCTGTTTGCGCTTTTTTCCGTTTGCGCTTTTTTCTGTTTGCGCTTTTTTCCGTTTGCGCTTTTTTCTCTTTGCGCTTTTTTCTGTGTGCGCTTTTTTCTCTTTGCGCTTTTTTCTGTTTGCGCTTTTTTCTCTTTGCGCTTTTTTCCGTGTGCGCTTTTTTCTCTTTGCGCTTTTTTCCGTTTGCGCTTTTTTCTGTTTGCGCTTTTTTCTGTGTGCGCTTTTTTCTCTTTGCGCTTTTTTCCGTTTGCGCTTTTTTCTCTTTGCGCTTTTTTCTGTGTGCGCTTTTTTCTCTTTGCGCTTTTTTCCGTGTGCGCTTATTTCCGTTGCGCTTTTTGATTTGCGCTTTTTTCCGTTGCGCTTTTTTCCGTTGCGGTTCTTTCCGGCCACCAAAAAATATATAGTGTTTTTTTTTCTCCGCCATTTTTTTAAAGGCAAAAAATCTCTTCCCCGCCTCGGGCGCTACACTGTGATATACGCGGAGAGTACATTAAAATTGGAGTTATGCGGCAGTTACGTACAGTACATAGGGCCTAAATAACAGTTGTTTGTTTTTTCTGTAAGACAACTAAAAAAATAATTTTAAAAAAAAATCCCATGGAGGATAAAATGACCACTGGACAAACTTCCTGCAGCTTTTTAAATGCCAGAACACCGTCTTGGCATCACGCAAGATGGAAGTGGATGCCATTCTGGACACACGCTCAGGGTGGATAAAAGGGAAGTAATTAAACCCCGCGGAGTAAAGGGACATAAACACGGGATGTAACTCGGATTCGAGTCTGGCTTCATTGATTTGTACAATCAATGGCAAGGAGAACGTCTACCGTGCCGGTGAGACTCGTACGTTTTCGATTGTGCGGGCCTCATTAATAGTCAGGATTAATTAATTTAAACAAGATCAATAGGATGTCTGAACATGTAATTTAATTACCGGACGGTAAATTATTTTTTATTTTTTAAAAATCCCAAGCATTTTTAACTTGAGAAAGATACAATAAATAACGTTATGACTTTGGTCTTTAAAAAGAAAGTAGGGGACAAATTTAGCTTGATAATTTAATATTTGATCAATGGTTTCTTGAAGCTTATTTAGTCTTCTCCTCGTGGGCTTATGGTAGGCCCTGCAACACAGTAATGTGACATTTTTACCTCATTATGCATTAGGCCATGTATAACATTTTGATAGGCCGATCAAATCGTAAATTTCTAATTTTATACGAACAAACCCTACAGAGTTTCTTTCAGGCAGCTCTTCGGCCCCTTCCCCCGGAAAAATGTCTACCGCCCCACCCCCCGAACGAAGTGGAAATTATATAGAAAATATATACTTTTACCAGTGTCCGCCCCCCCCCCCCCTACGGAGAAAAAGTAAGTCTGGATAAGAAACACTGAACCCCAACCCTTTCCAAACACGATCACAAACAACAAAAAACACAATTTGACAGCTAATACAAAAATATGTGAAACAATAAAATTACTTTAAAGTTAAAACAAGAATGAGAGATTCGGACTTTTGCAACGATGGGTGAAAAGAGGTTTTGAAAGTTTGGCGGTGGGGGGATTACTGAATTTCTACGTCATTTTAAGGGGGGGTTGATATATTGTGAATGTGATGATGTGGAAGTGAATGTCGTTACGTTATGTATTGATGGCTTTTTGGACAAATCAGCGTCTCTTCTAGACTTTTTTCTCCGGGGGGGGGGGGGGGGCACTAGAAATTTTTTTTGGGGGAGGGGGCGGTAGACTTTCTTCGGGGGGGGGGGGGGCGGAAACTGTTAAAAGTATATTTTTTCTATATAAAGAAACTCTGGGCCATATATTCTTCAGAATTAAGAACTACCAATACTACCATCAAAAAATGATCATCGAAATCTTTTATATTTAGAACTGCCCTTCGATGAGTTGTTTAATTACTGTAATGTTAGCCTTATTCCGTAGCAAACAGCGACGAGCCAAACACTGTC
The DNA here is from genome assembly GCF_028476545.2 of Physella acuta. NCBI lineage: Eukaryota > Metazoa > Mollusca > Gastropoda > Physidae > Physella > Physella acuta. The sequence goes on along the minus strand of NW_026731928.1, from coordinate 452,520 downwards.
ACAATTATGGGATGTATGTTTCATCATGCGACTTATAATATGTCGAAATTTATAAATTAATAGCCATTAAGTTGTATTATTTTGATACTGACTATAGACTAAAGAAATATAGGTATGCATCCTTTTTGCCTCGATTCTATTTTTATCAGACGGAGTACCAGCCAAGAGAAGGCTACTCTGTTGTGAAACTATTATAAACAAACATGGCTTCCAAACAAAAAAAGAGTGATCCTTTATCCAGATATTTTAAAGACTTAGATGAGTGTGATTTAAGTAGCAGCGATGATGACGAATCTAAAGTAGAATCTATAAAATCAACTAATAATAAGTCACAAAAAGTGGATAGATCTACATCGAATGTAAATAATTCCAACAGTAGTGCAGACACGACTTCTCCAAACAAAAGTAAAAGAAATTCTGGAAGTGGAAATGAACCTGATTTGAAATCTGAAGAAAAAAAGAATACTAACGTGATGAAAACTACACTTCCTTCTGCTCATGATTGCCTTGCATCAAAAAATACACCTGGTTTCTTAAAAGTGTTAGATAGCAAAGAGTTGAATTGGGACAAGCTAGAAAAACGCCTAGACAATGACAATGCTGATCAACAAATAACAGATTTCAAGACGAATGCTGTTCCACCACCTTCATCATATGAACCAGTCACTGATCCAGGTATTAAAGTTGTTGACAATGAAGGAAGGAAACGCAAAAAATTAGGTAAAAATAAAATATGTAGACCCTATCCTATTACTTTATTATAGGCTATTTGATTAGAATTAGATTTAATATTAATAAAGTTAAAGTATGATATTTTTAGTTTTAGGCTTTTGTCAAAAGTAGCCTAATAACAATTAAATAACAGGTAGGTTTTATTAGGAAGGTAAGGGGTTGGCGTGGTTGAGTCGGTAAAGCTCAAAGTTGCTTAACCGAAAAGTCTCGAGTTCAAACCCTCTGGCAGATGAGGCTCGTTAACTGGGGACAGCCACTCTTCTAGGAGAGACAGCTCCAAAATCAAACAACTGCTGCCTTGTAGTTTGTTCTTGGTTGGACAAAGGCTATGGAAGCCAATCCAAAAAGAAAAGCAGGCTGAAATTGGAGTCAATGGCCTCAATAGCGCATAACCAGTTGACAAGTATACTTAACTGTGTTGGGGAAGGGGGGGGGATCCCTTCCAACACTAAAATTAAGAACGAACAAAAAACAAGAAGATCAGGAAAGTTATTATAAGGATTATAACTAAAGCTTTGTATTCAAAACAGTTTCCTGGCCTTGGTCAGTGACAGTGATAGTTTTTTTTTAAAATAAAAATACATTACTAATAAAGTTTTACTTTTTAAAATTCATTATTCAGGTGATGACCTGGAAGATCAAATGACTTCAACAAAAGCGTATAAGGTGCATAAAGAAGAGGATCAAGATTCAAGTTAACAATTGACATTTTAAACTATACATATATTCATCTTAATATAAATTACATTTTTAAATATGTGCTTTTAAACAAAAATAAAATCTGTAAATAAAAACTTGTGCTTTTTTTTTGTTGAAAAATTGAAAAATTTTAATAAATGTCGTGGTACATGGGAGAGCACATAGTTACCTTAATACTAACCTGAATTTCCTTAATTTAAACCCCAGGGCAGATGGGCTCAGCTTAAGACAAAAGCACATCTTGGAGTGAAAACTCTTAAAACAGGTGATAGGATTACCAAATCTGGTTTCCTTTCTTATGCTTCTGCATGTTGGTACCAAACATAATGGTGAGCAGGCCTTTGGACTATACTGGCAAAGGTGGAGGTCATGATTATTTATATCTTTAATGCTCCGGTATTCGCTTTGAGGATTTCACTTCTCTAGGTGCATCAGTTATCTCTCAAGGCAAATATTAGTCATTAAAATTAATAATACTATATAGAGTTGGATCTGTGCTAGGGTGACCTAGTGGCATTCTTTGTCTTTCTTTTATAAATCACAGATGATGCCTCACACTGGCCAAGATAACGGTTGCCTTTTTGAAATGTGAAAGCATTTATTTTTCTCTCAATGTTTTTTTAAAGTACTATATAGAAAATTGAGAAATTATTTGGGGTATTTAGGTCTTAAATGTACTAAAATTGCACGATAATTTAATCTTGTCCATGGAAAGGCAACATCTAATAATAACGAAATATTTTACAAGATTAAGGAGCAGACACCAGAAAAATACTGTCCCTAAAAAGTGTGCCCATATTTTAACTTAATAAGTTCATTATGAGAATGCTGTGACAGGTGCCATAACATTATTTTAAATGTATGGCATGGTAGACAAAGTATCAAGTAAGTACCAAATAAAACCTATGGTGTACGAATTAGACAAGTCAAACTGGTACTTATCAATGTTTCATCAATCTTCAAATAAACAGAATAAGTTAGAGGTAAAATAAATCTTACAGATTTGGTGTCATCCATAAATGATGTCACACTTTTTTTGAAGAATTTTACCCCCCCCCCCCCCTGTCTCACATCACCACAATAATCACAAAAAACCAGACCCCCCCCACCCCTAAAATGACGTCACACCTCATCCTACGAACCCCCCCCCCTCAAAATTGCAGTTGAATTTTTCTTAAAACATCGATACTTTTCCAAAATCTTGTCTAAACTCTGTCAACATAGAGTATTTTAATCAATTTCAATTACGGTTTATTAAAAAAAGTTTTCTAAAACGCAAAATAACAGCTAAAATTCGTTTTCTAACATTGCTTTTGTGTAGCGCAAAAGTGTGACATCACGCCATCTGGACCCCCCCCCCCCCCCTCCCCCTCATCACACACCGTCACCAAATTACAGCCCCCCCCCTACAAGTGTGACGTCATTTATGGCCGACCCCTTTAGACAGGCTGACTTTCTGGAATATAAAAAAGTTTTAGTTCTGGATTGTTGGTTACTGACCATCTAAAACAAACTGATATTGATAAAGCCAGTGGGCTGATATTACAAGTAAAAAAATATAATGTGAACCACAGGTAAGAAGAGACTGAATTAATGTGTGAAATAGAAATCAATTTACACTATAAACCAGGGGTCTCCAAACTTTTCAGTCCGAGGGCCGCATTAACTATAAATTTTCAGTTCGGGGGCCAGTTTCTTCCAGGCATGTCTTTGATTTCTCTGGGCAAAGTTCCTCGGCCATCAGCAACAAACGTTTATTCCGTGGACAAAAAGATCTCCGCGGGCCGGATGAGAGGACCTCGCGGGCCGCATCCGGCCCGCGGGCCGTAGTTTGGAGACCCCTGCTATAAACTAAAAAAAAATATTTTAGGCCCGAAATATTTTGTCATTATCAAGAACTTCTTTTTACATTTAAAGGTTCTTTTAATTGCAAATCAACCTTTAAAAGTTTTATTTCCTGCTAAAGAAGATAAATTTCCGTCAGTGTTATTTCTCACCTTCTTCTCTGAGGGGAAGGGGTTCTAAGTTTTCTGGGGAAGGGGGTGGGGGCGGACAATAGAAAAAGCATAATTATATTTTCTGTATGAATTCTGTTATGGTTAGCTCATGCACAGGTAACTATACTCCTGATCAGTGGCGTAGCGAGGTCGGGTGTCGCCCGGTGCGGCACTTAATGGTGTCTCCCCCCAGAGGCGTAGCGACCCTTCCCGGGGACAAACTTTCAAATTTTCGGTTTGCACCCCCACCCTCAAGTTTTCGATTTGCACCCCCCTTCAAACTTTCGATTTGCAACCCCCACTCAAGTTTTCGATTTGCATCCCCCCCCCCCCCCCTTAAACTTTCGATTTGCACCCGCCTTCAAGTTTTTCTGTATATGTTTTGCTATTTTTTGCCTTGGTGTCACCCCCCCCCCCTAAATGGTGTCACCCGGTGTGGTCCGCACCCCCCGCCCCCCTCGCTACGCCCCTGCTCCTGATAAAGGAGCACATTGCTGTCAAAATATCAATGCAAAAAATAATAATACTATACTATAATACACATAGGCCTACAACCAAATTCTAATTTTGATATTCTCAACAAAAGAATGATTAGCATACTAATAATATTTTGCAAAGGGCCTACTTATACTCAAGACTGATCTAAAATGTATAATAAAAATTAATATACAATATGGGCATCATGATAGTGATAAGATATTTATCACAGAATAACATTGATATTTTTGTTATTGGATATACCTATATTGGTGTTATTTAAATAATAAATTGTTCCAACATTATTCTTTTATTGGATAGATCTATATTGGTGTGATTTGAATAACAAATCGTCTCAACGTATTAATGCAATTACACTTTAACGGTACGTTAATCTAAATTGTTGAGGACCACTGATCTATCAGAATGGACCATACATTTTTGGATTATATTTCAATTAATTGTGAATAAAAAGATGGCAGCCCCCATTGCAAATGATGATAACAGCCGTAAATGAATGAAATGAATGTGACCTTTTTTTTACAGAACTGATAAATCTTGAACTTGATTCTTTATATATTTTCTAGATCTAGAATCTAGATCTACATCAAGTAAGGTTTTAAAGACTTATTTAATAGTAGTAGAAGATCTAGATCTAGTTATTATTTCACTGACTACTGACTACAGTCAGTCTGAGTCAGTGTTACACCTGTAGTACAGTGACTACACCACAATCCGACAATCGACTTCACAAGTCAATGTATGTAGATCTAATATGATCATAGACGATAGTCGATAGATCTACTAGCTAGTCCCTATCTCAATCAAACTCATACGACATATAGCTAACTGCTAAATAATACTAAATATAACTAGAAAGAAATCTATTCCCAGTTGGCTGTCATTTCTCAGTTTATGCAAAATACGACTTTGAATAAAATAATAGGCCTATCTCTTTATCTAGTCCTATTATCTTACAGTAACAAAAGCATTAGGCCTAATTGTGACTGGGCAATGCCTGCCTATAATAGACTATTATAGAGTACTATGAGAGCAGTGATATTTTCAGTGATTTTATTGTTTAAGTTCACATGGAATAAATATTAAAATATTATTAGATTAGGCAAAATAAATATCATGTCCTTTTTAATCAGTTAATCATACTTTTCCAAGTTTTATTTTTCTCTTATAAAAAAATGTAAGGGATGTGTCTTTTTTTTCTTTCTGCAAATATGCCTGCAATCACGTCACAAACGAAAAAAGTAACCCTTTCATGAACAAGGGCCAAAAATAAAATTGGGGTAAGGCCTAAACAAATGAAATAGTTATGAAAGCATTTGATGGGTTTGCCCAACAACATCCGGCACGTCAGCAACGCACATACATGTCCACTCAACCAAACAGCTTCGTGCTGTGTTTGGTGTTTTTAACATTCAATGTATCAAAAACAGTCGTGATTGTGAATAACCCTATTACTGCTTTTCTCAGTCGACTGGGAAAGAGACACTTTGTAACACTTTGTTCTAGTACTTAATTTAAGTAATAGTCAGTAGCTGACTATTCGTCTATTAAATAAATTAAGCCAAATAGGGGGCTTAACTTAACAGACCCAACTGAGAATAGTATTGAAATTATTCAAAAGGCCCTTTAGAAAAAAGCCCTAACTGTTACTTGTTAATAAAATACACATATATATCCTGCTAATCATAATGTCAATACTAACCCTAACCGCTACCCTAGTCCTACCATACACCTAACCCTAATTTCTATCCATTAAATTAGACAAGACTACAATACTATAGCAACATAACACATATATTTCCGTAAGAGTCTATTATCATACATCGGTATACCCAATCATCCGATGTGGTTAGTGTTTTTGGTAACTAAACAATTTTTTTAAAAGCCAAAAAACAAATTGGGTTGTTTACATTTTTTATCACAGAAAATGTCAACAACATGGCAGAACTATGTGAGGAGTATTCTCGTCAACTCATTCATGTCCATTTCTAATAGACCTAATACATTTCTTAATAACTTAGACTATACTCTTCGACCTCCTTTTAAATTTTTATTGGTGGTTTTTTTAACTGACCACCACATTTATTAATTTGATAGTTTATAAATTGTATAGGTCTAGTTAATTTTATGCAGTTTTTTTTTAATAAAAAATATGCGTTGATTATTGTAAAATCAAGAAAATAAAACTTTTTTTCCCACTTTAGATTGAAATATAGTTGAAGAATGTCACGCTTCAACTGGGCCCCCACTGCATACAAGTTGTTGAATGGTGTGCTGTGTGTTTATAAACCAGATGGTCTTTCATCACGCTTTGTGGTAAATGCAATCAAAACCAACCTTACAAAAGGTTTGTGATTTAAACTTACTTTTAGTAAGGTTAAAATAAAATATTATATTTATGTCTTATGATATATAAGTCTTATTATTTGTTTTAATAAATATTATAATATTATTTGTTTTTAATGAATAAACAGGGTTCATATTATAAAGTTTGCAGCTTCATGCTCTTCTTTCTTCAACTTTTTTATTTTCACTATTCATCAACTATGGACTTGGGCTTTGAAAACTTGGTGGATTTGATCCTACCCTGCCATTAATTAATGCTGTACCCATAATGAAACTTTATGTTGTATAAGTGTACCAGCCAGAGAATATATTTTTTCTTTACAAGAGAAAAAAATGATGCTTTAACTAGAACTTCACCATATGTTTGTTGAATAGGATTGCTGATCTTTAAACTATAATCCTTTAATTAAGTTTAATTCAATGTTAGTTTCATTTTATTTATGCTCTCATGTTATCATTTTTAATACTTGAAACAAAATTTTTGCAGTCACTTGTTTTCCCTGGAGAATTAGGCTTTGTTAAACAACATCCATCAAACACAAATATAGCTTAAAGGTTGATGTAGGTTCTGCTTACATATGTTGAAAGTAAAGTTCCCTTTTCCAACATGACAGTCCATTGTGAAAGTGAAGTAGAGTTCACCTGTTTTTGTGATCTCAGCACATGAATGGATTGTGTGGTCAGCTACCTTAACTTTCCCTAACATTAGCTAGATGCCCATCAGAGCTTGGTGGATTCAGGGGAGTTCTCCTGACTTGAACCTGGATTCAAACTTGAGACTTTCAGGTTAGCAGTCTAGCGCTCTACTGCTAGGCCACACCTTCCCATTTTACATACTTTACCAACAAAATATTCTTAGTATTTGTAATAAAGCTTGTTGACAATCGTTACAGATCTGAATAAATTACCATGCTATCAACATGAAATACCCCTGGGTCAAAGGAAGATAAGGGCAACAAGCAACGTGAGTGCCTTGTCATTGAACACAGAACCAAGCGGTATTCAAGATTGGTCAGAGCATAGACTGGGTGAGCATTTCTTGTCATAAAATAAAACACTGAACAAAAAACACTGTAAAAATTGAGTAGAATGGTCTTTTCAAACAAATACATTACAACCCTTAGTTTAGCTGTTACTGTCTTTGTGCAAGTACTTGCATGAGCCAAGGGTTACTTGTTGTCTTGTTTAAAATTAGATATCTGATGTAAACTACACACTACATTACAAACCTTACTTACAAATCATTTATAGTAAACTTTAGTTAGTTCATTTTTTGTTTCATTGGTTTTTAGTTTTACCATTTTTATCTATGTATTATTTTGAATATACTTTTTCATGATGCTTAATTTGTAATCTGTTTGAAGAAAGTAAAGTTTATTGGTGCAGATTTTGAAACTATTTCATTTCAGTTTTGGGTGACAGATATGAAGAGTCAGATTTATTTGTCAATTATGTTGATAGGCTGGCATTACACTCCTCTGGTGTATTAGGTAGGGATAAAGCTACTTATAACTCCTTTGTTTATATATGTTTATGGCAATGTATGAAAATCATGCATACTACAGAATACCGAGGTAATTTATACAATCTCTGTCATTTTCGTTCAAGGTATGACATATTAGCATTGTTATATACTTTTCCAAGGCATTACTCTTAAATGCCTAGGCATTATGAAGAATGACAAGAATAGGGCTGGTAAGTAGGTCACAAACCAGTTCTACGGCTCAATAAAACCTGCATGAGCCATATAACTGGTTGTTGACCTACTTACCAGCCCTATTGCTAAGCCCAAATTGGAAAAGTCTTTAGTACCAAACAATTAAAAAATGACAGAAAAAATACCAAATGAACAACAGGAGTTCTGTACTGGAAGAACAAAGGAATCAGCGGTGTTATTAATTACCGTTTGTTGCAGCACAGAAGGCGGGAATGAGATTTTGAATTGCACATTATTTTCTTTCTAACCCAAACCCTAACAGTAATCTTAAGTTGTTTTGTATATTTTAAAATGGCCAATGGGAAAAAAGGCCTCCGTGCCTGCTATTGTTACCGTTATTGAATAAGTTGAATAACTCTAACCCCACCCCTCTCTCTCCCTGATAAAGATGTCAGAATGTTCTGGCAGTAAAGCGTATTTTAAAATCTCCATGTTTGTTATTTGGTATTCAATACAAATAGAATGATGAGGAAATGTTTGAAATATGATAGGAATATGATGTATTTTATACGTTGACTACCCATATTTGGCATTGTATAGATTGCCTAGGTATTCTGTAGAATGCTGGTTTTTACATACATATATATATATATATATATATATATATATATATAGTAAACTGAACAAAAAAAATGTGTTGTTATATTCCATTAAAATATCTTCTTTCCCATGTATAGTTTTAGGTGTTGGAAAATTTGGTCAAGACAGTTTGAGCATCATTTCCATGGCCAAGTATCTGAGGGTGAGTTTTTAAACTGCTAACTGCTACAATGTCAGTGAGTGTGCCATACCAAACATTGTTTCAATGGAATCTTGCTCTACCTCAGGTGTATCATGTGAAGGGCAGGTTTGGTTGGGCTACACACAACTTCTCTGCCAGGGGGCGCATCCTTGAAAGGTCCAGTTATAGTAAGTTAATGATTTCATCTACTCCTTTAAAAAAAATTTCAAGTTTATCTAATACCTGTAGTTATAGTAAGTTATTGATTTTATTTTTTTTATTTTTACAACTCTATTCAAGTTTAATATCTGTAGTTATAGTGAGTTATTGATTTCATCTTTTCCTTTTAAAATCCAATTCAAGTTTATCTAATATCTGTAGTTATAGTAAGATATTTATTTCATCTTTTCCTTTAAAACTTTATTCAAGTTTAATATCTGCAGTTATAGTGAGTTATTGATTTTATCTTTTCCTTTCAAAATCCAATTCAAGTTTATCTGATATCTGTTGTTATAGTGAGTCATTGATATTATCTTTTTATGTCAATATTGTGTTCTGTCAAGTTTATCTATAAAAGGACTAGTTCAAGTTGTGTAGTTCAATTTTAATACCAAACATTTATGCTTAACATTTAAAATGCATTGATCATAGAGTTATCTTAAACTATTGAATGTTGTAATACAAGTTATTTTTCATACGACTTGTACTTTTTATATATTTAATATAATAAAACAGTGGTTCTTAAACTTTTTGGAGGTACAATCCCCCACCAGTTTCAAATGCACATTCACTGAACCCTTCAAAATAGTTCTATTGTCGCACTGACAAAATGGAATAGTGCATCATATGAGTCGGGTGTGTGTCTTGACCTCCGCTGAACCCCTGAGACTGACTTACCAAACCCCTGGGGTTCAATGAACCCCAGTTTAAGAACCATTGTATAAACAGATTGAATCAGTATAACTTGAGCATTATGTACCATATTTCTGCTTGTAATTGATGACAATTTTATGAATATCAGTCTCTTATTGCTGTTTAAAAAATTCTCATTTAAAAATTAAACAAAAAAAAAATAGTTTGATTGCTAGAAAAAATAGAACTTTTTATGAGCTTGAATAGCTTATGCGTTTACTTTACACCTGTCTTGTTTCCCTATGGTGTGTTGTGTTAACCTGGGATAAATTGTATGTTTGTTCAATTAACCAGAGCATGTCAACAAAAGCAAGATTGAAAGAGTTTGTGCAGCAGCTCAAGGTGCCCACACAAGGCAAATGTACAAGTAGGTATTGCTGGTGTTCATTATATTTTCCCGCTGCCTAAGAGGGGGCCCACACAAGGCAAATGTACAAGTAGGTATTGCTGGTGTTCATTATCTTTTCCCACTGCCTAAGAGGGGGCCCACACAAGGCAAATGTACAAGTAGGTATTACTGGTGTTCATTATCTTTTCCCACTGCCTAAGACACATGGGGCAGATGAGGTTGAGTTCAGCTCTTTCAATGGCCGCTGGGGATCATGTGATCAAAACTGCCCAGCCGCCTTTGTTTCTTAATGTGAGTTAGGTACCCATCAGAGTTGGCTGTCACATGAAAGAGTTGACTCTGTCTAAATTATGTCAAAAGTTTGTGCGCTGGTGACATTGTTAAATTTTTAATTATTTATTTTTAATTTAAACCCAAATGAAAATTGTGTTCTATTTTCTTTATAACTTGTAAGTCAACAGTATTTAATTTATCAGGGGTCCCTTAAATGTTGGTAAAATACAATCAAGCAGTAAAATATACATTTTTAAAGGTAGTGTTGGGATGCCCATGTATGTATGGCTCTAGTAAATGATGGCATTATCTGGCTAGCAACCTACTATTCTACTATGTTACCAATTCAGATTTACTTGTGTCCTGGGTTGTAGCATGGTCTTTGTACTGGGACTGAAACAAATCAAAGCTGTGCCAAGGATTTGAACTCAGTGCTTGTAGTTATTAATTACATGCAGTACTGCTCAACCATGCTAACCCATTTCAAGATTATGTTTATCTTCAAATGAAGACCTTAGTGTTAAAAGTACTGATGTCAAATTAAAAAAAAAATCAGCAGTGAAGTGCTTGTTACTGCTGCCAAATAACTTTACCCGCAATACACATTTAAATGCTGACTTAATTTCACTCCCTCTCACAAGCAAAGAAAAATATTTGCTTAATAGCCCATTGGAATTTGTGAATTCTCTTATGTCAAAATTTGTTATAAAGTGCCCCACGGCTTATGGGGGAAGTGAAGTAGAGTTCACCTGTTTCTCTGAACTTTGCATAGTGATAGTGTAGTCAGCACTATGTCCATCATCTTTTCTTCCCATTATGTGAGTCAGGTACCCATGAGAGCTGGGTGGACTCAGAGACATTTTATGGACTTGGTTACTTAAAATACTTTAGTGTTCAAATACTAAACAGAGAATTAGAAGTATTTTTATTTCTAGTTTCTCTAGCTATAATGAATGTTTTATTTTAGGAAATGTATTTTGCTTTCTAGTTTCTCTAGCTATAATGACTTTTATTTTTAGGAAATATATTTCGCTAGTTCCTCTAGCTATAATGACTTTCATTTTTAGGAAATATATTTTGCTAGTTCCTCTAGCAGCTATAATGACTGCTTTTTTTGTACACATTTAGCTTGCATGGTGTGAATCCTGACAGTCAAGAAGCCTATGAGATGGCTGCCACAGGTATCATTAGACCAGCAACAAGAGACACACATCCCATCTTGTATAGCATTAAATGCATTGACTTCCAGCCCCCTGATTTCACTCTTGGTAAGTTTGGATTGTCTCCCTTTTAAAAAAAATCATTTGGTTAAAACTAGGGGTTGCTGCATGGTTGAGTCAGTAAAGCTCATGGTTGCTAACTAAAAAGTCTCGAGTTTGAACCCTCAGGCAGATGAGGCTCTACGAAAGACAACCCCAAAATCAAACAACTGCTGCCTTGTAGTTTGTTCTTGGTTGGACAAAGGCTATGGTAGCAAATCCAAAAAGAAAAGCAGGCTGAAATCTGAGTCAATGGCCTTAATGGCGCATAACCAGTTGACACATATAGGGCCTACTTAATTGTGTTGGAGGGAATCTCTTCCTACAAAAAAATAAAGAACGAAGAAGCAGAAGAAGATTTGTGAAATTGATACATCATCATCATTCCCCTAAATCCCTTGTACTATGTAGAGCACCGTGACACAACCACACCTTTTCATTGTACCTGGTTCTGGTCAATTCCCCCAAGTTAGGTCCACAACATTCCAGCTGCTTTTGTTTCACTGACAACTGATCTTATCAAAGTTTAACTTACCCACTTTCTTTCCTCATGGATTCCAACTCTCGATGTTATTTGTTGATTTGTGTAAGGTAATTCTAATCCATCCATGTTGGTCTGTATCAAAGTTATTATTTGGAGATATAACTATAATCCCCCTAACCCTTATATTAACAGCGCAACTTGAAAAGTTAATCTTTCAGAAATTGCTATGTTTGTATAAGTTTGAAATAATTAAAAAGCGAATTAAATATATTAATACACTTTAATGTTGTCTTATTTCATGGAAAAATGTTTTATAATGCTGCAAAGTACATGTGGTTATTCTTTACTTAAATCTATAAATGAGTAAATTAAGAAAACAAAAAAGCCCTTGCGCACTATTTTCGTGCAGTTTACCATTGCACATCTATCTGGTAATCCTTTTGTTCATAATTTGAATTAACCATTAAGTAATCTATTTGTTTTTTCATAGGTAAAATAATTTCTTAATACATTTATGGTTATAACCAAAGAATAAGTAGCCTACCAATATATTGTCATTAAATTATCTTTTAAAAATTAAGTAAAAATAGGCTATTTTGAATTTTTGGTTTTGTCAACATTTTAATATTTAAAATACTTGTTCCAGAGATTCATAGCATTAACGAAAGCTGTGAATTCCTGACACAGTTCATTCATGATTTGGCAATCAAATTAAAAACTTCAGCTGTCTGCACCGGGATCCGGCGTCTGAGGTATGGGACATTTGACCTCCAGAGGGCGCTCCTGCGACAGCAGTGGCATTTAGATCCAATCATTGATAACATTGAGAGTAACCTGGATCTTTTGACCCCTGAACTGCTGTTTGTTGGAACACAGGCTGAACCTGTGAAGCTGCCACCTGTACAAAAACACAAGGGTCACTTACCAGGTGGTCATAAACTAGCTGGTCATTTAACAGATGGTCATTTGAAAGATGGTCATTTGAAAGATGGTCATTTGACAGATGGTCATTTGACAAATGGTCATTTGACAAATGGTCATTTGAAAGATGGTCATTTGACAGATGGTCATTTGAAAGATGGTCATTTGAAAGATGGTCATTTGAAAGATGGTCATTTGAAAGATGGTCATTTGAAAGATGGTTATTTGTCAAGTACTGTGCCAGACAGTCATGCGCCAGATGGTCGTGTGCCAGACAGTCAGTACCTAGCTGACCCCCATCACCACCAGTCCTCTAACGTGACTGCCTCACAGAACAATGCAGAACCTCAAAGTCCCACCAGTGACAAGGATGCACATTGTGACACTGAAATGACTGACGGTGCTTCAAGTAATACTTGTGATAACAATTCTCAGAAAATTTCAAATCACTTAAAAGAATAAAATGAAAATTTGTTTTAAAAGAGGTTACTGTTTTTGAAATTTCTGGTGTGCTTGTATAAAAATATCTGGTGTGCTTGTATGAAGTTAATGCCTTAAAAGATCAGATTTGTGACAAGCTTTTATTTAAATTAATTCCTCTGTCTGTCTTTTATCATTTGTCAAGGATCGAAACTAACGAACAAAATTCATAAAAACGTTTAAACAAGTGTATATGTAATAATGCACAAAAAGGAGAATATAAATTATTTTCTTTACATATATAATAATAACTACTTTTTAGTAGGCCTAAATGAATAGGCCCTACTAGTGTAATGGCTAAACACAAAGCAAAGCTCACAAATTGCGGATATGTAGTAAAATAAATGTACATGTTTACTAAGTTATATTATTTCTATGATGCCACGCATTGCTTCTGTTGGTGGTAAGGACCATCATTTCCCTGATCAGATACCCCCCCCCACCTAGATAGTAAAGTGTTAATCTGCCATAGTCTGCCTGCTCTAACAGCTGCTTAGAGCTTAGACAAAAATAAATATCCTACAGCACCTGCCCAAGATTTGATAAGAAGGAAAAGGTCTGGGCCAGTTGTACCAGCTACAATGATTTACAATAGCCGTGGCAGAGGTTGCCATTCTAAAATTGGCATGATCAGCTACAGCAAAGCCTGCACTAAAACACTGAAAGAAAATACGTCTTAATCTTCAGGAGCGAAATTCCATTGTCTCTAGAGCCATATGTATTATTTGTAATGAACATAAACACGGCTATTATGAAGGTTTTACTACTTTTAGTTGTAATAAAAGCATGAAACATACTATTCCCTTAACTACTTCACACTGAGTAAACCTACACTAAACACTTTCAAAACCCGTAAGTAAATACATAGCATTAGCACCATATTCTGAAAGACGATTGGTTCATTGCGCGCTTAATTAATAAAACGCAAAGCTTAGGCAGCAAGATGAGAAGCACCAGATGTTGTCCATGGATCAGCCACCCTCCCCCCCCACCTCTCTCAATGCAGCTAATGGGTCTAAGAAAAAGGGCATTACTTAAACGCTTGGAATCATCTGTGTCTGAAGAGGCGACGATGTGAAAAACAAAGTTTGCAATCCAAGGGACTTAACTCTTCGATCCGTTTTGATTTCGTAGTTTATCTATCTTTGATAGGTTATTGTCCCTAGCTTCATCTGTCCGGTGGTACGAATTCGGGATTTTACGGTTTAGGAGCATTAAGCAGTCCTGCCTGACTCAGCTATTTTAGCAGCAGAAATGTACAAAATAATAATAAAGAAACTCAAAAGCTATGTGTTTTTAATTGTAGCCTTAGATCAATTTTTTAGCTCAAATTCTTGAAATGGGTTTGCTATTAGTTCATACACTAGAAATGCATAGATCTAGGCTTCGTTTCTGCGTAAAAAGCTAGGCAAAATTATTAAGACGACGGCGTGGTCGAATGGTAGAGCATATGGCTGCTAGCCCAAAGATCTCGAGTTCGGATCTCGGTTCTGAGTCCACCCAGCTCTGATGCGTACCCAGGGGCGTAGCGAGGGGGGGCGGGGGGTGCGGACCGCACCGGGTGACACCATTTAGGGGGGTGACACCAAGGCAAAAAATAGCAAAATATAGAGAGAAAAACTCGAGGGGGGGGGTGCAAATCGAAAGTTTGAGGGGGGGGGGGGTGCAAATCGAAAATTTGAAAGTTTGTCCCTGGGAAGGGTCTCTATGCCTCTGGGGGGGGTGACACCATTAAGTGCCGCACCGGGTGACACCCGACCTCGCTACTCCACTGTGCGTACCTGACTTACATTGTGGATAGTATTGGCAGCTGGGTACAGTGCTGACCACACACCTCTTCTTATACCGTGGTCAAGAAACGTATGCACCCTACTTCATCTGCCCAATGGATCGCTAGGTATAAAGTCAAAGACAAATTTTTAAAAATTAATTCAATACCTGAGTATTCAGCAACAAGAACGAGAAATCGTATTAATTAATTAAAAGCTTAATTATAGATCATGCGGGAACTCCCATTGCATTTTTCTAGAAAATCTCCAAAGATGTTATCACTCGTTTCACGTGTGTTGGTTACACTTGTCTTATCTAAGTAGTTATCTCTTCAATTGTTGGCTGAATCTCTGATGTGCTCTGGGGTAACGTCCTTCTTTACAAGTATGTTCAAAACTTTTGGTTGCTTTACCTGGTAAATATTTTTTATTCTACTCATTATTTTTTTCGAAATTATGAAGGCGAGATAATTAGAGCATCTAGATCTAGTTAATTTACTAAATATATAAAGGCCAACCTTTAGTTTGTTCATTTACAGAAAGACAGTGCACATTCGTTTGCTGATTTTCTTTAGATTTCAGTTATCTGGAAAGGCCTGAAAGCAAATGATTTAAGGTAAGAAATTTTCAATTCCCGACTCGACCACGCCGACCCCTACCCCCTAACCAAATTTCTGATATTTATTTTACCTGTTCCGTCTTTATTTTTTCTTAGGTGGATATGGTCCTTTTTTTTCCCACGTTTTCTTTAACTTGCTTTCTCTGTGTCTGTGTTTCTGTGTTTGTCTTTCCAATCAAATCTTGCGATCGAAATTTCTGGCACTTCCCAGTTAGCTAGCGCGCTGAAATTTTCAGGGAAGCTTTCTTTTGGATGACCATTGAATATTCAATTGTTATTATTACTAAATTGATCAATGGAAACATTTTATTGAGCATTTTAGACCGCTATATAATCTATATATATAATTCTCCTCTGCGAGCCATTAGAAAAAAAAACGAGCGACGCGTACCTCGCGCGCAGTGAAGCGAACGATCCCACAGGCTTAGGGGCAGATAATTTAGTTTGAACCGAGTTAAAACTTACAGGAGGTAGGCCAGTTTGGGGGAGACGATATGGTCGAGTGGTTGGGCACACGATTGCTATCCCACTCGACACGGGTTCAAATCTATGTGTTAACACAACGTGTTTTTTACGAGTTGTCTTTTTACGAGTTGTCTTTTTACGAGTTGTCTTTTTACGAGTTGTCTTTTTACGAGTTGTCTTCGTTTACCCAAAAAAAGTGAAAAGATAAAATCGATAGCAAGATTTTAATGCAAACAAACAAAGACTAAAAAGTAGAAAATAATAATCATTAAAAAAGTTTTAAAAAACCCACGTTTTCTGATTGAACTAAAAAGTAGAAAATAAACGCTATACATCACAATAATGCAAGCGATCACTCTACTATAAGCGATCAAAAACGTGGGGCGCCGTGATTTTCTTACAGTTTCTAATACTGTTGACTCTCTACAAGCTCCCTAATAAAAGTCAATAGTATTATCTAATCAATAGTAATATAACTTTTACTTCGGCGCCCCACGTTTTTCATCGCTTATAGTAGAGTGATCGCTTGCATTATTGTGATGTATAGCGTTTATTTTCTACTTTTTAGTTCAATCAGAAAACGTGGGTTTTTAAAAACTTTTTTAATGATTATTATTAACACGTTTTTATTAACTCAGCTTCGCGTTTGTGGATGTGTTTGTTGTTAAAATTGACATCGAAAATTAGCCCACTTCTGATTGCTCTATAGATCTGAAATTTGGCATGCAGGCTACTTTCGCCTAACAATTTCAGATGCAATCATAAAAACTAGCAATTAGAGACCGTAATTAGCTTAATTTAATTACGCCCTAAGGACCATAAAATTGAGGACATGATTTCTAAAGATACCGACAAGACTGAAGGCCTATTGACACAGTTACTTCGGCCCCAATCGATGTGAGCGCGCTGGCCGTGATCGTATAGTGGTTAGTACTTCGCGTTGTGGCCGCGACAACCCAGGTTCGAATCCTGGTCGCTCAAGATTTTTAGTCCGTGTATTTATAAACACTTAGTCAAGTCATACTTAATCAAGTCATTGGATAAAGTAGAAAATAAACTATATAAAAAACTTTTTTTAAAAACCACGTTTTTCATGTGTAGCAACGGACTAAAAAGGAGAAAATAAAATACTTAAAAAACTTTTTAAAAAACCACGTTTTTCTTGTGGACTAAAAAGTAGAAAATAACTATTTACATACATTTGATGACAAAAAACGTGGGTCGGGCAGATGGGTCGGGAAATTTGATGGTGAACGTACCCACGTTTTTTTGTCATCAAATGTATGTAAATAGTTATTTTCTACTTTTTAGTCCACAAGAAAAACGTGGTTTTTTAAAAAGTTTTTTAAGTATTTTATTTTAACACGTTTTTCTTAACTCAGCTTCGCGTTTGTTTGTTTGGATGTTTGTTGTTAAAATTGACATCGAAAATTAGCCCACTTCTGATTGCTCTAGAGATCTGAAATTTGACATGTAGGCTACTTTCGCCTAACAATTTCAGATGCAATCATAAAAACTAGCAATTAGAGACCGTAATTAGCTTAATTTAATTACGCCCCAAGGACCATAAAATTGAGGACATGATTTCTAAAGATACCGACAAGACTGGAGGCCTATTGACACAGTTACTTCGGCCCCAATCGATGTGAGCGCGCTGGCCGTGATCGTATAGTGGTAAGTACTTCGCGTTGTGGCCGCGACAACCCAGGTTCGAATCCTGGTCGCTCAAGATTTTTAGTCCGTGTATTTATAAACACTTAGTCAAGTCATACTTAATCAAGTCATTAGATAAAGTAGAAAATAAACTATATAAAAACTTTTTTTTAAAACCACGTTTTTCATGTGTAGCAACGGACTAAAAAGGAGAAAATAAAATACTTAAAAAACTTTTTAAAAAACCACGTTTTTCTTGTGGACTAAAAAGTAGAAAATAAATTTTCATACATTTGATGACAAAAAACGTGGGTCGGGCAGATGGGTCGGGAAATTTGATGGTGAACGTACCCACGTTTATTGTCATGAAATTTATGAAAATTTATTTTCTACTTTTTAATTTTAGTCCACAAGAAAACGTGGTTTTTTAAAAAGTTTTTTTTAAGTATTTTATTTAAAGTGGAGTTCGGTTATCTTGATAGTCGTGGGGGTAGTGGGGAGGGGGTGGCTACCTTGTAATTAGTTAATCGTCATATTTTGTTTACTATTAACACCTTTATCTTCTGACGAATATTTTTTTTTATTCCGTACATAGTAATCAAGCAAGATGACTTGAAATAAACATAGCTATTGTCGGGAAAACTGGCTTTGGGAAAAGTAGCACTGGTAATACTGTACTAGGAAGAGACGTGTTTGAACCATCATCGTACATGCAGGTGGGATCCAGACTACCCACATTTCACACTGGGGAGTTTAAAAATTACAAGTTGAAGGTGTACGACCTACCTGGCGCATGTGACGCAAGATATATAAGTAATTTACGGAAATCTGCACAGGCGTGTTTAAATCATGTCAGTGAAGTTATGAAAGCAAGCGAAGGGGTTAACACATTCTTGTTTGTGTTGAATTACACAAACAAGTGGACCAGAGAAGATAATAATACTGTGAAGCTAATGAGAAAAATTTTTTTGGGAATACTTGTTTTAGTGAACATTGTATACTCATAGTAACCCACTGGGATAATGCTATTCAAGATGGCGCGGAATCTTTTGGAGAGTGGCTGCGTGTGAAAAGTGTAACTAGATTTCACGAGTAAAGTCCATAATTTAAATAAATTAGAAATGTATGTCCAATATTTAGTTTTAAAGCTTTTTACTTCCATCTAGTAATACATATTAAATAATTCAATTTGTCTCTATTTTAATCTCTAAGAAAAGGCGTAAGCGTGTTCAACCTGTCTGGAGGCATTCGTTCAACAATGTTTTAGCGAAAACATTCATGGCATAGGCTTCTATAGGATTGTAATCAAAAATTGCAAAATGGCCAGGGTAAAGCATGCAGTGAGCTATGGTGCAGTCATTTTCAACTACTGTAGGCAAACTATCACAGTTTAAAACCATTTCTTGAGAAACTCTAACTTGAACGAGGCGCAGTAGCGTAGCGAGGGGTGGGGGGGGGGGTGCAAATCGAAATGTTGAGGGGGGGGGGGGGGGTGCAAATCTAAAGTTTGAGGGGGGGGGGGGCAAATCGAAATCTTGAGGGGGGAGGTGCAAATCGAAAACTTTGTCCCCGGGCGCCGGGAAGGGTCGCTACGCCTCTGACGAGGCGCCTCAAACAGCATAAGTATATTGGAGACGAATTAGCACCTGCTACAAACTACCCTGTAAATTCAGACTAGGCACATTTTCTGACATTAATCTAACCTTAAATGGAATATAACACCACACACACACACAAAGATAGCGAGAGAGACGGACACACTCACACACACACAGAGACAGACACACTCATACACAGAGACACACACACACAGACACACATATACTAAAACCTAAGAATTCGCCTCAGCCTAAAACTTAACACAAAATCAAAACCAACTCTAGACATTAGTTTTAGCCTAACCTTGACCCTAACCCTAACCCTAACCCTAAACCTAAACCTAAACCTAAACCTAAACCTAACCTTATCTGTATCCGTCCAGGGGGGGGGGGTAATGTACTACTGGGCGGAGGGTAATTGGCAGGATGGGTAATTGACAGGGATGGAGTAATTACTCCGGGGGTAATGTCGGGGGGGGGGGGGGAATGTTTGAGGGGTAATTGACGGCGGAGGAAATGCCCTGTTCTTAGATCCCTACAGGTAAATGCTTGAACATACCTTACTACGAGTGTATAAGATGCATAGTTTCTTTTTTTTTAAATGCGTACCCTAATTCTCCTTTTTCCCCCACCCCTTCCAAACAGGATAGAACAACTCAGACCACTTGCCATTCAATTCATCTGCGTTTATAAAGTATACGGGAATTCCCGGACATTTTTTACGAAATTCCAAATAAAACTGAATCACGTGATTTTTATGTAACATCTATTACTTACTGTTCCTAGCTGTTTTCTTGCCTTCTGTAACTGAATCATTAACGTTGGGCAGTCTAGTGCACCAGATAACTTCTATTATTAAAGTTAATCTTTAAAATATATTATTGATCGATATTTAAAATCTTCAACTTATCTCCTGCCTGATATTGACTCAAGGTAAGGTGACGTTTTTAAATGTCTAATTAATTTTATTGATTTTGTTTTCACTCTCGGTGGTTTTGCCAATCAGAAGACTTATCTTTTTTCAAGAATCCTAGACTTACCTAATTATATAGTTGTTCTTATATACAATATACTTACTTGAAAGTATGTGTGTGTGTGCGAGTGTATGTTTTTATGTGTCCGTCCTTTTGTCCGTCCGTCGGTCTGTCTGTCTGTCCGTCCGTCCGTCCGTCCGTCCGTCCGTCCGTTCGTCCGTCCGTCCGTCCGTCCGTCCGTCTGCCTGCCTGCCTGCCTGCCTGCCTGCCTGCCTGTCTGTCTGTCTGTCTGTCTGTCTGTCTGTCTGTCTGCCTGCCTGCCTGCCTGCCTGCCTGCCTGCCTGCCTGCCTGCCTGCCTGCCTGCCTGCCTGCCTGCCTGCCTGCCTGCCTGCCTGCCTGCCTGCCTGCCTGCCTGCCTGCCTGCCTGCCTGCCTGCCTGCCTGCCTGCCTGCCTGCCTGCCTGCCTGCCTGCCTGCCTGCCTGCCTGCCTGCCTGCCTGCCTGCCTGCCTGCCTGCCTGCCTGCCTGCCTGCCTGCCTGCCTGCCTGTCTGTCTGTCTGTCTGTCTGTCTGTCTGTCTGTCTGTCTGTCTGTCTGTCTGTCTGTCTGTCTGTCTGTCTGTCTGTCTGTCTGTCTGTCTGTCTGTCTGTCTGTCTGTCTGTCTGTCTGTCTGTCTGTCTGTCTGTCTGTCTGTCTGTCTGTCTGTCTGTCTGTCTGTCTGTCTGTCTGTCTGTCTGTCTGTCTGTCTGTCTGTCTGTCCAGTAGCCTGAAGGTCGGTGAACATCACACATCAGTGTGTTGACACTATCCACCGTCACAGGTCGCTGCACATTGCTTTACAGTTTAGCAAGCTTTGCCCTAAAGCCGGCTAGCTGCTGAGTAAGCAGTTTCGTCGGTTCCATGGTATTCTCTAAGGTAAAAAGCCCCCACGTTGGGGGCCTCAGTGGAAAAAGGGTGTGATAGCAAACCACTGAGGTGTAATTCTTTGATAGGCTGGCCATGAGAAAAAAACACCCCTGATAGGCACATACTTTATTTGACGCAGCCAAGCGTAGCTAAGCGTCACACAGGTATAGGTATACAATAAAGTAGAGGTATACAATGATCAAGTTTTAAGAGGACGTAGCCTACATCCTTAAACTAGCGTGAATTTTTTTTTCTTCAAAAACCACGAAAAAAAAATGTAGACTGAGTCTTGAACCTAAAACCTAGCATTCACCTCACCCAGACAACACATGTAAACAGAGACGTAGCGACCCGTCACGGCGCCCGGGGACAAACTGTCAATTTGGCGCCCCCGCCCGGAGCAACCTTTCAATTTTCAATTTGCACACCCCCCCCCCCCCTCAAACTTTCAATTTGCACCCCCCTTATATTTTTTATATTTATAATGCAAAAATGCAGCTAAAATGAGATTTTAATTTGTTTTTCAAACCCATTTTGGCGCCCCCTAAGGTCGGCGCCGGGAACATATGTACCCCCCGCCCCCCCCCCCCTTCGTTACGCCTCTGCATGTAAATACATTTGGAGGCAAGGGCCAGTATATTAATACTGCGTCTCATGAAAGCCAATCTACCTCGACATCCCGGAGTTCACATGACACGGAAAAAATCTGTTGTGCAATTCGCTCGTATCATAACGAGTGTACTTGAGTTTTCTTCTGAAATCGCAGCAATGCGTGACGTGTCAACTGGTAGCTTATAAACAAAAATATAATCACGTGATTCATATTTGCACTCTTTTTTACTTTCTCGTATACACAAGTTAGAGAAAGTATTGTACTCGTGTAAAGAAATCGAAATAGGAAAAATATTTAGTTTTGCAATATTGTTTGCATGTCTGTGTATCTATCTGTGTATCTGTCTGCAAACACGATAACTTGATTGCTGTTTCAGTTTATGCTGATAAAATTTCATTCATAAATATATCAAATTTGAAGTTCTAAATCAACGTTTGTGCGATTCCTGTCCTGCATATTAATGATGGGCAGAAAATTGCCTCCCAGAGTTCACATCACAAGAGTCCAGAAAGCGAATATTTTTAGTTGTATGCGGTGCCGTTGTAAAAAAAAAATGTTTTAAAAAACTTAGATATCGACATATTTATTTACTAAAAAGAAGTGAAAAAAAACTTTTAAAAACTATATTAATTTACCTTTAAATGCACTGAAAACAAAACAATAAAGCAAACTAGTTTTCTCTAGTAAAAGCTATTTAAATTAACTCAATACATCTTTTACACATTTTACTGACCAGTGATTTTTACTAAAGAAAACAAATTTGTTTTAAGTAGGGGCCTACTATAATTTTTTCTAATTTTCAGTGCCTTTAAAAGTTGATGACAGTATTATTTTTACAAAACAACCATCAAGTCAAATTGGCAAGAAAATTATTCTTTTTAACTACAACATTTTTTTATTGTAGTCGGCCCTAAACGCCCCCCCCCCCCCCCCCCGCATGCATAGCGGGGTCTGGCAGCATTATAGTTCCGCCCCTGCATTGATAATTGATTAAGTGGCCTGTTTGATTTATTGAATATAGGCTACTAGAAGTTAGTAGTAGACATGCTGGTATAGGCAGCAATTCAGTAATAGGGCTGGCAAGTAGGTCAGTAAACAGTTCTATGTCTCATGCAGGTTTCATTTAGCCGTAGAACTGGTTGGTGACCTACTTACCAGCCCTATTCCCAGTAATTTTCTTTGAACACATGTACATATTTATTTTAAAAATTAACAGTGACATTTAGTCATTTATTGAATTGATGAATAGGGCCTGTATAATAATACTGGTTGTCGGTAAGCGTTACACGTGAATTATAGGCCTATATATTTTAATGTTATTTGTTTTTGAAAAAAAATATAATAGTTACTGGTCAAAACGCATTTTATATATTAGGATTGATGTATGCTTTTATAGATGACTAAAATATAGAAAGCACTTCAATGTTTGTTAAATAACTATAGTTATAGATTACAGTATCTATATATATAATTCTCTTCTGGGATCAGTTAGAAAATAAAATACTTAAAAAAAACTTTTAAAAAAACCACGTTTTTCTTGTGGACTAAAAAGTAGAAAATTAAATTTTCTTTTGTGCTTCCTCGAGCTGTGCAGGTTCTTGTGATGACTGACAAAAAACGTGGGTACGTTCACCATCAAATTTCCCGACCCATCTGCCCGACCCACGTTTTTTGTCAGTCATCACAAGAACCTGCACAGCTCGAGGAAGCACAAAAGAAAATTTTATTTTCTACTTTTTAGTCCACAAGAAAAACGTGGTTTTTTAAAAAGTTTTTTTTAAGTATTTTATTTTCTCCTTTTTAGTCCGTTGCTACACATGAAAAACGTGGTTTTTAAAAAAGTGTTTATAAATACACGGACTAAAAACTTGAGCGACCAGGATTCGAACCTGGGTTGTCGCGGCCACAACGCGAAGTACTAACCACTATACGATCACGGCCAGCGCGCTCACATCGATTGGGGCCGAAGTAACTGGGTCAATAGGCCTCCAGTCTTGTCGGTATCTTTAGAAATCATGTCCTCAATTTTATGGTCCTTGGGGCGTAATTAAATTAAGCTAATTACGGTCACTAATTGCTAGTTTTTATGATTGCATCTGAAATTGTTAGGCGAAAGTAGCATGCATGCCAAATTTCAGGTCTATAGAGCAATCAGAAGTGGGCTAATTTTCGATGTCAATTTTAACAACAAACATCCAAACAAACAAACAAACGCGAAGCTGAGTTAAGAAAAACGTGTTAACAAGCTGCAAGCGCGCCTTTGCAGTCCCCTCTCTTCCTCTCTATCACTACCACCCCCACCCCACCCCCACATGATCTGGTGAGCGGTGTTCACTCTGTTTACATTTTACAATCATAGAGACGGGTTTGGTGATGGCTATTACGGGCAGATAATTGAGTTTGAAACGATTTTAAACTTAGAGGAGGTAACTAAGAGGAGGCTGCTTTCACGGGGGGGGGGGGGGGGGGGTTAGTGTTTTTAAGCAAATATTTTCAATGGCAGCATTGGTACTGTCGAATTCACAAATTATAAATTACTGAAAAGTAGAAAAAAAAAACAACTAAATAGCGGCGTATGATACGCAGCGGGTCGGCTCGTACATACTATACACACTATACAGGTACATCTGTTAGTGCAATTTTTTTGACTTTCAAGTAATAAGAGTTATTTAATATATTTCTAATTTTAGTGCTGTAATGAAAAAATGTTTTTCTAATTAAATTTTTGTTTCAGTTAAAAATGTCAGGCACCACTTTCACCCTTGAGAATCCAGTATTCCGCACATTTCTAGGATATGCAGCTTTAGTGCTCCTTAAAACAATGGCCATGAGTCTTATTACTACATATCATCGTATCACCAAAAAGGTTACTGCATACTTTCATTTGATTAGTTTGTTATTCACAATCTTGTTATTATATACGAGCCGACCCGCTGCGTATCATACGCCGCTATTTAGTTGTTTTTTTCTACTTTTCAGTAATTTATAATTTGTGAATTCGACAGTACCAATGCTGCCACTGAAAAAACACTAAACCCCCCTCCCCCCCCACGTGAACGCAGCCTCCTATTAGTTACCTCCTCTAAGTTTAAAATCGTTTCAAACTAAATTATCTGACCCTAATAGCCGTCACCAAACCCGTCTCTATGATTGTAAAATGTAAACAGCGTGACCACAGCTCACCAGAAAATGTGGGGGTGGGGGTGGTAGTGATAGTGATAGAGAGAAAGAGAGGGGACTGCAAGGAGGCGCTTGCAGCTTGTTTTCTAACGGCTCCCAGAAGAGAATTATATATGTAGATGTGACCACTTGTGGTAATGGGTAAATATCCTGCTACCTACTATAGAAGTACAAAGAAAAGCAACAGTGGGAGTTTCTTATTTAACCATATTTCAAAAAATGCTCATTGCGATTTATGCTGTACCACTTGAACATGCTGCTCCACAGATATAAACATTTAGTCCAGTCAGAGGCGTAGCGAGGGGGTGGGGGCGGGGGGTGCGGACCGCACCGGGTGACACCATTTAGTGGGGTGACACCAAGGCAAAAAATAGCAAAATATATAGAGAAACATGATAATTCCACTTAATTAATTGATTAATTCGAGTGTTAAATAGTGTTTTAAGAGGAGCAAATCGAAAGTTTGAGGGGGGGATGTGCAAATCGAAAGTTTGAGGGGGGGGGGGGGGGTGCAAATCGAAAGTTTGAGGGGGGGGGGGGGGGGGAGGGTGCAAATCGAAAGTTTGAGGGGGTGCAAATCGAAAATAGAAAGTTTGTCCCCTGGAATGCTCGCTACGCCTCTGGGGGGGGGGGGGGGGGGGTGACACCATTAAGTGCCGCTACGCCACTGAGTCCAGTATCGCCTTATGGGATTTAGTGTTAATAAGTTATGTTTTATTGAATTAAAAAAAGAATGTCCTTTTCAACAGGTGTTTATTAATGAAGAAGACGCACTTTTAGCAGGGAAAAAGATCCATGTTGTCACCAATAACCCAACAGTAGAGAGGATAAGAAGGTAGGCACTGCAATTTACAAAATATTTGTCTAAGAGAACCTTAGTTAGTTACATATTTGTTGTAATGTGTAAGAATATTCATCTAGATATAACAGCGGAACCTTGCTTTAAAAAAATTAAGTTTAGAAATAAAAAAAACTGGTTTGATTTGACTTGCAGTGGGAAACTCAGTTTGTATACATGTTTAAATATTAGAAGAAAACCGTGACAAAAATTGTTAATAGGGCAGTGTTTTAGGTAAAAAAAAAAAGATAACGAAAAGTAATTTTCCAAATATTCTTCTGTTTTTCTATTGAAAAACAAATAGACTTGCATCCAACCTTGTTAACATTCTTGTAACTAATAAGCCCAGGCTCATTCTCAGTTTCTTATTTTTATTTCAAAAACTGAATAAATGAAAACATGATCGATACTCATTGATGAGTAATATTAATAATAAAGATTATTTATTAAAATAAAGTATTTTTATTTTTAAATGAGTCTTTCAAATATGTTTATTTTTACATATTTAAAATACTTATTTAGTCCATACTTGAATTTAAATCTTTTTTTTTTGTTTGTTTTTTTGCAGGTGTCACCTGAATGACCTTGAAAATGTGATTCCATTTGTTCTTCTCGGCCTCCTCTATGTCACAACAGGACCTGCACTGTCATCTGCTGCACTTCTCTTCAGGGTTTTCACAGCCAGCCGTTTCTTGCACACTGTTGTTTACATCTTTGCCATCCCTATGCCTTCCAGAGCAGTCTGTTTCCTCGTTGGTTTTCTGGTGAACGTGTGCATGGCCTACACTATTCTTTGCAAAGCAGCTTTTTAATCACTATATTAGTGATTGGTTTTATGATACGAGATGTTACTAGCTTTTAGAATATAGAACAATTTATGCATAATTATTAAATAAATTGTTATTTAGTATAATAATTTAATTTGATTTGTTTTAATACAATGAGAATTGTTCTAACATTCCAATACTATAACATGTAAAGTAGTTGTTTTTAGTAGTTTGATGAGGCTCCATCTTTGTTTACTTAAATTTAAAAAAAAGGGTAATCTACTTTACCTTGATAAAAAGAAAGATAACTAACTTGTCGGCCTTTTGTCTTGTCGGCCTTTTGTCCATGTCGGCCTTTTGTCCGTGTCGGCCTTTTGTCCATGTCGGCCTTTTGTCCGGATCCCGACAAAACTATCCCTTTATATGCCGGGATCCCAAAAACAGGTCAACGCTACTTCATCTGCCCAGTGTGTCCCCCCAACTTAGACATGATCACAGTTTCTTCTAGACATCTCGGGGGGGGGGGGGGGGGGGGGGGGAGGCGAGTGGGGGAGGGATCCGCCCCCCTCCCCCACAAAGAAAGTCTACCCCCCCCCCCCCCCCCCGAGAAAAAAAAGTCTGGAAGAAACACTGACACCAACATAGGCTGAGCATAGGTCTGACCACATTACCCCTTCATATGCTGACGCCACAGGTGAACTCTACACCTACCCATCTCTACTTCGCCTGCCCAGTGTCCCGCCAAGTCTCAGACAACATCTTTTAATCGTTTACAAAAATATTCCAGCCGAGCATGGCTCTGACCACACTATCCCTTCATATGCCAAGAACACAGAAACAGATGAACTCTACTTCACCTGCCCCGTGTCCTGCCAAGTCCAGATAGACAACTTTATCATTCACATCTAGAAAAAAAAATTACAGTTTTTTTTTAAATATTTACAAGATGTGTTTCGAACCCGTACCACACACACGGTTAGCGATTACATTATCAACTCCCCAATCTGGAAAGTTACAATTATAAGCAACTTTAGCGGTATAGAATCCTTGTATGAAACTTAAGTTACGCAAATAGACCCTAGTTCGAGCATTTCAAATTTCATATTAACCCAAATTAGCCTATTCCATAGCTAAACGAACAAAGATTTATATAAAGTAAAATATTAAGGCCTGAAATAGTTTAGGTTATCTAGATAGAGTTAGATCTAGAATTTACGTTAAGTCTAGAAGTAGAATTTACGTTAAGTCTATTTTTGCTAAATTAGCGGTATAGAATCCGCGTATGAATCTTAAGTTACGCAAATAGGTCCTAGATCGAGCATTTCCAAATTAGCATATTCCATAGCTAAACAAACAAAGCTTTATATAAATAATTAGGCCTGAAATAGTTTCATATATAGATTCTAGGTTCTAGATTTAGAATTTACGTTTAGTCTAGATCTAGATGTAGAATTTACGTTGAGTCTAGATTCTACATCTAGAATCTAGATAAGATCTAAATTTTAGATAGATCTATATTCTAGATCTAGAACCTAGATAGACAAAAAAATATATGCATTCTCGAATAAGATGATAATTGAAGCTAAACAAACATTTATATAAAATAATTAAGGCCTTAAATAGATTCTAGATGTAGAGTTTACATTAAGTCTAGATCTAAAATTTACGTTAAGTCTAGTGATCTATATCTAGTCTAGATCTAGATCTAGATTCATAACTTTTTCTTCCTTTGGCAGCTGATCTGTAGATCAAGAGAAATTTATTGTAAAACTAAATGAAAAAGACAGTTGACAATTGATATAAGTGTTTGAACGTAATAAATACAGCAAACAGACGTATTGTTAAAGTTAAAGCCGACACAAATTTAGCTTTAGAACGCGTTAAACATTGGAATGGGAACACAATCTTCTTCGATAGAAGCCGCCATTGTTGATGTAAAAAGTAAACAAATCATGTGACGTCACTATTCAGTCAAAGTAAAGCCACTATTTGAAACTTTTATAATGAATGTGGCTAATCTACCAATGAAAAATCAATAAATTAACTAACGTCTTTAAATAAATTTGTGATTAACAGTCTGTCTGAGAACAAAAATTGTTCTCTACCTACATACTATTTTTCAGCTCTACACATATTGCAGAGTCTCTCCAGTAGCCAATCAAACAAACAAAAAAAAAAACAAATAAATATTCAAACATGTAAATAAACTTGAGTGTTTGTAGTATAGAGATAGAAGATAGTGCAAAGAATATTTGTATCGGCTGTACGTGGTACTGACGTGTAGATAATTTCCATAAAACCTCCCGTGCTTTATTTTTCGAGGGAAATATTGTTTCGGATTTTCCCGTTTATTATTATGTAATTTTTTTGGTTGACACTGGTCTATGCAGCACTACAGTGGACGGTGTCTATTTTAGGAATAAGCGAATCAAGACCATATTGAGTAGTACCACACTATCGCGACCCTAACTCTATGTCTCTCTACACGTCAATGGAAACCAGCGAGTTGACGAGATTCCTTCCATAATGTTGTTGACATGGAATAAAAACGTGCTTTTTAGATTTAGACCGTAAAAAAAAAAAAAAAAAAAAAATTAAGCCTAAAATTAAATTTAGAAATTTTATATTTTTGGAAAAAATGCTATAAAAGTTGCAAATCCAGAGAACTTGAAAATAATTTGTTGAGTTTAAGGCTATATTTCTATTTATTTTCATCAAGCCTAAGTTATAACCCGATGTTTCACATTTGTAAGATAAATATTGATTGGCTGTACAGTAACTTAGTGATCGATAACTATTTGTTTACAAAACTTTGCAGATCAAGTTTTTAAATAACAATGCAAATTTAGACACCATGACCTAGTTTTTCTTTTTTTTTTAGCTTTCGCTACTTTCAGTGTGTACAATAAAATTTATGGTAGCCTATGGAATAGCAGGATGCCATTGCTTATGTCGCCATTACACGTGAAAACCAAATTGTTTTTGCTTTTTTTTTCAATTTTTATTTAGTTACCGAAAATATTAAAAACATGAAATACATCCAATCTTTAGTAAAGTCTGAAATAAACCAGACAGGCAGGATTTTATAACCATATTAATTGTAACTACGCCGTGCATGATTTTAAAATTAATTTATGGACCTCTCAAATACCTTTGAGACTTTTCTCGCTGGCGTCCATTAGGTGTATCCTACAATTGTAGTATGTTGGTTACTTATAAAGAGTGATGATGCGGCGTGCATGATAAGGCAGACTGAGAGAAGCAACACATTACTAGATTATAAATATAAGCCATAGTACGGCGTGGCTTAGTGGTAGAGAGCTAGACTGCTAACCCGAAAGTCTCGAGTCAATGCGGATTCAAGTCAATAGAATCCCCCGGAGTCCAGTCAGCTCTGATGGGTACCTAACTCACGTACCTCACTATCATTTCACATGCCGAGGTCTCTAAGGCAGATAAACTCTACTTCATCTGCTCTATGTGTCTTGGGCACAAACTAGAAAAGATTATGAACTATGAGCCTTTTGATCAACATAAAATATGTTTTCATAAATACACTTTGATAATTTTTCGTTAATAAAATGTTTGCTAACGCGTAGTCTTAGAAAGTAGTCTACCCCTTGTCGCGAGTTGAGGACAGGATCGACAAGAATCAAACACGAAGTCCTTTCACAATTAGTTTCTTTTACTGCTTGTTAGATCACACGAAACTTAGGCTGCCTATAAGAGAATGGACCCCCTAACTTTCCTAACCCCCACATTTTATACCCTACCTAACATCTAAGTTTTCTGCGCTCTATGTAACTTCCCTCCCAATAGTACGTTTTGGTTGTTAGGAAGATTGTTGCGAGTCAGTATTAGTCTTGTTGTCATCTTGTGAGGATGTCTAGAAGTCGTCTCCAGTCTGTCGTCAATGTAGCTGTATATATTGTATATAATAAAAGATAGAACTATCGTATCGTCGTTCTGTATTCTCTATTGGATCGTCGTCGTATATTGTTCAACGTTCAACATCGACCCTGTACAGAAACTCGCTTTACAACACCCCTCCCATATTACCCACTTGTGTACGCCCCCGACTACTCTCTAACCTTGTTTTTATTTACGAATAAACGGAACTTCACAGTTTGAGAAGAAAATCAATGATCCAACTCATGTGATCGGGGAATGTAGCAGATGTTTAGAATACTGATGTGACTTTAGTTATTGGTTCATTTCTTTCACAGCTGAGGCAGCGAGAACAGAGTGTGCATCAGGTATACAAACGTATTAACGAATTTACATTAATTTAATTAATTTACAGCTTTCTATTTTAAATAGATTTTTTTAAAAAAATATTCTTGGTATTGTAATTAAATAAACATTATCCATACATCGTTATTTATTTTGAAAAGTAGGCTACTTAACCCAGTGAAATTATTTCAACACATTCTTGTCATTTTGTTCTGTTTGCAGTTTCTCAAAAACAGGTAAATTGGAACCGCTGGAATAATTAGGACTGCTGTTGTAGTTTTTATCAGTAAGTCATTTTGGATAGCTAGTGCAATACTATATACTATCTTACCATTTTTACATTGACGCTTGATTTATAACTGCAATAGCCATAACGAATGCCTGTTTAGTGATTATAAAAAAAACTGTCAATAGATTTTTTCTTGCAAAAAAAAAATAAAATTGTAAAAAATAATATCCTCTCGTAAAATGTATCATGTTTACTCCTTACATTTGATAGTTAAAACACACTGTTATCATTTATTTCACTTCAGATAAACATTTTCAATATGGAGGAAACAACATTAAATATAGTTATGCTTGGAAAAACTGGCAATGGAAAAACTTCTTCGGCGAATACCATACTTGGAAGAGAAGCTTTTGAAGTATCAACAAGTACTTTAGTCGGTACTCGCTTAGCAAGTTCTCATTCTTCACGATACAGAGATGTAAACATTATAGTGTTTGACTCACCAGGAACCTTTGACGCTAGGTTTGAATTACTTCAGGGCCAAAAGAAATCGTGCCAACAGATTATGGATATTGTAGAGGCTAGCGAAAAGGTCGACGTCTTTATGTTGGTGCTCAGCTACACGTGTAGGTGGTCATACGAAGATAACGTCACGGTTGAACTAATTAGAAAGATTTTAGGTAGAAATGTTTTCGAAACTTATTGCGTAATTGTTATAACCCACTGGGATAATGCATTAAGTGCTGGCGTTGAGTCTGTTCGTACCTGACTTTCTATTCAGCCTAAGCAGTTAAGAGACCTAGTAGTAGAATGTCAAAATAGATGTGTCGTTTTAGATAATAACACGCGCGACGCAGCAGAAAGAGGTAGAGAAGAATTGTTAGAACTCGCCTTCACAATGGCAGAGCGAAATAATAAATATACGCTAGAAGATTTAAATAGAAACTCGCATGAACATACTAAACTGCTAGAAAATAAAGTGCAACATCAACACGGTAGGCGCCCTTTTTGTCCAATACTATAAAGTAGTAATTTGGACATTGTTCAGGAATTAATTAAATGGAAATTCAAAATGGCCACCGGGTACACTTTTCAGATATCGTAACTTTATTAAATGGGGGAATAAGAACATTTTAATGAAATATATTTTATTAAACCTTTAAAAAAGATCATTCTAGATTTCAAAGTCCGAAGAAAAAAAGCTAAATATCTTATCAAAATTGATTGGTTGCATCTTTATTAGAAAAAATAAAAGACGAAATATGTTTTGAAAATTAGAGATATCATTTCTGAACCGCTACAAATTTTAAATAAACCTAACGGTTATGAATCTATTTCTTCACGCTGTACCTATCACATTTATAATCAATAAACCTGTAGGGGTTTTCATTTTCGAGGAGTGCTCAAAACAGTTACTTTAAATCTATTTTAAGTAAATTTGTGTGTAAAAATGAACATTTATTAATAGTTAAATAATCAGTGACGATGTATTTTATAATTGAAAGTAAAATGTTTTTCTTTTTCCTGAATTGTTACTTTCTCGTATAGAGTAGAGAGAAAGTAATGTAATTGTGCACAAAAATAACATGAAATTGCGATAGTTTTCATTGTTTTACTCCTCAATCCTTCATCATATCCGGAGTATAGAGGACGTATTTTAATCAGGTAAAAATTATAAATCCAGATATATCAAACTTTTGGTGTTTTATGCGTAATCGAGTCGAAAAAACTGGACTTTGCAATTCTGTCCGTTGGTCTCTGTGTGTGTGTGTGTGTGTGTCTGTAAATACGATAACTTGAGTACTGTTACAGTTATGTTGATGAACATTCATATATGTATTATATTAAATTTGTAGTTCTGTATCAACTTTTCAGTGATTTCCGATAACCGGAAGTGTTACTTATTCTACTTTTAATTTTTCAAAAGCCTATAACTTGAGTACTGTTGCAGATAGATAAACGAAATTTCACACAAAAGCAAAATATCTAATCCTCTGCCTTCTGTCATATTTTGAGTAGATTTCGCTGACGGGAAGTAGTAATTTTCACTATTTCCAATTTCTCAGAAAAAAAACGCATATTTATAAAGTACTAATAATATTCCGCACTATTATACACATACTGTTTTTCGTTCACTTGATGTGCAATTATTTTTTCTACGAGATTCCATTCTATTTTTAAAAGTTTAAGTAATTAAAAATGGATTAAAAATCATGTCTATATAATGATGTGCCATCTCCCGTAGTATTATATAAGAATATTCGAGAAAGTTTAGGGGAGATCACTCTCAGTTTATTTTATTATATATTTTACGAAGCATTTTGTTTTCAGTACACACATTCAAAGTTTGTGAAAAAACAGCATCTTCTGTATACTGTTCAATTATTGAATTAATTTGTATTAAACTATAATTTTTATATAAGAATTTTGTGTTCGAAATTTCTTTCTTAAATATTTTTTCTTACCTAAAATACGTAAAGAAGTATACACTTTACGCTCATATCTTGATTGCGTTCAATCCTTTAGACAACTTGTAAAATACTATTGTATTGAAACTGTTAGTGTGCGTGGACATCATTAGTTCCACAAGCTATCAATGTATGTCGAATTAGTTACTTTTGTATTAAATTGCCAGTCAACTTGGATATTAAACAGACGTTTGTTAGTACTTTTGAATAAAATAAATAAATAAAAAAGTATCCTGACTGGTATATTAATGTTTTCTCTGACCAATGAATTCTGGTAATGGAACGCCCAGACTAATGGTATGGAAAAGTGAAGCCCTCTCACAGACAACTTAACATTTATATACAGTGCTTTTTTTGTATTAAAAAAAAATAGGTGCCAGTACTCAGTGGTGGATTGCCTGACTTTTAATTACCAGTTCGCACCCCGATGCAAGCTAAATCACAACTGCAAAGATACTAAATTTACAATTAACAAATAAATAATATAATAAATTAATAATAAACGTTAAAATACAAGGAAAGTAATAATTTTTCCCCACATTGAAAAAGATGACAGTTCGCTGTACCGGTGCGTACAGTCACAAAAAAGCTCTGTTTATATATATATATATATATATATATATATATATATATATATATATATATATATATATATATATATATATATATATACATATACATATATATATGTATAATATATATTCAGAAATTGTGTGGACTCAATTACAAAGATTTATTAAATTAAAAAGTTGTCAGTCGTAATATTTGTTGTTTAGGCCTTCTAAATGTATGTAGTATTGCTTTCTCTGTTGTTAGCAAGTTTAGGTCACGGTGTCGCACCCCCCCCCCCCCCCTCCCCCCACCCCTCCCTTTTCCTTGTCGGTATCTTTATTTTCATTTAAAAGACTTTTTAACCCTAATTAATCATTAAACTGGCAAAAAGTATTTTTCTTTTATATATTGTGCAATGTTTTTGACTTGGTGTCTCCCCCCCTCCCCCCCAAAAAAATGGTGTCATCCGGTGCAGTCCGCCCCCCCCCCCCCTTCCCGCCTCCACCTCCAGACGCCTCTGGCTCCACATTATTTATGACCGCATACGGTAACTAATATTTACATAAGGGGACTCGAACCGTACCCTTTTATTCCTACCACAATTTTGTTGTTGCTTAGCGTCCCCCCAACCATCTGCCACTCAAAAGTAGTCTAAACCCTGTATGACGCATTCCCCCCCTCCCCCTCCCCCCAAATATTAGTTTTAACCTAAAAATATTTGACTTTCCGAAATAATCTGCGGAATTCCCGTTTGTTAGCTGTAAAGCGTTTAAAACTTACAACTCTTAAAACCATAAGCCACTCGTAGTGTTATGGTATTTCTCCAAAAGCACCGGGTACAGTTTGTAAGACACTGTTTAGCTAGCCAAGAGACACCCTGATAAAGACCATCTATATCTATTCAGGTGTTACACTTTGTACATCTTTTAGAAAACGCTGCAATTGACGCTACCTTCTCTACACCCCTGTTTATACCAGGAAAATATTTTTTTCTAGAAATGTATCAGTCATGTGACCACGACGCTCAAATCTCCTGCAGTTAGGCAGTAAGGTATCGAATAAGTTACTTCACTTGTAGCAGCTAAACGAAAAAGTTACTTCACTTGTAGCAGCTAAACGAATAAGTTACTTCACTTGTAGCAGCTAAACGAATAAGTTACTTCACTTGTAGCAGCTAAATTAACTGGTGCGTCACGTAAGTCTGTTGAACTAATTCGATTTGATTTTTAGTACTTCATGTCTTCTCTTATTTTTTGCTTCTTTTAATGTGTATGTGTGTGTGTCTGTGTGTGTCTGTGTGTGTCTCTGTGTATATTTGTGTGAGTGACGTGTGTGTGTATGAATAATATTGTGTCATTTGTACTGTCTTTCATAGTTATTTTTTAAAATCTTCTGCGCTGTCTACTGTAAAACTTCAAAAAAATAAAACCGACTCAACAGCTAGTACTAAAATTACCTTTGCTATTGATTAAAAATAAAACAACTCAGTTTCCGTGAGAAAGAGATAGATTCCTTATAATATATTGTATCTTTGTTTGAAAGTAAAAAGTAAAGAAAGTTGGAGTAAAGGATGGTAACGATAATAAAAAGTAAGCTATCGGTGATATCGATTTAGTAAAAGATAAGAATAGTTTAGTTTTAAGTTTAGTCTTCAAAAATAAAAAAAATTAAAGTAAATCTAAAATGATGGAAATCTAATTTTCGTTACACGTTTGCCTTTACAGTTTTAGATAATTATAGTACAAAGATTATTTGTATCGGCTGTACGTGGTACTGACGTGTAGATAAGCTACATTAGACCTTATCAGACATTTTTAACCGCGTTTTATTTTTTCCAGGGAAATATTGTATCGGATTTTCCCGTTTATTATTTTGTAAGTTTTGGAATTACCGCTAGCTTACACTGTATTAAAATATAAAACACTATTCCTGGTTCATATTTTGAATTGAATATCTTGCAAAGGAAAAAAAATAATGCAAGGGTAATACATCAGCATCATGTAATGCATAAGACAGAAAATAATAAAATTCTTTATTTTTTATTTTTCACCCTCAGATGAATTGTCAGGATGGCTAAAGCTAGTAAAACGCCCTTTAACATAGCTATGCTCGGAAAAACTGGATATGGTAAAACGAGTTCCGCGAATACGATACTTGGTAGAAAAGCCTTTGAAGAATCAACAAGCGCCACTGTTGGTACTCGATTACCGAGTTCCCATTCGAGCGATTACAAAGAGTTCAAGGTTACGGTGTTTGATTTACCGGGCACATGCGACGCAAGGTATGATGAAAAACTGGGTCAAAAGAAATCGTGTCAGCAGATTCTGGACGTCGTGGAGGCGGGTGAGGAGGTGGACGTCTTCTTGTTGGTGCTCAGCTACTCCTCCAGGTGGTCCCGAGAGGATTCCAACACCGTGGATCTGGTGAAAAAGATTTTAGGTCGAGACTTTATCAAACAACACTGCATACTTGTAATAACTCACTGGGATAATGCATTAGATGAAGGCGTTCAATCGTTTGAATCGTGGCTTGTAAATCAAAGCCCCCAGTTAAAAGAACTTGTGGCGGAATGTCAAGATCGGTATGTGGTTTTTGATAATAAAACAAGCGATGAGGCGGAAAGAGATGAGTATAGAAGGAAATTGCTAGAACTTGCGATCTCAATGGCGAAGGATAAGCCGAAATACAAGGTTGCGGATTTGAAAAAGAATTCACGCGAACACGACAAATTGTTGCAACAAAGTGATCATTGGTGTGTGATAATCTAATACAATATTTTATACATTTTTAAAAAATCCAATATTTTGTCAATCTTTACTAACGATCTAATCCAACAAATTGTCGCTAACAGTGTCGTAGGCAGGGGGGGAGGGTTAGGGGGGTCATAACCCCCCCATAGACCCCTCGGTATATAGAAAAAGTATGAGGGGGGGTGCAAATCGAAAGTTTGTCCCCACTGGTCGCTAAGGTAGTAAATTCAACCCACGTTTTCAAATACTCTTAAATGATCATGTTGTTTTATTTTTCTCATTGATACATATAAACTACCTACAGGCCGAAGAAAAACTTGTGCATTTTTTTTTTACTTTCAGGACCCAAATTACTTCTCAAAGTAAAGAAAAAAAACAATATTTAACACATGAACTAAATGTGACTGTTTAAATTTTATTTGTTATTTTTAAAGTAAGTAAATAAAGTTCCCTTTCAAACTTGACGGTCTATGGGGCAACTGAAGTAGAGTTCACTTGTTTCTGTGACCTTATTTTTAAAATGACACTTAAATCTTTATCAAATATGTAGGCATATTTTCTTTTCGTTACTAAGTTTAATAGTATTTACAAACAAATCTGCGATGTGATTGATGGCGGAATATGTCTTTAGATATCTTATTTCCGAAGTTTTTATGAATATAGTTTTATATTATTTAAAATATGTTATGATTAATATTTCTTTTAATTACATCCCCCCCCCCCGATCTTATTTACTATTGAAGCGAGCATTATTTTGAACGATTAATACCGTAGCTATAGTTGCACCATAGTTCATTATTTGTTTTTTTTTAATAAATTAAAATACTTCAAATTTAATTGTAAAAATTACAGTCTCCAAATTTAACATAATACAAATGTAAAATATTACATTTTATCAGTTGATTCATTGTTTTATTAATGTTATATAAGTGTAGGTGTTGGAGGGGAGTTCAAATACACCTGCAAGTCTGCTCACCACACTGGAACAATGAATTTACCTCAAACCTACCAGGGGAGGTTTGAAAACCTCACAAGCTGCATAAAGGGGTCCCTTGCATTTACATACTTTACATTGTTCTGTCCCCTCATTGTTCAGTGATATTGAGCAGTTACTGGAAAGTCAGTAATTCTTCTATGACTCATCAATGCATATGTATATATATATATATATATATATATATATATATATATATATATATATATATGTATATATATACACACACATATATATATATATATATATATATAGGCCTATATATATATATATATATATATATATATATATATATATATATATATATATATATATATATATATATATATATATATATGCATAAAGCATAGGTTGAATTGTTATTATATTAAAAATTATGTGAACAAATATGTAATCGATTATGTATTACAATTGTGTACCCTTAGGTGAAAGTCATTACATTCTTAAAGATCGTTAGACTTTCTTATAACCTTTATGTGGATTTTTCATTTACTAAAACATTTTTTTAAACTCCATATTTTTATGTATTGTTTTAAGGGAGGTGACAGTCGGTGTGTTCTTATGTTAAATGATGTTATGTGTGGTATTTCGAAGTTTGGATCTTGAATGCAAATTTGGTTTTGTTAATTTAAAAACAAATATACCACAGTTTTTTAATTAACGTATTTTTGAGTTCATACACTATGATTGTTTAATAAATTTTAGATCTAACACTTATATACCTACATTGTTTCAAATTTGAATGTATTTAAGATATATTTTGTTTTCATTTGATTATACTAGTTTAATCATTCTTAATCAGCGTACAAACAAAAATAAATTAAGCCAAAATCTTAAATCACAATGTCATAACAACTGTTTTTTTTTTTTTACTTATGTAGGGTAACCCAGTGTTTAAAGGTGTTTTTACCAACAACACAAAATAAGGCGAGCATCGCACTTATCCTATTTAATAAATCGTAAACATTTGGCTTACAT
Source organism: Physella acuta (assembly GCF_028476545.2). Lineage (NCBI taxonomy): Eukaryota > Metazoa > Mollusca > Gastropoda > Physidae > Physella > Physella acuta. Next base: position 413,547 of record NW_026731928.1, on the reverse strand, counting down.
ATTCTTAGGCTTTGATAAACATTGTAGGGCCTTTATGTTAAGGAGTTCTTATAAAAATGTTACAAAAAAATAATGCATTTAAACACAGTCATCATTATCTTTTCACTCTCGTGCCCAAGACACACGGGGCAGATGAAGTAGAGTTCGTTTCAGAGACATCGACATATCATGGTATACTGTGGTCAGAAGTGCGATTTATATATTGTAACAAATCTAAAAATTATAAAGTTCTACATATTCTATAATAAAATCACGTTTTTTTATTTGATATATTTATCACAGTCATAAACGTAAGATCATAACAATTTATTTGTGGATGTTGTATTCTCTAATTGTAAGTAGATTTAAATTTTGCATAAATTTCCTTCAGGCTTTAGAACTGAATTCACTGAAGTGTGCATTGTCGCATGTAAGACTTATCTAAGTTGTAAAAGTTTGCTTTAGTATATTTTGGGAACTCTTTTTTCAACTGTCTTACTTTATCAAACAAAATATCCCTGCTTTTCTCTTTCCCTTCTGTTGAAAGGTTATCAAAAAAGATGTATCGATCATTGCATCTTTTGAACAGCCCTTTTAAAGAATCGTTCTGCATGTCAATCCAGTTATCAAATGACTGATAGTCGCTTGAGACTTGATCCCACCTAGTCATCACGAGAATGCAATGTTTTTCAAAAAAATCATTCCCGAAAGTTTTCACCAACAACTCCGGGGTCTGGCAGTCCTCCTTGCTGTACCTGGAGTCGCAGCTCAACACTAATATAAAAGCGTCGATTCCGTCGTCTGCGCATGCGTCCATAACCTGTCTCATGTTTTTCCTGGCACTCACTTCCTCGGTTTCATCCTTCAACCGAGGATCGAAAAACCCCGGCGTGTCGATGACGTTGATCAGAGAGCCGTCCTTTGCCTTAGAAGAATGACAGCAGTTGAATTTAGTACCCGCGGAACTTGCTGTGGACAACTCAAAAGCTTCACGGCCTAAGATAGAGTTGCCAGTCCGGCTTTTGCCGTAGCCGGTTTTTCCTACCAAAACAACTGTCATGGAAGACATTATAGGTGTTGTAGCCTGGAGGAATAAATTTAACGAGTGTTTAGAATTTAGATAGAAATGTAATTTGGTTAAGGAAAATGCGAATAGTTTACAATGGATTACAATGGATTTGTCTTGCAGAAATTGCAAATAACGAACGTTTTCAGACGTAGCGGTCATTGGATGAAGTAAAGCTGTTCAACCATTAGGGGTTGATGTTAGAAACCCAAAACCCTTTCTGCAGATCATTAAGACGTCGATGTATTCACAGGTGTAGCGACCTGTTCCAGCGCCCGTGGCGAACTATCAACTTTGCGCCCGCTCCCCCCCTCCTCACTTTTAATGTTATTCGCATTGGCATTGGTAAAAAGCATCCTCCCCCCCCCCCAGTTAAAAAAGGTCGTGGGCGATTTTTATCAATCACTGTCCCTAAATGGTTTTTAATTTTGGTGTCAAACAATTGATGTTGAAAACAATTACATAAGCACGTAAAAACCAAGCATTGGTCTATTTCCTGAATTTTGGCTGTGTATAATTTAGTAAAACAACTCAAAATTAGCTTTTTAATTTATTTTCTTTGTACCCGTTGGGCACCCCGCCCACCCCCCCACCCCACAAAATACGCCCCACCCACTCTGCACTAGCTACGCCTTTGGATGTATTGAAATATTGAATTCATTATAAAAAGTAACATTTTCGGTGTGTAGGCTGGTTGTCAAGTCCACGAAACTCTGATGATGTACCACATGTCACCCACCCACATAGTTATGATAATATGTAAAGTCCACTTAAGTCAATTAACTTATGATGGGTATTGCTTGACATAAATAGGTGGGAAGTAAGATTAATTGTACATAGTGGTCACAACACATTAATTGAACAAAAATATCAAGGAAAACGACTTAAGAATACGGAAATAAATGATTAATTATAGTGTATATTTCTGATTTAAAGCTCCTGTTTAACATTTGAGTACTGTGTTCGATTGCTATGTGTATGTTTTGACAACAGCTACAATAGAAATTCCAATCGATTCATCGCGAGTTAATGCTGGAATTTTCTCCATTTCGGTTCGATTTTTGTTATGTATTTGACTTTAAAGCTAGCAATATTTATATCAAGAATCGATTTCTGTTGCTGTCGCAGTAAATATTAATTCAAAATTTATCTTAATTTTGTAATAATTCAATTTAAAAAACACAGCTGTTAAACGCTCTGAAAAGGCATTCAATAAATTGTGCCTGCTTTAAATATGTAATATAATAAAAAGGTGTTAACGTATACGTATTACATTTGATTAAAATGCCGATGTAACAAAAAATTTCTTGTAAATTTTGTCCTTACCTGTGCTGTGGGTTTGTGAACCGCCATGCCTGCTGATTTCATAGTTCAGGTGTGCTGAGAGAACGTAGTGAGTTCAGTGTTGGCAGTGACGCGATACTTTAGTCAATACACAACTCCACAATAATCGATATTTGTGTAAGTCAATCAGCTATTGGGGGATTTGTACTTCGGCCTGATTAAGACAAGCGGAGTTGATGCGTGAAAGCCACACTCTATATGTAGATGTGTGAATGGCGGGGGGATAAGGAAACATAGACGGCGTGGTCGAATTGTAGAGCATACGACTTCAAACCGAAAAGTCATGAGTTCGTATCCGGGTTAAAGTCATTAGAACGTCCCTGAGTCCACCCAGCTCTGGTGGGTACCTGACTGACGTTAGGAAAAGTAAAGGCATAACGCTGACCACACTATCTCTTCATGATCCGAGGTTACAGGAACAGATGAGCTCTACTTCACTTGCCCCACGGACCGGCAGGTTCGATGGTGAATTGTATTCTTTACTAGTCAAAGTATATTTACAAACACAACATGTCCCCCAAAACTGGAATAAAATTACAAAATTGTAAAACGTAGAGACTCTGCATAGACAAAAGCTTTAGATCTAACTCAGAATGTAATAATATGATGTCGAATTATAAAGATTTTCGAGAAATCGGAGATTGAGTAAAGTATGACTTTCGGTTACCAGAAATCGCCCAAAAGTTGATAGAAACATATGTATAGTGTCTAAATTTTATGTATAAAATTGCGTCGGCCTAAATAAAACTGTAATCAAGTGTCGGTATTTTAGCTACCGGAAATAGAATACAGAACCACTTCCGGTTATCAGAAATCACTAAAAAATTAAAGGAGATATAAATATAGTATCTTACAATAAATAAGAAACCACGTCTACCTAAGTGTAACGGTTCTTAAATTATCGTGTTTATAATCACGCACACATACACACAGACACACAGGCGACATACAAACAATCTTGCTAAACTGGAGTTTTCCGATTTTGGAATGTGTACGTTTACAATATTTCCACCTATAATTTTGCGACGTGAAGTCTGACCAAATTTGGAGAATCATTCAAAGTGGCCAAAACTGACCAGAGCTCTCATATCTCTATACAAATTACATTTGAAGGCTTCATGGGGCTAAAGACTTGTCAGTAAGCAGTCGTTCTTTTGTTCTTTCCGCGACTAAAATTTATATCTTCATAAAGCTAACAGTAGAAAACAAAGTGCGCAAAAGTAATGTTGTTAACGTGAACTATTCTACGGTTTGTAAAGGGAGACAAAATCAACTAGGCAGAGTAAAATAAATGTTGTTTGAAGGGACACAATTACAACTATTTTTAGTTATTTAGCTATATCCTAGTACATTCCCCTGTTTTCATTCATTGTTTTTTACCCAGTCTTAAAGACATTGATAAGCGGTTGCTATTAGAAAGTATGCTTCTATTTAATCTGCTAGACCAGGGCTCGGCAACCTGCGGCTCTTTTGATATCAAGATGCGGCTCTCCAGCTCCTTGAACAAATACTAATAATCTTAATAAAAAAAAATATTTGAAATAAAAAAAATGTTAGTAGCTCTTTAAAACCAGGGAAATTTTGAAAATTGTAACTTTTGGCTCTACCGCTTCAAAAGGTTGCCGACCCCTGTGCTAGATGTAGCTCTTGTCGTTTTTTAGTACCGTTTGAATTATTATAACTAAAATATAAAGAGCTTTAAGAATAAAAAAGTTAGTTTTACCACAAATGTGAAATCGTGATTGCGTATTCCTTGTAAGGGACGCAAGCGTTATAGACAGCCGATGAAGTTGTATTATAATTTTACATTCCCCGTTCTACTTGGTTTTTAGTATTTCACAACGCCAATTTGTCTCTGTGTGTGTTTGTTGTCGAATTTAGAAATCAATTATCGACTCATTTTTTTAGCGGTTTCTCAATGATGACAATGCAAGTGTATATAATTTTAAATCTAATAATAAAACAAATAGGTCGTCTAAAATTTGTTTCAAGGGACGCAATTCTTATAGTTCAGCGATATATTCGATTTATCGTTGTACTTTACCCTATTTTTCTAACGTAAATGACACGGTGGCAGAGACTGAAGCAGCTTATAAGGTCCCCAATATTAGAAGGATATAAAATTATGAAAGGGGACAGCGTGGCCTAGCGGTAGTGAACTAGACTGCTAACCTGACAGTCTTGAGTTCGATTCCGGGTTCAAATCAGTGGAACGTCCCTGAATTATGCGTTCACTCAGCTCCTACGTTAGGGAAACAAAGGCGGCTGACCACACTGTCCCTTCATGTGCCGTGGTCTCGCAATCAGACGAACTCTACTTCATTTGCCCTATGTGTATTCACACGAACTCTACTTCATCTGCCCCATGCACGAACGAAAATGATAAAATTAAGAAAACTTGATTAAGTAAGTAAACAACGGACTGCATGTCTGAAAGATTACAAGAAACACCCTTTTATCAAGAGCCAGGTTTAGTCTTGATAAAAAAGAAGTTGACCGACAAAAAAGTTCACCCCATTATAGGACACAATACTGACCAGACACATTGTATGGTGACACCCTGTATGATCAGCTGATGTAAGTTGGTTCAGTGAAAATTTTTTTTTCTTTGGCCTCAGACATGTAATTTACAGCGTCAGTTGTGTGTTTGTTGTCGAATTTAGAAATCAATTATCGACTCATTTTTTCAGCGGTTTCTCAATAATGACAATGCAAGTGTATATAATTTTTAATCTAATAATAAAACAAATAGGTCGTCTAAAACACTGTTCTGTGTACAAAATGATTATCTCCCCTACTAATATTTTGCGATGAAAAAATATATATCAAAAAGATAGGTGGGTGAATGTAGATAAGTAGGAAAGAGGAAAAAATTAAAATAAAATAGCATGGAGCAATAGTTGAAAGTATTGTTTATACATGTACATATTGATTCAGTTTGTCTTGTTTCGAGTATTATTGACATTTGTTTGTGATGTGTACGACAAAACAAACTGATCGGTAACAAGGTTGTGTACTGTTGTTTTCGTTTCTTATGAAGGGAAACAACTCAATCAGTACATTGCAAGTTGTTTCAGTTTGTTGTCCTAAAAAAGCGGGAGTGATTTCCCCTAAACGTTCTCGTTTAGCTATGAGTTCGTTTCACGTGAATTATAGGCAGGGGCGGAACTACAGTACCGCCAGACCCCGCAATGCGGGGGGGGGGGGGGGGGGTGGGCAGGCCGTTTAAGGGCCCACAGCCGACCAGAATTAATTTTTTTTTAAATTTTGAATTTGATTTTCGTGCATTTTGCCTTGATAATTGGTGTGTAAAAGAAAAATACTGTAGTTGCTGTACCATTATCTTAACTTTATAGTCACTATACCACGATCTTGCGCAAAAAAAAAAAGAAAATCCATTACACAAACTACAGTGTAAAATATAGGCAAAACTTCAAATTTTAGCCAAACGTAACTGTTTGACCGATCCTCCAACGTGTAATGTGGCGGATGGGGCAGGGGGTGGAGACCAAATACGGGGCTCGAACATTTTCGTCAAATCTATTTATATATTTGAAAAAGTTATTTATTGTTGTATTTTTAACCATCGTCAAGGCCAAGTTCTATTTCCCTACAATCAAACACACGCTGTCGCCGGTAAAATTCTCTAAAAAAAAAAATAACAAAGTCCAAGCTCGAGAAGCCGCTATATATGAAGTGGGCTTTTATATATATCCTACAAAAAATAAAAATAACATAATACTAAAAACATCGGTATTATATACGTTTACTTGTTTTTTCTTTTACAAGAAATGTCAAAGTAAACTATATTTAAATTATCTCCCCTGAGTAAGTTATATAATGGGCTACGCTGTGCTGACGTACATAGGCGTTTTTTTTCTCTTTCAAGTTTTTTTTCCGAGCCGACCCTCATGACACTTCTCTTTCTAAACCTCGCAAGTATCGAAGAGATAAATGTATCGTTTATGAACTACATCCTACCCGTACATTCACCACTTCAGCACATTTTGTCAGACACTAGACAGCACAATATATATATATATATATATATATATATATATATATATATATATATATATATATATATATATATATATATGTCATTGCCGGGGGGGGGGTTATGGTCTGGCTTTTTGTATGTCGTTAAAAACGTGACGTCATTTGTGGATGGACCCCTCTAAGTCAGAAGGTTATCCGACGCGTGAGCTGGCCACATACAACTGTACATGTGAAAACTATGTTTCTGTCTATTATGCATTTCTGCATCATTTATCCAATCGCCATGAAAAGTTGGGAAGCTGTTGAGTACAGCCCCGCAAATGTTTCTGTCAACGGAAATGTGTGATTTAGCGCCCTGAGATCCTGCATAAGCGGATGGGGTTACTACTTGAATCCACCGGCGGCAGTGTCATCCTGAGCGCACCACATATGAGCAGGTTGGCCCCTACAGACAGTCGTTTAAAAGTTCATACGTGATATTTTCGAGGGGTGGATTAAGAGACGCCTGAACTAAAAAACTGTGTTTCACCCATCACCCGTGCAGTAATGTAACCGGTAGCTCCCATGAACCCCGTGACTCCTCTGACACATGGGCTGTCGCCGAGGGACTAACATCATGCCTTGGTGTGTCTCGTTGGTAGTATGTACAAACCCGCGCCACAGCAACTAATATCCAAGAAATCAACGGCCGACATTGTTCACATTCATTTAAACTTCTGTAAAACAGGGCACACGTCTAAATATACACGATTGGTAACGTTTGGATGAAAACCTCATAAAAATCGGCGTCAGTTTGGTGTGTTAGAGTAGATTTAGGGAGTCTGTGCTTCTCACTTGGGAAACTGACTAGGGCCAGCTCGTGTGTTGGAAAACCTCTGTTCCTCAGATTTATTCGTGTACCAGATGGAGAGTTAATTTAAATCAATATATATATATATATATATATATATATATATATATATATATATATATATATATATATATATATATATATATATATACGTATATACGTATATACTTTTTTCGTCATGAAATGATTCTCAAGTCACCTGCTTCACAGACACACACACAGACACACACAGAGACACAGACATACACACACACACACACGCGAGAGAGAGTTAGACACACACATACACACATAAACATACGGACATACTAGCAAAATTAAAACTTTCGACTCGGGGAGGTGTAAAACACCAAGATTTATCGAATCGATTTTAATGTTTTGCACGATTACAGTTAGTCTTCTATACTCCGTTTAAAAGAAAGTAAGAAGAGAAAAAAATTGGGTGTATGAATATAGATAACTAGTACGAATTTGGAAAGGGGCAGTAATATTCGGCCTAAAAAGCTTGCTGTAATTAATTGACATATTCAAGTATCTTGTACAGGTAAAACAACAGTTGCATTCAAGTGTTCCAATAACAAATTGGTTTTTATTGGAAACTAGATCTATAACCTCCTATACAACTTCATTTGTTTTATAGATGATATTGATACTATCGAAGCCGGTCTTAATACTTAGTATATTTAAATGGGACTAGAGCATTACCGTCAATTACTCCACCCCCCCCCCCCAACATTACCACCGATGCAATTACCCCCTAGGGAATTACACCCCCCCCCCTCCCTTCAAGAATCCTGACTCCAACTCGAACTCTGTACCTATAAATTACCTTAATCCTAACCTTAAGAAAATACCCAAACCTAAGCATTCAACTCAGCCTAAAACTTAACCCAAACCCAACCCCAGTCATTGGTTTAAGTCTAACCCTGACCCCAGCATAAAAACCTAACTAAAATCCTAGCCCTAGCGCTACCCCTTACCCTAACCCTAGCGCTAACCCTTGCCCTAACCCTAACAAAAACCCTAACGCTAACCCTAACTGTACCTTAAGCTATGATCGGGGGGGGGGGGGGGGCTAATTGACAGGGGGGGGGGGGGGTAATTGACAGGGGGGTAATTATTCCGGAGGGTAATGTCCGGGAGGGCTGTCGGGGGGGGGGGGTAATTTACGCGGGGTAATGCACTGTTCCCTATTTAATTATCACACTTAGGGTGTAATGAATATAAAGTCACGGAGTAACTCTAAATAAGTAAGCGTTTATTAATGTAGTTTTTCCGTTTCGGAGCCAAAGTCGGCTTTATATGTAATATACCTACTTAAAACTACTTCTATTGGCGGGTTAACAATTTTACTACATGCTGTCTATTAAGAGTTGCTTCCCTGCTGTATTTATCAACGTCACAGGAATGGTTTGTTCAAAAAGTGCTTAGGTAAAACTCCTTTGCATTAAAATATTATTGATCTGTAATTTGTAAAAAAAAATATAAAATAGAACATCATTTAAGTGTATAAAAAGATTGTGCCACACGATTCAGAGGCGAAAAAAAGTTTAGATATTATCTGAGGGATAATCGATTTATTTAATGCTGCAAATAAAAAAAAACTGTATACATGGTTCCATGACAAATGATCTCAGGACAAATGATCTCAGACAAAACATCTAAGACAAAATTTCTCACGGACAAATGATATCAGGACATTTGTAAACAAAACCACATGATAGTCAATAAAAAACAATGTTCAGATCAACTAAAATTATCCAATACACTATTAAAATTTTGCTGTGAGATATTTTGACAGAGATCATTTGTCCATGGTATCGTTTGTCCTTATATATTTTGTCCTGGTATTTTTTGTCCGTGAGATCATTTGTCCTTGATATCATTTGTCCTGTCACCGTATACACATACTATCAATGTACTATTCCGTACGTACAGTTCCCAACATTGTTTTATTTACAAAATCCTTCTTCTTCTCGTTAATTTTAATCATGGATGGGATTTCCTACTACACAATGAAGTAGAACATGTCAACATGTTATGCGTCATATCAGTGGCGTAGGCAGGGGGGGGAGGTTGGGGGGTCAGAACCCCCCCCCCCCCCACCCCCCATAGACCCCTCGGTAGATACATAAAGGTTGAGCGGGAGGTGCAAATCAAGAGTTTGAGGAGGGGGCCGGGGAGGGATGCTACGCCTCTGATATATACATTTATAATGCGGGAAAAAAATTAACCCCCCTCCCCATGAGAAGATCCTGGCTAAGCCACTGCGTCATATGGCTCGTAGACTGCAGCCTGCTTTTCTTTTTGGATTTCCTTCCATTGCTACATGGCATCAGTTGTTTGATTTTGGAGTTGTCTCTACTAGAAGAGTTGATGCCCCTGCCATCAAGCCTTACATGCCCGGAGTCACGAACTCGTGACACTACGGTTTAGCACCCATGAGCTTTACCGACTCGACCACACCGCCCTCTTCTTACTTTTCCGTAATTACTGCTCTCAATACATTTCTTTCTGCTGCTACCTATACTAATTTAATCACTGCTCTCGATAATCATCTACTTGCTACAACTTATTTACCTTCTACCGTTTAAAATCGTTGTATTTTTCATCATAACCTTAAGATTACTAGGTAGCGCTGTTAAAATGTTGAATCAAAAGTTACTTTTATCTAATTGTTTTTTTTTTCAAAAGACAGAACTGTTCTTGAAAAGAGTTCATAAAGTTTAAAACACCTTGCTTGCACCTCCACCCACCCTCCCCAGTTAAAAATAACTGAAAAAAAATGCGGTCATTGACACCTTGCGTCTTCCACTGATATTTCGATCTCGAAGTCATGTGATTTTTGTTTACATCTATAAATAACATTACAGCCTACGTAAAGACGTCAATGAAAGCGTAAACTTGTCTTCATGTCTTCCAGTTTCATTATCCGTTACTTATGTCTGTGTCCAATCAAGGTCACAACAGTTTAACTAAACAACATCCGGTTCAAAATATAAAACAAACAACATAAATGATACGACAAAAATACGACAACATGGTTAAAATACGAACATGAAAAATATTAATAAATGCAAATATTTAAAATAAAATAAGAATATGTAAAAATACGAAACATTAATTATATATATAAAAAAAAATATACACAAATAGGCCTATGCACATACTTAGTTACTTGCTAAACACAAACATGTGAACAAACGAACTTATGGAAATACAAACATGTGCAGAATACGAATATGTAAAACTCGTCTCATGTAAAAAAGGTGAAACAAAGCATCTAAACCTACAATGTACCCATGCATGTTGACTAACATACACATAATATTGTTTGTACACATTTCATCATGAGACCCATATTGTTTGGTTTCAACATGAGACCCATATTGTTTGGTTTCAACATGAGACCCATATTGTTTGGTTTCAACATGAGACCCATATTGTTTGGTTTCAACATGAGACCCATATTGTTTGGTTTCAACAAGAGACCCATATTGTTTGGTTTCAACATGAGACCCATATTGTTTGGTTTCAACATGAGACCCATATTGTTTGGTTTCAACATGAGACCCATATTGTTTGGTTTCAACATGAGACCCATATTGTTTGGTTTCAACATGAGACCCATATTGTTTGGTTTCAACATGAGACCCATATTGTTTGGTTTCAACATGAGACCCATATTGTTTGGTTTCAACATGAGACCCATATTTTTTGGTTTCAACATGAGACCCATATGGTTTGGTTTCAACATGAGACCCATATTGTTTGGTTTCAACATGAGACCCATATTGTTTGGTTTCAACATGAGACCCATATTGTTTGGTTTCAACATGGGACCCATATTGTTTGGTTTTAACATGAGACCCATATTGTTTGGTTTCAACATGAGACCCATATTGTTTGGTTTCAACATGAGACCCATATTGTTTGGTTTTAACATGAGACCCATATTGTTTGGTTTCAACATGAGACCCATATTGTTTGGTTTCAACATGAGACCCATATTGTTTGGTTTCAACATGAGACCCATATTGTTTGGTTTCAACATGAGACCCATATTGTTTGGTTTCAACATGAGACCCATATTGTTTGGTTTCAACATGGGACCCATATTGTTTGGTTTTAACATGAGACCCATATTGTTTGGTTTCAACATGAGACCCATATTGTTTGGTTTCAACATGAGACCCATATTGTTTGGTTTTAACATGAGACCCATATTGTTTGGTTTCAACATGAGACCCATATTGTTTGGTTTCAACATGAGACCCATATTGTTTGGTTTCAACATGAGACCCATATTGTTTGGTTTCAACATGGGACCCATATTGTTTGGTTTTAACATGAGACCCATATTGTTTGGTTTCAACATGAGACCCATATTGTTTGGTTTCAACATGAGACCCATATTGTTCATTTAAGTCTGCACTCTTTCTATGAGAGGCTCAGGATACTTCCTCAGCAGATACATTTAACTGCTGTTTTATTTACGATCGTCTCTATTCTGTTGAACAATAAGAAGTTTAAGGCCGGGGTGGGAAGGGTTAATGTGATCAAGGATCTACATGCATGGCAGCGAAATCCTTTCTTAGTCGTAAATTTCTCTGCAGAGAGTAAGTGTTTGTGTGGGGTGGGGGGGGGCAGCTTTAAAGGGGATTGCGTTTGAAACTACAACAATGTCTAAAGTAGATCACGTGGTGAAAACTTTTTTTTTTCTCTCTGCCAATTAAAAAGGAATACAGGTCGACGAACTAATTCGGTCAGTTAAGACATACTTTTTAAATCATTTAAGTTTGAAAGAAAAAAAAAACAACTTTAAAGCGGTAGTTAAGTTTCGCCTTCCTTTCTGCTCACATGACAGGCAGTCGAACAGTTTGGCAGATCTCAATGTGCAAGAACCTGAACGTTTAAAAGAGACATATCCCAACGATTAGTTACACATTTTCACAAGCTGAAATGGCTGTGTTTTTTCCATCTCATATGGTAAGTCTTGACATTTGTTTTCCCTCTAACTTAAAACTACGAGTTGTGCTTTAGATGTATCATTCATAACGATGGTACCCGTTGAGGAATATTGGCGTGAGAGCCCTGAAGATTCCGATAGGATGAAACCTACACGTCTACACGCCACACTGCTATACCCGCTCCTCGCCGTGAAATAAATTGAAGTACCCTAGGACAGGGGTCGGCAACCTTTTGAGACGGAAGAGCCAAAAGTTACAATTTTTAAAAAATGTCTATTTTTGAAAGAGCCACTAATATTTTTATTTCAATATTATGGTTTAGTATTAGGTAAATAAATTCGATTTATTTAAAACAAATAGCTTTAAATATGAAATAATATTTATTCAAATAAAAACAAACACATGTTTTGCCAGAATAATAAACTTAGTAATCAAATAATATATATAGGTCTATCCTAGGGGTTGGCAACCTTTTGATACGCAAGAGCCAACAAAAGTTACAATTTACAAACTTTCACAGTTTTTAAAGAGCCACAACATTTTTAGTTCAATATTTGGTATTTGATTAGGATTAGGTAAATAAAGTTGATTTGTTATTTAAAATAAATAGCTTAAAATATGAAATAATATTTATTCATTTAAAAACATACACATGTTTCGCCAGAATAGTAAAATTAGTAATCAAATAGTATTATTTTAGGACTATCTCAATCCACTTTAGAAGCTGTTTATTTTTATTTTATTTTTTCTTTACGGATATCACTGGCTCGGGAGGTGTCTCCCATTAGCCAGTCAGGCCTCAACACGGCAAACGCCGACTAACTGGCTTGGATATCATCGGTTTGAATAATTTGCATTGTTCGCTTCTATCCTTTGGTTCTCACCAGGCTTATCTTCCATCCCACTGCACGCAGAGTAAATTCGTACCCCACCGTCCAGTAAAAATGAAATTATATAACTATTAATATTTGTGCAATGAGCTGGAGAGCCGCATATGGACGTCAAAACAGCCGCATGCGGCTCGCGAGCCGCAGGTTTCCGACCCCTGCCCTAGGAAAAGGCGGTTGACGGGGGCAGGTGAAATAGAGTTCGCCTGTTATAGTAACCTCGGCATATGAACAATGTTTCCTCTACGCGGCCTCGCAGTAGTTTTGAGCTGCCGCGCAGTGATTTTGTTAAATACTTATATCCTTGTATAAGACTTTTAGAACTCTGCGCACACAAAATACACGTTGCACACTAACTTTTTTTCCCTTAGAGCGAACATTGCATATGAAGGGAAAGTTTAGTCAGTACTATGCCCAGTTACGAGAGCCAGGTACCCATAGGAGATGGTTAACTCGAGGCCGAGATCCAGTCAATATACTTGAAAAGTCACCAAGTTCAGATCCCCACTCTCCTGGGTCACCCTGTCCTGTTGGTTATATGGGGGGGGGAGGGTGATTTGGATCACCAAGTTCAGATCCCCACTCTCCTGGGTCACCCTGTCCTGTTGGTTATATGGGGGGGGGGGGTGGGGGGAGGGTGATTTGGATCACCAAGTTCAGACCCCCGCCTTCCTGGGTCATCCTGTCCTGTTGGTTATAAAGGTGGGGGGGGGGGGGGGGTGAATGGATCACCAAGTTCAGACCCCCGCCTTCCTGGGTCATCCTGTCCTGTTGGTTATAAGAGGGGGGGGGGGGTGAATGGATCACCAAGTTCAGACCCCCGCCTTCCTGGGTCATCCTGTCCTGTTGGTTATAAAGGTGGGGGGGGGGGGGGGGGGTGAATGGATCACCAAGTTCAGACCCCCGCCTTCCTGGGTCATCCTGTCCTGTTGGTTATAAGAGGGGGGGGGGGTGGGGGGGGTGAATGGATCATCAAGTTCAGACCCCCGCCTTCCTGGGTCATCCTGTCCTGTTGGTTATAAGAGGGGGGGGGGGAGGGTGAATGGATCACCAAGTTCAGACCCCCGCCTTCCTGGGTCATCCTGTCCTGTTGGTTATAAGAGGGGGGGGGGGGGTGAATGGATCACCAAGTTCAGACCCCCGCCTTCCTGGGTCATCCTGTCCTGTTGGTTATAAAGGTGGGGGGGGGGGGGGGGGTGAATGGATCATCAAGTTCAGACCCCCGCCTTCCTGGGTCATCCTGTCCTGTTGGTTATAAAGAGGGGGAGGGTGAATGGATCACCAAGTTCAGACCCCCGCCTTCCTGGGTCATCCTGTCCTATTGGTTATAAGAGAGGGGGTGGGGGGAGGGTGATTTGGATCACCAAGTTCAGACCCCCGCCTTCCTGGGTCATCCTGTCCTATTGGTTATAAGAGAGGGGGTGGGGGGAGGGTGATTTGGATCACCAAGTTCAGACCCCCGCCTTCCTGGGTCATCCTGTCCTATTGATTACTGAAGTTTAACCTGTGCTTGAGGTGTCAGCCTCGAGTTTGTGTAGACCTGTTTTATGAGGGTGACCTATTTTCTACTGTCAATGGGTTTTATTTTACTATCAGTGCCGACGTCAGGACATGACTTGATAGTGTATCCCATAGTTCCCCCAACTTTGCACCTCTGTGTTTTCTTTCTATCAAGGCGTAAACAGGTCATTTGCATTGCAGCAAATCTAGAATTTCATTCTAACGACTGTTATTTGAGGGTGTTCAATAAAAATTATGCTGCTAATTTTCATCCCTCGTATTCTCTAAATAAATATATGTTATCGCAAAAATTGTTTGGTTAAACCGATCCTAGCTTTCGGCATCAAATGGCGTGGAAGAGTTGGATAGAGGATTGGTGTAGTCACCAGGTTAGTGGCGTAGCGACCCATCCCGGCGCCCGGGGACAAACTTTAAATTTTCAATTTGCACCCCCCCCGTCTCACACTTTTAATTTGCATCCCCCCATATACTTTTTATTTTTATCATGCAAAAATGAAGCTAAAATGAGATTTTAATTTCTGTTTCCAACCCATTTTGGCGCCCCCTAAGGTCGGCGTCCGGGGACATATGTACCCCCCCCCCCTCGCTTCGCCTCTGCACCAGGTCAGAGAAGTATCCACGTTGTCGGTGTAAGGGGGGGGGGGCGACAAGAAGGCGCCGAGTTTATAACACAACTTCTTCGTTCTTATTTTTTAGTGTTGGAAGAGATTCGCTCCAACACAATTAAGTACACGTGTCAACTAGTTATGCGCCATCGAGGCAGCAGTTGTTTGATTTTGGAGTGGCTTTCATCAGCTAACGAGCCTTGTCTGCCCGATGACTTTTTGCTTTGGCAACCATGAGCTTTACCGACTCGACCACGCCGACACCATATATGTATGTATATACATACATATATAGTTTGAAAATCTAAATCTTTCTCTGCCTAACGAGATTTGTAATTTAAAGTTAGAGAATACGAGACTTACACGCCCTTTTAAAAATCAATATTGCACGGGTTTTTTTTTAAGGCCGCGTCATGCGCTGTAGCGATTTCTAAATCAATATGAAAATTAGATTATCATCTGAAATGTTCGAAATTAAAGTATTTAAATTGAATGCAATAATTATCTCATTATATTATCAGAGGCGTAGCTAGGGGAGGGTGTGTGGGTCTCCAAACGAAGTAGAAAATATTAATAATATAACAAGTTCATTACTGATATATTTAAAATCCAAGTAAAGAATATAGACTGCTAATCTTCTACTTGGCATTACGGACTGATTTAATTGTGTGACACGAAAACAAAGAGGCAAAAAGACTGGTAAAAAGCGCCTCGACCTTTCCAAATGAAGGGGTGGGGGAACTTTTTCACCAACGCGAATAACTATGCACAGGCCTAATTTGGGAGGGGGTGGGGGTGGTGAAAAATTGATAGTTCCACCTTAAAAACTCCAGGCCGGGGCTACCCCAAGCCGTCTTTCAGCACCAGCCCGAACGATGACTCAGAGCAAGACCTCCTCCTAAGGCCTGTAAGTGTAAAACAGAATGCTAGTGCCAAGGTAGTAGTTGACAATTACAATCACTATTGTAGATTTTGTTTAGTTAGATCTTAGACAAATCTAACTACTGGTTCACTCAAAGTTCAGAGTTATCATTTCATCTTTCTCTGTCGTATGTTTTCATGTTCCAGTCAAAAGTTGAAACATACAGCAACATTACCATTCACAAAATTAAGGATGTTAATAAACACGGGTGACTCTACTTATTCAAGCATTGTTATGATCTCTATCTTGCTTCAATCCTTAGAAAATTGGCCATTATGTTTCAGCAGCTTGCAACAAAGCTTGTAAATTAGCTTTCAAAAACATTTTTCTCATTGGTTTGAATTGGCAGCATTTTTATAACGGTTTATAGACTGCTAATATAAGTCAAAATGTTCAGCATATGCAGAAATAATAATCATTAAAAAAGTTTAAAAAAACCCACGTTTTCTGATTGAACTAAAAAGTAGAAAATAAATACTATACATCACAATAATGCAAGCGATCACTCTACTATAAGCTATCAAAAACGTGGGTCGCCGAAGTAAGTTATATTACTATTGATTAGATAATACTATTGACTTTTATTAGGGAGCTTGTAGAGAGTCAACAGTATTAGAAACTGTAAGAAAATCACGGCGCCCCACGTTTTTGATAGCTTATAGTAGAGTGATCGCTTGCATTATTGTGATGTATAGTATTTATTTTTTACTTTTTAGTTCAATCAGAAAACGTGGGTTTTTTAAAACTTTTTTAATGATTATTATTTTCTACTTTTTAGTGTTTGTCTGTTTGTTTGCATGTAAATCTTGCTATCGATTTTATCTTTTCACTTTTTTTTTGGACAACTCGTAAAAAGACAACTCGTAAAAAGACAACTCGTAAAAAACACGTTGTGTGAATACGTTACTGACTAGAACATATAGATTTGAACCCGTGTCGAGTGGGATAGCAATCGTGTGCCCAACCACTCGACCATGTCGTCTCCCCCATACTGGCCACCAGTTGTTACGTTATGGTTGTTTGTACACAAACACAGCGTGACAACTACTCAGTAAGCAAAAAGAGGGGGAGTGCCGAACCTTGTTTTCATCAAATTACAGTTACTGGGTAATGTCCCTTTTCCCCCACGTTTTTTGGTACAATTATATAGCGGTCTAAAATGATCAATAAAATGTTTCCATGGATTAATTTAGTAATAAAAACAATAGAATATTCAATTGTCATCCAAAACAAAGCTTCCCTGAAAATTTCAGCGCGCTAGCTAACTGGGAAGTGCCAGAAATTTCGATCGCAAGATTGGATTGGAAAGACAAACAAACACACAGAGAAAGCAAGTTAAAGAAAACGTGGGAAAATAGAAAACAATCAGAATTCTGTAACATATTATATAATAATTTTACTACCTCCTTTCCATTGAATGATTAAATATACAAGACTTTATAGCGCGGATACATTTTTACTAGGCTTAAAATTTTAAATGACATTTTTTTGTCTTAACCCTGTTTTGTTGAACTTTCAGAATTATAGTAAATGGCCTCACACCCTGCTCAGCATGAGTGTAAAAAAAAACGCAATGGTTTTATTTCTGTTTTTGGCTTTTCTGCCTACAGCAACCAAATCTGGTAATTTTTTTAAAAACATTGTTGTTTTTGTGTTGATTCTTATAACTTGATTTCATTGGAACGTAAACATTACTGTAAGTGGACCTTTGACCACAGGTACTTTGACCATAATGGGGATTTAACCACACTTTTTTTTCTATTGATAGTCTTTAATCAAAGGTGGTTTGTCCACAGTGGTATTTGTACATATATGCTTTGTTCATACTGGGTAATTATTAACTTAACAAGGGATAAAAAGTTGCCTAATTATATTTTGAGATGAAGCATGATTTAATAATATGATTATTGATAATGTATAAATACAACTCATTTACACCACGCTAGTCAAAATGCTGCTGCAGTAGTGAAAATCAAAGCTTGATGCAAATATGTTTAATCCGGTTATCGGAAATCGTCCAAAATTGATACGGATCTACGATTTTTATATAATATATATGAAATTTCATCAACCTAGCTGTAACAGTACTCAAGTTATCGTGTTTAAAGAAACACACACAGACACACACACATACACACACAGACATACGAACAAGATTGTAAAACTATGCTTTTCGTCTCAGGGATGAGTAAAACGTCGAGATTTGCAAAAATCTCAATTTTTTTCACGATTACAAGACTTTATCTATACTTCGTATATACGATCAAGTAAAAAGGGGCGATCTATGTATTAAAATATATATTTTGTTGTCTTATGTTGTATTTGAATTTATTTAATATTTTAATTATACTATTATAAAGCTTACCTCTCCCGTAACCCATCTTCCATTAATTCATACCCCCCTTCTCATTTTATTCCATGCATCCATTCATTTATTCCATACATACTTACATCTTATCCACTTTATTTATCCATCTATACACATCCATCCATCCATCCATCCATCCATCCATCTACACACACACGTTGATCTACTCATTCACTTTCTAATCCATCCATCATCTCTCCCTCCACTCACTATTTCATCCCGCCCTCTATCGATTAATCCATCCAACAATTCCTCCATCAATCCCTTTCACTATTATTACCTCTCTGCCAGCCACTCGATTTATTCCTTACTCTCTCTTCCCCACACCCTCCCTCCTTCCTGCTCACTGCCTCCTTACCAAACCCTCCCTCTTTCCACTCCATCCAATTCATCTACGCTGTTTGTATGTCTATCTACCTATCTAACTATTTAAAACAGGACGAATAGACTAATAAATCAGATGTTCTTTCATAATAAATGTATAGCATTTCACTGGGTTTTTAATGCAAATGTTTGTTTTTCATTCGGCTGCAGATTGGGTATTTACAGAGACTAAGTGTTTCACAAGGCAAAATAGCAAAGGATCCACATTTGTCACATGTTAGTAGTTTTTACCTATAGTATGTTGCGCAGTTCTGCCCTTTTACTCAAACCTTTTTTAAATTGTTTTCATTTCTTCTCTTTGAGGACAATATTTAAGCAAATTATCTCCTCCTGAATTGAAACATTTTTATAAAATAAAAATAAAATCCCATTACCTTGTTACCAAAAATAACCATTAATTGAATAGTTTTGCATTTTTTATCAGCAACAGTTACAGTGGAATACCTGTGCCAAGTTATTTTATACACAAAATATATTGTGGCTAATGAATGCCTAATCAATTTAGTAAGAAAGCTTTCATTGTTTTTTTAATGATTTTATTGTTTAATTGCTTCAATTAAAAATTCAGAAACTTTTTAAGTTGATCACTATTTGTACATATACCTATTAACCTTTCCTAAAAAAGAGGAATTATATTAGTAACTAACTTTATAACCTTTAAATACTAAATCAAGTATTTATGTAAACATTTATCAGCTCATAATTGTAATCGTAGCAATTTCTTTAAACTTTAGATTACATCCTCATTCTCCGAAAGAGATTTTGCGAACTTAAATAGCAACTCTTTTAGCGAACAGTATTCTAGGTGAGTTTGCAATCTTTAGTGTATGATAATATGATATGATTTATTGTCTACAGGTAAAGAACAAGATACTTTACAAACTAAGTCCCTTGTGTCTAATTCCGATCAGTCATTTGCTCTATTTAAAAACTTTTTTTTTAAAATATTCAATTATGGCTGTACCGGTGGAGAATGGGACTTAATGTGAGTCAGAGCTTATGTTATCAAAGATGCTCTATGGACATGAACCCTGGATTCGAACTTGAGACTTTTGGGTTTACAGTCGTATGCTCTACCATCCTACTACACCATCTCACATTATAGGACTTGGAATTGATTTAAAGGACTGACTTGCATTTTCAAGTATACTTTTGAAAAATGCATTGACAGATCCTGGTATGAGCTATTATGCTTGTATAATATTCAAACTATGTTTAGAATAGGCTGCCATAGCTTTAGAACATTTTTTTTCTAATGTTAGTTTTAGGGAACAATGCAGCGATGGCTTTTGAGCAATGTTACTAGTAATGTTCATAATCATCAACTAGATTTAACTCCACCATATAGCGCAAACATATTTTTTCCCTATAAGCTCAATACATGTAATTTTCAAAAGAGAAAAAAATGTTTGTATAATTATTGAATTTATAATATTGTATCATCTTTAAGGGATGCTTTTGAGATAGTTTACGTCAAGTTTCATACAACTGAACAGGACAATACCATCCTTGCCGAGAACCTGATCACAGCAGCAGTAGAAAAAGTCTCAAAGCTCTGCATTTCTGGTAAAGGCAAACTTATTTTAATGTTGTTAAATCATAGCCTACTATTTTTATCCTAAAAATGTTTGTTTCATTTTACTCTAGAAAGAGATGGCATCTCATTAAAAAACCATTATTAAAAAAAATTCATTGTGGTATAAAGTGTGAATAAAGTAAATTCAGTACAGTTCCCTTTCCAATCTTACACTCCATGAGTCAGGTGAAGTAGAGTTCGAAGATTTTAAAGTGGCATTGGGGTGTCCTACTGACTCGGAGATGTTCTGACTTTATTTTGTACTTTGGCACAGAATATATATGTAACATTTTCAGTATAAATCTGCATTCTTTAACCTACATTCTAATAAATTTTTATTGCGAGCAATGATTCAACTTCTATTGCTTCTCATGAACTCTTTTGAGAAATATGATGAAAAAAAATTTCCGAAAAAAAATGTAAAGCTACAATAGAAATTTAAAATGCAACCTAAAATTTTACTGCATTTTCAGATCGTTCCACCCCTTCACCGTTTGTCGAAACTGCAGGTAAAATTTAAAAAAATAATTGTGTGGTTGTTTTTATTGCCTGTTTCTTTATTTGTTTCAAAGTAATATATAAATAAAAAAATAAAAAAAGCATTTTCAAAGTTCTTTAACTCATAAAACAAGATTAAGTTAAGCTGTTGTTTGTTTAGTTTTTTTTAGAATTAAGAAGCCTAAAATACATTGCACAGTTCTTTATGTGCACAACTCAGAAAATTTTCCATAAATTAATCGGCCTGTACTAGAATTTAGACTAGAAATTATGGAAGTTATGCAGTTTATTTTTTCATTGTTGATAGAATTTGATGGTTTAATGTTTTTTTCCATAAAGTTTGTATTATATTTATATTTTATTGTTTATTTTTAGAAAAGGATGTTGTGCCAGCAATTCTCTGGAGTGTATTTGGTAGTGCTTTTGTGTACGTGGCCATCTCTGTTGGGGTTGTGATGCTGTATAGAAAAATGAGAGCAGCAAGAAGAACGAAAGGTAAATCAACACACGCTGAGGACAATAATTTGTTGAGATTTTTAAAATTATTTGTTAGTCATGAAAACTTTCCATTGTATTTTTAAAATACAACGGAACGTTTTCAAGAAAGTTTTTCAGTTTTTTATTACCTTAAGAATTACTTAAAGATAGAGCTTAAGTTCACTGTAAAATATTTTAATTAAAATAATTGTATTAAAAATGTGTTTGCACTGTGTGACCATTATCAGAAAGTTTCAATTAAACATCAGTGGACCCCACGTTATTTGAAGAAAATTGCAATAACTGAAGATATTCTTTGTAACACTCGATTATAGTTAACATGATATTTTACTTGTTTCCCTCACAAAGGCCTACTCTTTTAATTTAAAGATTTCATGTTTTTATAGAGGCACAAGAAATCCAATCGGGAAATGAAGAAAATATTAATCCCTATTCGGAAATCAGCCCAGATGTTGAGGCTATAGCCGAAGGAACCAGTCAAAGAACAGAAGAAGATGACGAAGGACAGAAATCACAAATGAATAAAACGGTGACATTTGTTGATTCAACAGTTGTGTATGAAAATGAAGTGCAAGAATGGGAAGAAAACTATGTATAAAAGTAACTCCTTTAAAAAAGACACAAAGTTTACGGGAATAAATAACATTTTAAAGGTTTAATAATTTGTCAAAATTGATTTAGTGAGTGAAAAGTTAATTTATTTTTTAATCAGTGGATATTTTTAGTGGGGTTCTGTTACAAACATATGTAAACCAAAATGAATATAACTCAGTGAAAAGACTAAACTACGTCAATAAACATTGTATGAACTCATGATAGAAAACTGTTTTTTATGTTTCTTCTAAGGTAATTTAACGAAATAAGATACTATTATGTAGTGATACATAGTTAATAAAAATATTCAATTTCAATTGCTAAACTGTGTAGTAAATTTAAAAACTTCTTTGTTTAGTAAAATTTGTAAATTTGAAACACTATAAAAACACTCAAATCAATATTTCATTTTAATTGTAAAATTTGAAAAAAAATCTTTATTTCATAAATGTCAATAGTATGTGAATAAAATAATATGAGGTATGCCTTATTGTTAACGAACTGCACAAATTAATATATCATTTATAGAATAATATGTATCACTATAAAATGACGAAAAAACGTTTATACCAATTTTAAAACAAGTGTATGAGTATGATTAACTGGCAAGAATGATTTTAATTCATTTATGTAGCCGGTGTAATGACTATTTCTGCAGAAGATCCTTGTAGAAAAACATAAATCAAGTTCTGGTTTAACTAGTTTCCTTAAATTAATATTAATTTACAATGGCATGTCATTTGTAAATCTCTAAATACAATTCATTTTAACAAACCAAAGAGGATATTACAGACTGTTGCAGGTATTCAACATTAAAAGTTAGTATGTTTCAGCATAAGAGATTAACTACTCGTGAATTTTAAATGATTCGGATAATATAAGAATTAACATATTTGTTTTGTATATCTATATGATTAGAAATGCACGCATAAATTATCACTTATCTGTTTAAATAGTGTGTGCTTATACTTAAATAATAGTTATATGGTTTAATTGCTTAAATTGAAGTATGAAGTGGTGTTAATATTTTAACAATATGACAATTCGATAGATGGACAAAAATAGTTTTAATTGACATTTCTAAACGGTAGATGGGAAAGAGTAATATTGTTTAATATTGAGCAGAGAGAAGACCCGCTACATGAAGACTCGACTTGTTATCCCACATTTTGTTGGATTTCTAGTATTGAGTTTCAGTATTCCTACCGAGGTAATGTCAGTAAATTCATGATGAGATATGACAAATTTAGATATAAAGGGAACTAACTCAAAAGAAATATTTTGTTTCTTTCTTTACGTAAGTATTTCTCCGATGCGGCTTTTGTTATTAGATTAAAGGACAGCATGAATTATATTTATTGTTAATATTATGATTAGTTTTATAGCAAGGTTTGGGATAGTGGTGGCTTTATCATAAAAAAATTAGAGTAACAACAAGAAATACAATCATGTAGGCCTACATCGTTTCGAACAGTGGCGTAGAAGAATGTTCAGTTTTGCTAATCTTTCATATTGATTAATTTTAATGAAAATATGGAATCAAGTTTAGATCCGAAAGATTGAATGACTTTTTAGGCTTGAAATTTTATTCTAGATAAAAAGCATAGATATTTTGTGTTATTGTATATCAATCAACACTTTGATCTTTAATGTATTTATTTTTAAATTTAGACGATGTTGTTCCGCCAATAATATTATTCTTAAAAAGTAAAGAATCTTCAAATTAAAACAAAACTTTAGGAAAAAATGCAAAGAAGATGAATGCCTTTATGGGAATCCACAAGCACAAAATGCCAGTACAACCAACATCATTTCCAGTAGAAGATCTGTGTGGAAAAATATAAATTAAGTGAGTTGTCCACCCATCGTTACATTTTTAAAATGATTCTGACAAGCAAAAGCGCAAATCGAAATTCCCCCAGTGATTAAAGAAAAAAAATGTCTTTCATAACTGCATGATGTTACAAGCCTTTCGTTAATTTAAAAAAAAATGAAATTACATAACAATTAACTTCTCATGTTATCAATTAACTTATCTTGGTTTACGAAATTGATAACAGACATTTGGTAAATTTTGTTATTCAATGAACACAATGTTAGTGAGAACTAAATATGTAGCGAAGGAGTGTCTATATTGACGGTAGTCAGAGTGTCTTACGAAATAAAACTGCACGTCCAATAATAACTAAACATTCTATATTTAGTGAAACCACGCTAAAATACAAAAACGCATATAATTTTGATGCTAATTTGAAAAACATTTTGTTACCTTTTATTCAATGTTCGTCGCATATCTCTATTATTATTTGATGAAATAATGAAAGCTAGTTATTGTGTGTATACGATGTGTCTCTGGTGATAAAGAGAAGGAACTTGATACAGGAGCAGCATATGACTTTTCTCAACTCATTGCCAAGGTTTTGCGTCTTAAAGAAGACAATCCAGCATTGCTGTCTAAGCTCCGGCAAAGCACGGATTGTGGCAGTAACTGGTGCTAAGTAAGTGGCGTAAAGGTGGAGATACGGGTTGCCTTTGACGTTTTAATATCTCATTGACGTCTACTGCCAGCGTCAAGCTCGGCAGCCTTAAGGCTAGCGAGTTCTTCCAGGAAGATTGTAACTCTAGCACGCAGGTAAAAACAATTTAAATACCCTCACTGGGTACCAGTAGAAATATCAACACCGGTTACTATTACAATCATCACCGGGTACTATTACAATCATCACTGGGTACTATTACAATCATCACCGGGTACTATTACAATCATCACCGGGTACTATTACAATCACCACTGGGTACTCTCAGAACAGGGGTCATCCATTTATGACGTCCACTTTTGACGGACCCCACTCCTCCGAAGACGTACACAATGACTAGAAGTTCTCGAACTACTGCATTAAGTGTGTATATACTCTGTGTGTATATAATATTACAAATACCGGTAAAAATAGGTTTTATTAATCTTCGTGTCTAGATTTACAATGAAATGTGTTTACAAAAATTAATGATAAAAGCTTGTTGTATTGTAATAGTTTTCACTTTGAATGAAACCAATACAGATCCATTTTTTTGCTAGGTTTTAAAAATTGTAATAAATTTTAAGTATTTTTGATTAATTAAAAAGAATATATTTATAGAAAAGTATATTATATTTTTTAATTTAAATATTTACAAAATAAACGGTCACGTGTATCAATTTCTGATACTTTTTTTTAAAATATGGAGGAAATAATGCCCAACATTACACAAGTCACTTGAAAGTCACACATAGAAAAAATAAGCAACAGTCTTACAAAACGGCAGCGGCTAGCCCTAGAATAAAAATTACTTTTAAATCGATTCTTTGATAATAACATAATAAATAATTTTAAATTCAAATAAGACAACGTATAGCTGATCATTTAAAGAATAAATTGAAATCAAAATTGGATTTTACAATGTATTTACAAGAAATGTTTTTTTTTCTTTTTTTGTAGTGTTGAACAATTAATTGTATTACTTTACACGGCTTTTATTTTCAGTCTACTAAACTAATGGACGTCCACATTTGGCCACTCCCCTCCCCGTGTCCACACGCATTCGCAAAAGTCATTTTTTTTCGTATCCCCCACCCTCTATGTGGACGTCATAAATGGATGACCCCACATTATCTCTGGTACCATTATAATCATCACTGTGTACCATCAGAACAGCATCTCTGGGTACCACAAAGAATTAGAACATGGAATCTAAGTATGGAACGTACGTACTATGAAATGACTGATTATCGACATGCTATAGATAACAAGCAACATAAATTCCATGGTAACCTGCAATAACATTTCAAGGCTGAACATCGCTGCAATACAAAAATCACGATTAAAAAAAGTCTGGTCTGTGTAATAGAGAATGAATGTAGGCCTAAATTATTTTGGCTAGGAAAAATAACTGCAGAATTTCGATAATTTTGTGGGCTGCGCATTCAAAAATTCCCTGTTATGGAACTGTGCTTTGCTATTGCTTCGCCTAATCACAAGTCCGGGTAACTTGATTATCTCATACTCTCCGACGCTCTACGGTGACAATGAGACCAGTGATGCTTTCTACTGTCTACTTCCTAGGAAAGTTGGGAATAGCCAAAGTAGAAGAGAACAGACGAAGACTTCTCAAGTCTTGCACATATTAAAACACCAGCATCACCAACTCCTGTTGTTTCCAGACAAGCGACATCAGCATGTATCAAGGCACAGGCATCAAGTTGAGTTAATAATTACCACCACAAACATCTTTCAACTGCGTAGGGCTCACACGAACCTTTCAAAGTACAGCATTCGATATTGACTCCTCATTGGATTGTCTGCAACATTAAACTAAGACCAAAGGAGATCGGTTTCTCAATACTTACCCGGTGACATGGACCTAGATTTGCTAGTAGATCTAGAGCTAGAATACGTTACGTTGACAATGTGGCCACGCTCTGTAGAAAACACAATGGAAGGCTCCTTTAAAGTGACTATATTTTCTGTGTCTTATAAGAAAAAATTATAATCACTTTTGTTTTATTCAGCTGTTTACTTATTTTTATTTTTTTTTATTTTTTTTAAATACTTTTATTTGCAATTAAAACAAGTACATCAACATCAAAGTTTTTAACATAATTTTGAACATCAAATGAAAACGAAAGGTTTTGCAAATGTACATAATGAATATTTACATGATGTCATGTATTTGATTATAAAAAAATTGCAAAGGATGACAGTAAAAGGGGTGAAGGTCAAATGAAAGTGTCAGAAGTCTGGGTGGGGAGAGGAAAGGAAATTTTTCAGAGAGGGTCAATGGGACTGTGAAGCATTTTCTATGTAGGGAAACAACTTAAGTTGACTAGTTGAAAGGGTGTTGTAGTGGTCGCATTGAGTTTTCAAAAGGCTGCTGTGTGAAAGATGAGGGGAAAGAGACAAGATTTAGAACTTTAAATAAGTTCTGGATATTGATGTTGCGGTGGGTGGTGGGGTCGTTGGAACAGTTAAAGGGATTGTGGGGTTATCATGTCTGAGGGTAAAGTGGATAGAGGGGGAGAGAGGAGGGGGTAGATTTTTTTTTTATTCAGCTGTTTATGAACAAAAATCTTCCTATTTAAAAAAAAAAACTAAATAAATGTAAGTGTATTTAAAGTATTATTATGTGTATTTCGGACTTCTATACTGGCAAAGCGGCTCATGTTTCAATAGCATTAGAAGAAAAAAAAAGATGATGAAACGGGTAAAAAATGCATACAGTATTTGCTAAGTTTAACACGTACAATATTTAATACATCGAATAATTCAACTATTTCATAAATTAAATACAAAAATATAAGCGTGAAATAAAAATAAGCTGACAGTGAGTTCCCCTAAACTAATAAACCGGGAGTGATCTCCCCTAGACTTTCTCGAATATTTTTATATAACTTGGAATATAGACATGATTTTTAATTACTTAAACTTTTAAAAATAGAATAGAATCTCATAGAAAAAAGAATTGCTCACCAAACGAACGCCAAAACAAAATGTGAATAATAGTGCGTTATATTATTAGTACTTTATAAATTTACATGCGTTTTTTGAGAAATCGGAAATAGCGTAAATTAGTACTTCTGGTACACGGAAATTACTCAAAATTTGACAGAAGGTAGAAATTTCATTTATCTATCCTAAATAGTACTCAAGTTATAGACTTTTGAAGAATTCAAAGGAGAAAAAGAACGGTTTTCGTTTATCGGAAATCGCTCAAAAGTTGATATGGATCTACGATTTTGATAAAATACTTATATATGAAATTTCATCAATCTAGCTGTAAAGGTACTCAAGTGATCGTGTTTACACACAGACAGACACACACACACACAAACACACGGACATACGGACAAGATTGCAAAATTATGTTTTTCCGTATCAGTGAGGTGTAAAACGTCAAAAAATCTCGATTTTGTTTTTCTGCATGATTACAAGACTTTCTCTATACTTCGTATATACGAGAAAGTAAAAAAGTAAAAGTTGGTTATGATACTTCCAGGGGAATCGGACAAGAGTGATGTTAGGTAGGTTTGTGCACATTTACAGTAAATCTAGTCGCAGACTTTACAAATATGTAAACCTTTCATGTCCTTAGATAAAGGCCAGCCACAAAGATCACACACATCGTGAAAATCATCCATAGCTTATACTTTTTCGTTCTTATTTGCAATGTTGGAAGTGATTTCCTCAACCACAATTAAATATTACTTCGCAACTTGTTTTGCACCTTGTAGGCCGTTGACTTCGATTTCTGCCTAATATTCGTTCTGAATTTTACTTTATAAACTTTGCTTCTCCCAGATATTGAAGTTTTCTCTCCTAGATGGGCTGCTGCCTCCACCTATCAAGCTTCACCAGCAAAGGGTTCGATGTCGGGGCTTTACGGTTCAACAAAAATGAGCTTTACCGATCCGGCAACGTCAGCCTATAGCCTAAATTTTAAAGCTAAACCTCAACCTTCAAGACAAAAATCGAGTTCCCAAAGTAAAAGCGTATCCAAATCCTAAGCCGACATCGTTCTAGTAGACATAAAGCGTAAACCGTTCATGAATTCAATTTTTTATTCGTTTGCGCCCAAGACACAGGGAATAGATAAAGTAGAGTTCATCTGTTCGTCTGTTTCAGTGGCTTTGGCATTAGAAGGGAAAGTGCTACCAGCACTATGCACAGCCGCCTTGATTTTCCCCAATGTGAGTTAGGTACCCATTAGAGTTGGGTGGACCCACGGACATTCTACGAACTTGAATCCGGACTCGAACTTGAGACCTCCGGGTTTACAGTCTAGCCGTTTTCTTATTAATCATTTTTAAAACCAGTCGGCTAATTAGAAATGTAGGGATAATATACTAATCTGAAGTACTACGATGAAATATGGTAATTGTTCACTTGTGTGACGTTTCTGCACACTACCTCTTCCTATTGTAACTTCAGATGGTGAATTTAAAAAAGATGGCCATGTCCTATCGTTATCTCAGATGGTGAATTGTCAATTGTGGCATCGTCCTATCGTTATCTCAGATGGTGAATTGTCAATTGTGGCATCGTCCTATCGTTATCACAGATGGTGAATTGTCAATTGTGGCATCGTCCTATCGTTATCTCAGATGGTGAATTGTCAATTGTGGCATCGTCCTATCGTTATCTCAGATGGTGAATTGTCAATTGTGGCATCGTCCTATCGTTATCTCAGATGGTGAATTGTCAATTGTGGCATCGTCCTATCGTTATCTCAGATGGTGAAGTGTCAATTGTGGCATCGTCCTATCGTTATCTCAGATGGTGAATTGTCAATTGTGGCATCGTCCTATCGTTATCTCAGATGGTGAATTGTCAATTGTGGCATCGTCCTATCGTTATCTCAGATGGTGAATTGTCAATTGTGGCATCGTCCTATCGTTATCTCAGATGGTGTTAAGTGTAAATTAGTGCCTCGTCCTGTCGTAACTTCAGATGGTTTCAAGTGAAAATTGTGGCCTTTCCTAACGCCTCAGCGTGTTGCTGAGCTGTAAGTTCATGTTCATAAAAGTATAGAGTTTATAATGGGTAAAAAATATTGATGTGATATTCCCTGGACTTTCTCGTACAATATATTTTCAAATTGAATCGCGATGAAAATGAATTGTGCCCCAACTGAAGTTAAATAAACCGGGAGTGATCTCCCTAAACTTTCTCGAATATTCTTATATAAAACAACATGGGATGGCAACTCGGGATATAGACATGATTTTTAATAAATTTTTAATTACTAAACGTTTTGAAATGGACGCGAGTGAGATAGTATTTGAGAGGCTCAGTAAAAAAAAATTGAAAATCATACACGGCGTAGTTACAATTTAAATGGTTATAAAATCCTGTCTATCTGGTTTTTTTCGGACATTACTAAAGATTGGATGTATTTGATGTTTTTAATATTTTGGGTAAATAAATAAAAATGTAAAAAAAGCAAAAACAAATTCGTTTCCACGTGTAATGGCGACATAAATAATGGCATCCTACTATTTGATAGGCTGCCATACATTTTATTGTACACCTTGTAAGCTAAATAAACCGGAAGTGATCTTCCCTGAACTTTCTCGAATATTCTTATATAAAAAATAGGGGATGGCAACTCGGGATATAGACGTTATTTTTAATCCACTTTTTATTACTTAAACTTTTAAAAATAGAATAGAATCTCGTAGAAAAAACAAAACACACCAGGTAAATGCAAAACAAAATGTGTGTAACAGTGCGAAATATTATTAGTATTTTATAAATTCACAAACATATTTTGAAAAATTGGAAATAGCAAAAAATACTACTTCCGGTCAACAGAAGTTACTCAAAATTTGCCAGAAGGCATATACTTAGATTTTTTTACTTACGTGTGAAATTACATTTATTTTCCTGAATTAGTACTCAAGTTATAGGCTTTTAAAATAATTCAGTAGAAACATTTTTACTTCCGGTTATAGGAAATAGATCAAAAGTTGATACGGATCTACGATTTTAATATAATACTTATATATGATATTTCCTCAACCTAGCTGTAACGATACTCAAGTTATCGTGTTTACAGACACACACACACATACACACACACACACATACAGACATACGAACAAGATTGCAAATATATATTTTTTTCTAACTAGGGAGGTTTGAAACGTCGAGATCTGCAAAATTCTCGACTTTTTTGTGCACGATTACAAGACTCTCTATACTTTGTATAGAAGAAAGTAAAAAGGTGTATAATAGAGCGGAACATTAGTGTTGTTTAAATAAAATTTAATTCCTTTTTAAAAAAGTTAATTAAACATCTAATTCGGTAATATTCAATTGTCACAGTGCATTGTCATCTAGCTTCAGCTACTTGAAAAGTTTGAAAGAAATCCGGTAGAAATCAGGTTAACTGTCTGGCTATCCACTGTCCCACGTATTAATGATGGTAGTCAGAAGATCTGCTCTTGTGTGTCTTTGTTTCTACAATTTAATGTTGTCAAAACTGTTAAAAAAATTGTAACTTTGACTTACCCATAAGATCGGGAATGAATAAAGTGTTGTTTTTCTCAAATGGAGCTCTGTCTGCAAAAGTATTCGGGTTCGGAGCTGGATCGAAGATGAATCGCAAGGCCATATCTTTCCTCTCAAAAAACGGGTGGGTAATTTGAGCCAGCCACTGCATCGGAATAGTGTTATTACACCAGCATGGGATATATTTGCTCATTAACCTATTTTCGCATCCGACTTTAAGCTGTAGTTTAAAACTACAGAACTGCGAAAATATTTTAAATTTAGACAGTGCATCATTTTTTAGTCATGCAACTCTATGGTAAATAAATTTAAAGTACTGAAAAGAAATTGCATACAAAACGTTTTAATAATAAGCTTTTATGTAATAATGCACATAAAAAGAGAAAATAAATGATTTTCTTAAAATATATAATAATAAACTACAATTTTAAGAACTATAAAGAAAAGCGTCTTTGTCTTATGGATACAAGATTTGTGGTTTTTCATGGGAATCAAAATTTAATGATGTATTTGAAACTTTTGGTTATAGTGTGTTGAAAGTTATTTACATTATAGAAAGATTGGAAATTAGAAAATTGCGGTTTAGTTTAGTTACGTACTAAGGCTACATTTTCAATGAGTTAAAATCATTTTTAAAAAACAAGAGTGATATCCCCTAAAATTTCTCGTTTATTGAATTGTTTAAGTGGATAAGCTCAATTCAAAATCACTAAATTACTGATACTTTGTCCAATTTTTTTGTGTTAAGAAAATAATAACTTTAAAGACAAAATATATTGTCTTTTTAAAAAACTATTTTCATGACATTATTAAATTATAAAATCAGTTTTTTTCTAATCATACAAGCTCTCTACGAAAAGTTTTATATCCGTCATCACATTGCATTTAGCATGCATTTGAAGAAATCAGTCCGGTACGAGTCATCGTTTCTCATAAATCAGAAATAAAGTAATTTTTTTATGACAAAGAGTAAATCAAAATTTGAAAAATCTAAAAAGATAAGAACATAAATATATTTGTTAAAGTTTCGTTTACACAACTAAAACGGTGCTCAAGTTATCGGTATTTTAGAAATACAAAATAGAGTAAATTGCCACAACCGTTTAACGGAGGTCACTTAAAAGTTGTAAATAATCCAAGTTTAATTAATACTAATAGTTTCGCTGTCTGTCTGTCTATGTATCTATCTGTCTATCAATCTGTCTGACAAGAACGCTATAGAGAAAACACAAGCAAATTAAAAACTTTCACAGTAAAACGAAAACGACATATGACGTCACATTTAGCATATAGTAGAAAATAGTATCAAGCCGGAGAGTGCACACAGTAATATGACGTCATTGATTCTCGAGTAAACATTGAATAAAAAGGCAATTTTGTCTGATCTAAGTGGTTTGCGTGAAGAGTTTCTTTTATACAATTCTTTGGGTAGGGGCGAAGCCCCAACCTCGCGAAAGAACGTCTAAGCCGCCCCCCCCCCCCAACTCAAAAGAAATTTCTTCATCGATACTCTATAATAAAAATTACCGCCTAATTAATGTGTCTAATCTAAAAAGTGGTTTGCTTGCAGTTTCTTTCATGCAATTCTTCGGGTAGTGGCTAAGCGCGACACCAGTGTTTCTTTCAGACTTTTACCTCACCGGAGGGGGGAATTTTTTCTAATCTAATAAATGTTTAGCGTGCACAGTTTCTTTCATGCATCTCTTCCGGTAGGGGCGTGGCCCCGCCCAGGTTCTTCCTTTAGTTTGTATGATCTACAAATGCGACCAGTGTTTCTTTCAGACTTTTTCCTCCCCGGCGAGGGGTGGGGGTACTTGAATTTTTTGGGGGGCGGGGTAGAATTTTCTGGGAGGGGGCGGACACTGGAAAAAGTATATAATTATATTTCGTTGAATGGGACGGTAGACATATTTTGGGGTGTGTGTGTGGGGAGTAGAGTTGCCTGAAAGAAACTCTAAATGCGACTTTTGTCATGAATGAGATTAGGCGCATGGTTTAGGGATATGCCTATAACTATAGTTTGTATAATTTAAAGTACCAATTCTGGATGCAAATCCATTTTCAATGTCATTTTTCGTTTCCGGTTAAATTTAGGTGGTGCTTTTGGTTTTGGTTTTAGTTTAGAGAAAATAGACAGAACTATCAACCTATCGCCCGTTGTATCCTTCCTCAACGGGCCATTTTTCTCGTATCGTATACTTATAAAATTACATCTACATAACTAAACAGTGCCCAAATTATAGTGCTCACGAAGAAAATGAATAAAACACCACTTTCGTTTTTCAGAAATCAATAGAAAATAAAATACTTAAAAAAAACTTTTTAAAAAACCACGTTTTTCTTGTGGACTAAAAAGTAGAAAATAAATTTTTCTTCCGACCCTAGGGATCTACCATTGACTGCTCGTAGATTTTGTTCATACATTTGATGACAAAAAGCGTGGGTACGTTCACCATCAAATTTCCCGACCCATCTGCCCGACCCACGTTTTTTGTCATCAAATGTATGAACAAAATCTACGAGCAGTCATTTGTAGATCCCCTAGGGTCGGAAGAAAAATTTATTTTCTACTTTTTAGTCCACAAGAAAAACGTGGTTTTTTTAAAAGTTTTTTTTAAGTATTTTATTTTCTCCTTTTTAGTCCGTTGCTACACATGAAAAACGTGGTTTTTAAAAAGTTTTTTATATAGTTTATTTTCTACTTTATCTAATGACTTGATTAAGTTTGACTTGAATAAGTGTTTATAAATACACGGACTAAAAATCTTGAGCGACCGATACGCTTTAAACAGAGAAAGGGCGTAATTTAATTAAGCCTACATGCCGTGACCAGGATTCGAACCTGGGTTGTCGCGGCCACAACGCGAAGTACTAACCACTATACGATCACGGCCAGCGCGCTCACATCGATTGGGGCCGAAGTAACTGTGTCAATAGGCCTCCAGTCTTGTTTGTATGTTTAGAAATCATGTCCTCGATTTTATGGTCCTTGGGGCGTAATTTAATTAAGCTAATTTAGGTCTCTAATTGCTAGTTTTTATGATTGCATCTGAAATTGTTAGGCGAAAATAGCCTGCATTCCAAATTTCAGATCTCTAGAGCAATCAGAAGTGGGCTAATTTTCGATGTCAATTTTAACAACAAACAAACGCGAAGCTGAGTTAATAAAAACGTGTTAATAAAAATAGAAACATGCTTGTGGTGATGTAATGTGTATGAAAGGTGAATACGTGGAACGGATCACTGCGTGTGTGTATGTATCATGTAGTGAGACGCGAGGCCGGGTGTGTTGACGTGTATGTTGATGTACGGAGTAATCGAGGGTACAAGGGAAGTGACTGGTCGGGTGACAGTGGCTGTGTTGTGAGCGAGAGAAAGGTGGTGTGTAGGAATGAATGCGGAGGACATTTGAACGTTGGAGTGAAAGCAAACAGGTTGATGTGGGACTAGGGGCGCGTTTGAAGAGAAATAAAGGATACTGTTATACCTAGCCTCAATCGTGTTGGTTGTGCATTCTTTGAGATTCTGACACCCTCACAATGCTCATAAAAAGTAATACTTAATGTAAAATTTTGTCCACCTAACTTAAACAATACCCACATCATTAGCTTTTGAGAAATCAGAAGTACTGTAAGTACTAAATTAAATTACCAGAAATCTTTCAAATGTTGATTCAGAATAACAAATTTCATATAATGCTTATAGAACTATAAGACATTTCGTCATGGTAACTGAAACGATACTCAAGTTATTTTGTTGACAGACAGTCAGACACATTCACGGATATACAGACGAAATAGCAAAAAAAAAATTTCAGAAATTTTGCAACATTACAATGCTTAATGTTAACGTCGTACATAAATATACCGGTAGTTATCTCCCCTAAACTTTCTCGAATATTCTTATATAAAACAACAAGGGATAGCAACTCGAGATATAGACATGATTTGTAATCCATTTAGAATACTTAAACTTTTTCAAATGGAATAAAATCTCGTAGAAAAAAAGAATTGTAAGTGAACGCCAAATACAATGTAAATAATAGTGCGGATTATTATTAGTACTTTATAAATTCACATGCGGTTTTTGAGAAATCAGAAATAGCGTAAATTACTACTTCCGATCAACGGAAATTACTAAAAATTTGCCAGTAGGCAGAGAATAGATATTTTACTTACGAGTGAAATTTCATTTATCTATCTGAAATAGTACACAAGTTATAGACTTTTAAATAATTAAAAGTAAAAAATAGTTACACTTCCGGTTATCGGAAATCGCTCAAAAGTTGATACGGATCTACGATTTTGATATAATACTTATATATGAAATTTCATCAACCTAGTTGTAACGATACTCAATTTATCGTGTTTACAGACACATACACACACACACATACACACAGGACAATATTTCAAAACTATGTTTTTCCGACTCAGGGAGGTGTAAAACATCGAGATTTGCAAAAATCTGCAAATTTCGATTTTATTATTTTTTTTGCAAGATTACAAGACTTTTTCCATAGTTCGTATATACGAGAAAGTAAAAAGGTAAAAACAAATTTCTTTAAATGAAAACAGATACAATAAATAGAATCTTTAAAAAAATAATATCAATGAAAAATATATACTTACTGTCATCCAATCAGACTTATAAACTGAACACGGACCATCACGTTTCATACCACAAATTTCAAGGTAAAATCGTCCTTTGTCCATCAGATAAAGTTTTTCTTTTGGTACGTGCATGCGTCCGTAAACGTAAAGATCGTCTATCCCAAATCTGATACACCCAGGGCAATTTGGTCTGTAGCCGTCGATGGTCGCAATTATTCCATTTTCGTTGAGATATTTTTGCGTGGTGGCCACCAGAATTATTACTTGGACGTACTCTTAAAATATTATTACCATAAAGTAATTAACTCTAATTTGTTAAAAATATTACAAAATGTTGTTATTTTTGTTTTTATGCAAGTTCATCTATTTATGTAGACTGTGTTAAAAATTATGTGGATATATTAGAAACAAATGTAAAAAAAATTATTATAAAAACACATTATCAAAGCGTTAGTAGGGCTTAAGATAGTCGTTACTTTACTCAGTGAAAACGTATACGAAAAAAAAGTGAAATGTAGTCAAAACAAAGAGGTCGGCATGGTCTGGTCGGTAAAACTCGTGGTTTCGAAACAGAATAATCGCAAATTTGTACCCGCTGGTGTTCGATATCTGGGGAAAGCACCCCCATCGAAGAAGGGGTAAGACTATACAAGCAAATTAAAAAAGAAAAAAACAGGCTCAAATAGGAGTCAACGGCCTAAACTGTACATAATAGGCTGACATCTAGTACTTAATTGTGTTGGAGGAAATCCCTTCAACCATCACTTTTAAGAACGAAAAACAATTGAAAACATTTCAAAAAATAGGTGGAAAATATACAATTGCTTTGCAAACGTAAATCATGCAGCAGAAGGTCTTAGGTAGTTTTCATTGCAATCAGAAGCTATAATATTTGTAACATATTGCTCTCTGCAGATTATTCTTGCAATCTGATATGTGTGTAAAATTCGATATTATAGCCAAAAAGGTAAACCTAAAATATTTGAAGAACGCAAAAACCCATTTCTAATATTAATATGCAAATTATATAAAGGAAAACGACGAAGGAAAAAAAATTAAAAAATCAAGTCGGAAACTGATTTTTGTTTTACTTTGAAGCAATCTTTATTGTAAACTATCTAGAAAAACGTGGTTTTTATGTAATTATTAAAAGGAAGAACAGGAATTCAGAAACAAAAATAGTACTAATTACCCGCATAGGGTCCAAATATTACCACTGGTGAAGCAACTAAAAATACTATTTGCAGCACTAATGTGTTATTTTTTATATAGTTTTTGATGGCTGATTCACTTTGCTAGCCGTATTATATTTAGTTCTACAGACAGTTCTATGACAAATATTCTCAGGACAAATGCTCTAAGACAAAATATCACAGACAAAATATCTCACAGACAAATAATCCCAGCACAAAAGATACCAGAACAAAATATATCAGGACAAATGATAGCATAGAAAAATAGACTCAAACAAAATATCGCATGCACATGCGCATGCACATGCACATGTACATGCACATGCACATGCACACGCACACGCACACACACACACATAAACACAAACCCAAACACATACACATACACATACACATACACATACACATACACATACACATACACAAACACAAACACATACACATACACATACACATACACATACACATACACATACACATACACATACACATACACATACACATACACATACACATACACATACACATACACATACACATACACATACACATACACATACACATACACATACACATACACATACACATACACATACACATACACATACACATACACATACACATACACATACACATACACATACACATACACATACACATACACATACACATACACATACACATACACATACACATACACATACACATACACATACACATACACATACACATACACATACACATACACATACACGTACACGTACACGTACACGTACACATACACATACACATACACATACACATACACATACACATACACATACACATACACATACACATACACATACACATACACATACACATACACATACACATACACATACACGCACTAACATGGATCATATACTAAATATTCTAAAACTGGAAATGTAGAGACGATAAAATGACGTCATTGATTCTAGAATAAGCAAAAAATTTAAAATCGAATGGCGAAATAAAATACACAATAATAATGATGTTATCTATACTTGGTAATACAGACACTAAAATATCGCCTAATTTATTTGTCTAATCTTAAACGTAGTCTGCATAGAGTTTCGTTTAGGCATTTGTTTGGGTAGGAGGTCATAACACCACCACCCTCCCCTCCTCAAACCTTAGAAAGAATTTTGAAACACTAACTTCATGATTGAGGTTTAGCGGCGAAAATTAGGAAACGAGTCTATATTATAGAAGTAGGGTCTACATGAGTCTATATGATTTAGAAATGCGACCAATTTTTCTTTCAAAATTTATCTTCCACAGAGTGGGGGGAGTACTTGAAATTTTCGAGAGGGGTTGGAAACTGGTAACAGTACATTTTTGTATATAAATTCTATTTCGTAGCCGCGGGGATAGAAGAAAGTCTAAAGAAATATTTTATGAGGGATTTATCAATGCGTTACCAATCCTATATTCTTAAACGCGTGACCGTGTTTTTTAAAACTGAACTATTTGAATGTAAACAACGCCTACGCTATACTTCTTGGATCATACTTGTCGGGGCACATTACTGCCCACAACGCCCAGGACGTGCTGTATGAAAGCCTTGAGTGTACGCTAATTACTCTCCGTTATAGTGAGGTAGAACACACTTGGTCGGCCGCCTAGGTGTCAGAGACGTAGCAGGTAGCTATGGGAGCCCAGTTACACAACCACAAGGACGCCAAGTACGGCCCCTGGATCCTTAAAACTTACATAGGCGCCATGGTGCTTACAGGAAAAAACAAAGAGCGCCAAATAGCACCCTGGCAGGGCGCTAAATATTATATTGGGTGGGCGCCGGCGGACGCGCCTGATTCAATTTTATGAACGACCTCAACGCCCCATTCTTTCCATGGTCTATCGCACTGCTTAGAACAAACGTATGCGCCATAGTGCTCACGTGTGAGCCCGGGGCGCTAATTTGCCACAGCAGGGGGAGCTGTAGCATACGCCTGATTCGATATAGTCAACGTTTATTATTGCCCATCGTATTTTTATAGACTATTTTTAAACCAACGTAGGTGCCATAGTGCTCATAGGAGCGCCCAGGGTGCTTCGGGACAAGCACTCATCGGGGCGAAGGCGGCTGCGTATGTTGCAGTTTTACCGCGTAATATGGTAGTACCTATTTCGCACTATGCACGACGCCCGATTATTGGATACTTAAAGCTACTATAGCCATTCCGGAACTCTGGGCGCCAAATCTTTTATTGATTAAAATCTCACCCTCCGGGCGCCGCAAATAGGATTTTTTTTTAAAGGTGT
Source organism: Physella acuta (assembly GCF_028476545.2). Taxonomy (NCBI): domain Eukaryota; kingdom Metazoa; phylum Mollusca; class Gastropoda; family Physidae; genus Physella; species Physella acuta. The sequence goes on along the minus strand of NW_026731928.1, from coordinate 374,347 downwards.
CGACCTTTTATTTTTATTTCAAGTATTTAGAGAAACATTGCAACCTCCCAGGGCGAAGCCCTTGCAAAATAAAAATAAAATTGTTTTGCCCAACCCTCCCCTGGAATGTTCTCATCAACTCCCCAAAGTTGCATGACGATCGTATAAACTGTGTCAAACAAACATAGATTTCTACATTGCAGTAACTACGTGCCGATTTTGCATAAAAATCTGTATTCAATGACATTTTTCGTTTCTGGTTAAATTTGAATTTGAGGTAGTGATTTTGTTTTGGTTTCTGCTTAGATACAAAGACAACACTATCAACCTAGCGCCCGTTGTATTTCTCCCTCGACCGGTCCTTGATGTCGTAATATAATATATTATCACAATGTGTAAAAAGATCAAAGCTTTAATCAACTAGCGAAGGATAAACAGTAAAACGTAAGTAAAATGTGTCTGCAAGTAAAAACCTAGTAAACCATACACATATTCACATACATGTATAGTTACATAGACACATTAACGCACACACACGTATTACAGACACAGAACTATTCAATGACGTTCCCATTTACCTGTTAGAACCAAAAACAAACTCAATAACATTGGAGCCACCTGCATGTTTGGATTCTGATGCTGGATTCTGATGGTGGTATATGATAGTTGATCGAGCAGAAGATGAAAAATATTGAAATACATAATTACATAAAGAGCTTTAGTTAAACTAGCCTCGAACTTGATCGAAACCTGACTGTCATGTGCTTTTTTAAATGAAAAAAATTAGAAGTTCTTTTTTTTTTCAAAATAAATGACTTAAAACAAAATGTTAATCTTTGCTCATTACAACACAACCATTTTACAGTAGTATGTGTTACAATTTATGTTTTTTTAATATAAAGGTGAATATTTTATAAAAAAAATAATTGCTTGTTTTTATTTTAAAATCATTCGATTTAAGAATAATAATAACTACCATAAACAAAGGCATGTTATTTTAGAACTTTTAATGTACAGAAGAGATTACCTGACTTAAATAAAAAGCGAACTGGTCAAAACTAAATCGCTTACCTGCACCCAACTCACTAATATCATAGGATTACCCAACAACCTCCATTGGTCCTTAAAGTTTAAAGGATTAACAATCAGTGTTCTAAATTTGCAAACTTCACAATATGTTTTTACTTTTTGGGCTAGCCTCCCTACATTTTAAACTGAAGTTTCACTTAAGTACGATAAATTTAGATACATTGTACAGAAACGCCATGGTTTTAGTTACACAACAAATTTGTTCTTATATCCGTTCATTAAAGTTTGGTGCGACTCGATATTGCCATTGATTTTTAACATATTTTATATTGCGCGTTTGGTAATTCCCGATAAATCATACCTTTCAACATGTATATTTACATGTATCCTTTAATTTCTAGTAAAATTTTTTATTAAAAACGTTGTAATAACAAGCTTATAATAAAAAGTAGAGAATAAATGAATTTCTTTAAATCTCTATATATATAATTCTCTTCTGGGAGACGCTAGAAAACAAGCTGTAAACGCACTCTCTTACAGCCCCACCCCTACATGGTCTGATGAGCTGTGTTCACTCTAAATGTTTACAAACAGTCGGGTTTAGTGACGACTATTAGGGGCAGATAATTTAGTTTGAAACGATTTTTAAGAGTAGGGGGGGGGGTGTTACTAAGTGGAGTTTACTTTAACGGAGGGGGAGGGGAGGAGGGGGGGGTTATCGTCCTTAACGAGCTACTTATAGTGTTTTAAAGAAATATTTTCAGTGGCAGCGTTGGTAGTGTCGAATTCACAAATTATGAATAACTGAAAAGTAAAAAAAACAACAACTAAATAGAGGCGTATGATATGCCGCGGGTCGGCTCATATATTATAATTATCTACTGTTTAAATCTAATATATAAAGTTCAATTCTGTTTGTTTGTAAAATGTTTGTCGTGGATTACAAAAGAATAGTAAAATAAATCGAAAAAAAAACATACTTGATGAATTCAATTGTTAGATTATTAAAGCGCTCATGGTCTAAATTTCTGAGTTAAAAAATTACTATTGGAAGTCTTTAAAAACAATTTTCATTTTATATACTTAGAATAAAATTTTTTAATTATGAACATTACATAAAATTAAAAAAAAAGTGTATCAACGTTTATAAAATTTCTAAAATTGTGTCTGAAATGTATTTGCTTTTTCTCCTTTAGTTCTCATAACGTCCCTTGATTTGGAAAACACATTTACTTCCCTTTAAAAAAAATTAAATCGGGGGGGGGGGGGGGAGAAAGAATTTACTTTTTTATACTTTGTTTTGGTGTTAGGAAAAAAATAATTACATAATTAGCGGGGATTGATTAAGTGCAATGTTTTAGGTATTTTTAATACTGTCTTTTATTTATTCAATACACTGAACTTACTGTTTACTAATTATTTTTTAAAAAAATCAATAACAGTTAATAAGCCAGGTCCTACATGTCCTATATGTTTATTTCTTTCCGTTTACGGATAAGCTTGGAGTATTATAATTGTTCATTAAATTAAAACAGACGCGTCCGCCCGCGACCCACCAGGGTTCAATTTGGCGCCCTGGGCTATCCTGTGAGCGCTATGGTGCATAATTTCGCTTTAAACAGTGCGATAGAGTATGGATTAGAAAGGTTACTATAGTCTTTAAGTGAATCGAATCCGGGAGTCCTCAGGCGCCCAGACCGGGTGCTATTTGGGGCCCCGGGCATTCCCGTCTTCGGTTTTGCGCCTATGTTCGTTTAAGTGAGTGCAAAAGACTATAAATAAGTTGGGGTATTATAGTCGTTTATTAAGCTGAAACAGGCGATTCCGCCGGCGCCCCAGCATGGTACGATTTGGGTTTGCGTTAGTGGTTGGGTTTGCGTTTTGATTTGGTTCGTTTTCGTTCTTTCTTTTTCGTTTTCGTTTGTGTTTTTTTCTTTGTGTTTGTGTTTGTATTTGTGTTTACGAAAAAGTAGAAAATAAATTATACACTACTATTTAAATTACTATAAAAAAATGCGTGGGTCACTTTAGAATCTATTGGATACCTTTACTAATGTTAAGGAAGGCACCCACGCTTTTCTTTATAGTTATTTAAATAGAAGTCTATAATTTGTTTTCTACTTTTTAGTGCATTATTACCTAAAAGCTTGTTATTAAAACGTTTTTTTTATTATTTTTTTTTCAGTCCTTAACATGTTTTATTTACAATAGAGTTACATGACTAAAAACCATTGCGCGCCTACGGAACGTGATGGCGCAGCTCTTGAACGTGATGATGCGTGTGGTGTGGTTGGATAGACATGCCTACTAACTCGGTCCAAATTTTAATTAATTCATAAATAATTAATTAAGCATCCAATGGACACCAGCGAGAAAAGTCTCAAAGGTATTTGAGAGGTCCATAAATTAATTTAAAAATCATGCACGGCGTAGTTACAATTAATATGGTTATAAAATCCTGCCTGTCTGGTTTTTTTCGGACTTTACTAAAGATTAGATGTATTTAATGTTTTTAGTATTTTCGGTAACTAAATAAAATTTTTAAAAATAAGCAAAAACAATTTAATTTTCACGTGTTATGGCGACATAAACAATGGCATCCTGTTATTCGATAGACCGCCATAAATTTTATTTGTTCAAATTGTAAGCTAAAAATAGAAAAACTAGGTCATGGTGTTTAAATTTGCATTGTTATATAAAAACTTGATCTGAAAAAGTTTTGTAAACAAAAAAACTATAAAGTGGGGCTGTCAGAAATTGATCAAGGTGTTCCTGTACAGCCAATCAATGTTTGACTTACGAAAATGAAACCTCGGGTTATAACTTAGGCTTATTGAAAATAAATAGAAATGTAGCCTTAAACTCAACAAATTATTTTCAAGTTCTCTGGATTTGCAACTTGAATAGCATTGATTCTAAAAATATTAAATTTCTGAATTAATTTTAGGCTTACGTTTTTAATAAAATTTTATCTTTTATTATTTTTACGGTCCTAAATCTAAAAAAGCACTTTTTATTCCATGTCAACAACATTACGGAAGGATTTTCGTCAACTCACTGTGAATCGTATCGGTCAAGTAGAAGTGTTCGAATTTTCACTCCGGCGTTTCGATCTAGACAGACTGACGACTGACGACTGACGACAGTGGAAGCGAGTTAAATAAAAGCTTGTAATAAATTCTCGTAGAGAAAAATAAATTGAACACCAAGTACTAAAGTGAAAGCAAATGTGGTTAAAGCACGTGGAGCCATTAATACTGAATAGTTAATTCAATGTTGGTGATTTATTTTTAGTTGCTTTCCGTATGAATTATGTTCTAGTTAAGCAGTTAAAGTAGTATGCAAATAAGAGTGTTATTATTCGACTACTTGTAAGTTTACAAAAAATTAGATATTTTAATGTTCTTAACCGTTGAAGACTTTAGGTCAAAACTGTTGCCATTTCTCTTTGTTTGATTTTCTCATAAAGGCTTTGTACTAAATAACCGGCTTAACTATTTAATAGCAAATAAATTTGCAATGCTCTGTTTAAAGGTACACATCCTTGTGCTTTATAACATGTGCATCAAATACATTAATGATCTTCATCTTTTATCTGTGAATTTGCTTTGTTTACACCATCCAAGGATGAAATATTAATTATTAGTCATTATTTATTAATTTTCACACATATTTGAAAACAGTGTAAACTTTTTCTTTGAATATTTTGTGTCGTCTAAAAATTCTAATTTCATGACACAGTTACGTCCCTCTAACAGTTACAATATAGCTGTCAACATTTCTATACTCATCCCCTTAATATTACATTTCTGAGAATCTGGTATTTTTCTAGGTGCCTGAGGTACCACCGATATCTCCTTACTAAATGTCACGTTTATGTTACATCTGTAAGTGGTCGATCTAATTTAAGCACTTTAATGTATACTTTATATGAGGCCCTAGTCAGTCTAGTTCAGATTTTGGTCACTTTAAACACGATGATTATCTACTCTAATTTTTCCATTATAATGAGAGTGAATCGCAAACTTTTTAAGAACAACCTGCAAGTACCTGACTTAATAAGATGTGAATAACAAACAACCCTCACTTTTCTGTTATATAGGCCTATATAGAAAACAGACACTGCAGGACTAAAGTCAAATCTTTTTCCATACTGACTTTTGAGCATTTTACTAGCTACTTCATGTAAATGTTGTTGTTTTTTTTCAATCAGCCAAGAATTTTTTGTATTCCAAGAATAAGTGTTTCACCAGGCTGTATAGTACAGGATCCAAGGTTGACACAAGTTAGTAGTTTTTACCTATTTTGTTTTCTAGTGTGTATTATAATAAGCTTTGTTCATGAACACCAATCAGCAGTGTGCGTCTATTGCGCTTTTTTAACTTTATCGATTACTTGTTTCCCACCTTTGTTGACAGCATTTTCCGTAGTATAATACCCTCGTAATTGGCTCATACGACTTTACTATATTTGAAACCAGGAAAAATTAAAATAGCCATTCGTATGGTCTACGAAAAAATGCCTGAAAGACATTTGCTTGAAATCCAATAGCCAGAATGGACAATAGCTAATTTCTGGGCCACCTGCAACCTTAACTCCTGCACACAAAACTTACTAATCGATTACATTAAACTTGAAGTTTAATTACATTAAAGTCTTCCTGCCATAAATAATTTTGCATTATTTCACCAGAAACAGTGGAATTTTTGTGCGTCATTGACGTTTTTTCAAATTATATTGTATCTTATGAATGCCTTAAAGATGAAGTAATAAAGCTTTTATTTCTGTTTAAAATATTAATGCTTTTTATCGTTTATTTCTCCTATTTAAAATTCAGAAAAAAAATTAACTTTTCTAAAGGAAAGGAATTATATTAGTAACTAATTTTATTCCCTTTAATTACTAAAATAAGTATTGCAGTTAACACATAAATCAGTTTAAAATTGTAATGGTAGCATTTGTCTCTAACTTTAGATTGCTGCAATGTTCTCTGAAAACGAGGTTGCACAGTTGAATAATGACTCTTTTAGAGGACAGTATTCAATGTGAGTTTAATAAATGTGTGTGTTTTAATTTAAGATTCACGTTTGGCTGCCATAGCTGTAAAAAAATAGTATGTTAGTTTTAGGGAACAATACAGTGATGGTGTTTTAGCAGTGTATCTAGTAAGGTACAAAATCATCAACAATAATTATAACTGCTAAACATATTTTTGCTATGTATTAGTTCAATACATTATTTTTGTTGATTAAAATAATGTAATGTTAAACTGAATAATGTTTGTATAATAATTATTTAAAAAAATGAATTTGTTTCGTCTATTAGGAATACTCTTGATACAGTTTATGTCATTTTGAGACTACTAAACGGTACGGTAACACCTATGTTGAGAATGTGATTACAAAAGTGATAGATAGAATATCAAATCTCTGTAAAGCTAGCACAGGTAGGCTTTACACTAATTTTATTTTCAGTTTTAAAACACATTTTGTACTGCTAAGCATATGATTTATTTTACATCAGACAAACATGGCATCTCATGCTATTATAATTTTTTTTTAAAGTTATTGACTTATTAAGTGGGAGTACCATTTACAACTCTACGCCTAATGAGGCAGGTGAGGTAGAGTTCACCTGTTTCAGTGACTTCGAATGTGCCCAGCAGCCACTAGGACAGCCTTGAGTCAGATACCCTTAGTAGCTGGGTGGACTCAGGGCGTCCTACTGACTTGAGCCCAGAATCCAAACGCAAGACTGTTGGGTTAGAAGTTAACGCTCTATCATTTGACCATGCTGACCCATGAGGCTGAGTTTTAAATTTTGTGCACATAAGAGTGTTTAGACATTTATGTTCTCATATTTTAATTTACGATTTAACTCACAATATATTACATTTTCATTATAATTTATTACTGCATAGCTAAGACTCCACCACGATTTCCTCTTATCATCCCTTTTAATAAATATAAAAAATAGGAAAAACATTTTGTTTTGAAAAAAACTGTAAAGTGAAAATAGGAATTTCAAATGCAAGCTAAAATTTAACATTATTTTCAGATCGTACCACCCCTTCACCTGTTGACAAAAGTGAAGGTAAATTTTGAAAACAAAGTTACATAATTGTGTTTTTAACTCCTGTTTTTTTTAAATGTATATCACTTGAAGTGCCAGTATAATTGAGCTCAGTAATTTAATTAATGAATATTTTTGTGGTCAGCATCCTACCAGCATTCAATTCTTCTATAGCATCATAACATTTTTAACGTGAATAATACTTCAACAATAGAAATTAATATATAATTTTAAAAAATATAAATTAAAAAGCATTTTCAAAGTTCTTTGATCCATAATCTTAAAACAAGAGTAATTTAAGCTGGTGTTTGTTTAGTTTCTGCGGAGTTAAAATACATAAAATACATTGCACAGTTCTTTATGTGCCCAAATCATAAAGTTTTCCATAAATTAATCGGCCTGTACTAGAATTTATACTAGAAATCGGGGAAGTTTTGCAGTTTATTTTTTCATTGTTTCTTGAGTTTGACGATTTAATGTTGTTTTTTTTTTGCATAAAGTTTGTATTATATTTATATTTTATTGTTTATTTTTAGAAAAGGATGTTGTGCCAGCAATTCTCTGGAGTGTATATGGTAGTGCTTTAGTTTATGCGGCCATCTCTGTTGGGGTTGTGATGCTGTATAGAAAAATGAGAGCAGCAAAGAGAACGAAAGGTAAATCAACACACGCTGAGGACAATAATTTGTTGAGATTTTAAAATTATTTGTTAGTCATGACAATTTTCCCTTGAATTTTTAAAATACAACGGAAAGTTTTCATACAAGGTTTTCAGTTTTTTATTACCTTAAGAATTACTTTAAGATAGAGCTTGAGTCTACTGTAAAATATTTTAATTAAAAAAATTGAATTAAAAATGTGTTTACACTGAGTGACCATTATCACAAAGTTTCAATTATCCGTCAGTGGTCCTCGTTTTATATGCGGAAAATTGCAATAACTGAAGATGTTCTTTGACACACACGATTATAGTTAAGATGATATTTTACTTGTTTCCATCACATAGGCCTACTCTTTTAATTTAATATTAAAATTAAAAAATTTTATGATTTTATAGAGGCACAAGGAAACTCAACGGGAAATGAAGAAAATATGAATACTTACACAGAAATCAGCCCAGATGTTGAGGCTATAGCCGAAGGAACCAGTCAAAGAACAGAAGAAGATAACCAAGGACAGGAATCACAAATGAACAAAACTGTGAATTTCGCTGAGTCAACAGTTGTGTATGAAAATGAAGGGCAAGAATGGGAAGACGACTACGTTTAAAAGAACAGTAATATCCTTAAAAAACACAAGGTTTTATAATTGAAGTTTTTATGATTTATTAAAATGGCAGTATAATATTGCTCCAAATGCCTATGTAAATTCACTTTTACTTTTATTCATGCAGTGAGTGAAAAGTATATATATATATATATATATATATATATATATATATATATATATATATATATATATATATATATATATATATATATATATATATATATATTTAATCAGGGGATATTTCTTGTGGGGTTGTGTCACAAACACCAAAATGAAAATGACTAAGCGAAAAAGACTTCAAAAAAGAAAAACATCAGTAAAAATTGTATGAACTCATGATAGAAAACTGTTTTAATAAACGAAATAAGATACTATTATTTAGTGATACATAGTTTATACAAGTTTACCATTTCTAAACTGTGCAGTAAATCCAAAAACGTCTTGGTTTAGTAAAATTTGTAAATTTGAAACACTATAAAAAACACTCAAATCAGTAATTCATTTTTAAAATATGAAAACAAAGCTATGTCTTAATTATCAATTTTATGTGAATAAAATAATATGAGTTGTGCCTTATGGTAAACAAAAAGCACAAACTGACATGAATTAATATAAAATGACGAAAACTGTTTATACCAATTGTAAAACAAGTGTATGAGTAAACTGTCAAGAATGATTTTAATTACTTTTTTCTTTCGCTGGTGTGACTTTATTTCCTGCAGAAGATCCTTGTAGAAAACATAAATCAAGTTCTGGTTTAACTAGTTTCCTCAAATTAATTTTAATTTACATATGTATATCATTTGTAAATGTCTAAATACAATTCATTTTGACAAGCAAAGAGAGGACATCAACAGACTGTTGCAGGTATTCAACATTAAAAAGCTATCATGTTTGTTAATCTAAATAATTAAAAACCACGCCAGGCTAAAGTCCATTAAATTAGCCTAACTTAACGGTTTCCTTAAATCTAGTAATAAGAACGCTTATGTTACTGTTATGGTTAGGAAACATTGACAGTTCGCCTGTATAATTTAAGGGAATATATGCTAAGCCTTATGTTTGGTAAAGGCCTGGCACTCATGTTAGCAAACTCGCCCTTTACAACCCAACCACACCCTCCAGGAAAATAATTAAACAATATCAAATATTCTTACTCTTATATAAAACTACTTACGCAGGCATAAATAATAATTTATCTTTTTAAATAAAGAGTGCTTATACTTAAAATAGTGAGCAGAGAAAAGACCAGCTACATGAAGACTTGACTTGTTAGGATAAATTTTGTTTCATTTCTGTAGTTCTGTTTTAGTATTCTTACTGAGTCAATATCAATAACTTCATAATGAACGATGACGATGTAGATGCAAAGGGTGCTAACTCGAAGCAGATTTTTTTTTTAAAAATTAGGTAATTAACTGTCGCCGCCGATTTTATTATTAGCTTAAAGGACAGTATGAATTATATTTATTGTTAACATTATGATTAGTTTTATGGCGAGGCTTGGGATTGTACTTGCTATATCAGCAAAAAAATTAGAGTAACAAAAAGAAATTCAGTCATGTATATCCTACATTGTTTTGAACTGTAGCGTAGGCAGAGTATACATCTGTATCCTTTAAACTACATTTTAGTAAATTATAACTAAATGATTGGATTTCCACATTGAATACTTCTGATCAACCCTTTGCTAAAAACTAGCTACATTTTAAAATTGCAAAATGAAATTTGACATTGTTTTCAGTAGCAGCATAATGCCTAAACATTCAATCAGTTTAGGTATATTTTACGAAAATGTTATAAAATAGCTTTTTTTAAAAAAAACTCAACAGGAATTGATAATGTCCAGCTAGAAGTATGTCCAGCTATGCTAATCACCACTATTGATTAATTTTAATGAACATGTGGAACTAAGTCTATTTACAAAAGATTGAATGACTTTTTAGTCTTATAACTGTATTCAAATTAGATATATTGGTTTGTGTTTTCGCATACAACAAGTTGGTATTCAATTTAATTTTCTTAATTTTAGACAATGTTCTTTCGTCAATAATATGATGAAGAACTATTCATATATGTATATATATATATATATATATATATATATATATATATATATATATATATATATACAATTTGCAACAAATAAAAAAACTAATATTTATTCAAACATCGCCTTCAAAATCATTTAATTTTTACCTAACAAAACTTTTAAAAAAGTAATGAATATTCGAATTAAAATAAAACTTTAGGAAACAAATGCAAAGAAGATGAACGCCTTCATGGAAATCTAAAAGTACAAAACACCAGTACCACAGACATCATTTCCAGTAGAAGATCTGTGTAGAAAAATATAACTTAAGTAAGTTTTCCACCTATTACGAAATTTGAAAATAATAACTAGATTAACATACCCCTTGTCAATATTTTAATGTAGTGTCTTTCAGCACTAAAAAGGGTACCAGCTATTCGTGAATTTAAAACATATGAAACAAATAATAAGCCATAACAATTAATTTATTGGTTAACGTTTTTTTTTACTTTCCCAACGTCTGAGTGATAATCATTCCTTTAAATTATATTGGACCAGTACCAAAAACTGAGTGGAGTTAACCACGTACCTGGTGACATCGACCAAGACTCGTTAGTAGATCTGGATTGAGTCTTTGGTTTAACAATGTGGCCACGCGCTGAGGAAAACAACAACATTCAAGGTTTCTAATAACTATAAATTATGTATATTTAGAGGGGGAGAGATATACATTTCTCAGGGCAAGTATCATCCCAGACAATATGTTTGTGTAATCAGTGCCGGCGCCAGGTTATTTAGCGCCATATGCAAAACTTATTAACCCCCCCCCCCACTCCGCATTTGTTTTTCCGGCCCTCATATTATATATATATATATTTTTTTTTTTAATTTTTTAAAAAGTTAATTCAGTATCTAGTCCCTACACATTTATGTCACAATGTATTGTTTTCGAGTCTTGACTTATGTGAAAAGTTTCTAAAAATAGGTCCGGTAGAATTCAGGTTAGCGGTCATATGCTCTACCCTCCCGCCGTACACCGTCCCTCGTTCGAGATCGTAGCCAGGAGATATGTTCCTCTGTGTCATTGTTTCTAAACATTGATTTAAACAAATAATTATTTATTAACATTGACTTACCGATAAGATCTGGAATATATATAGTGTTGTTTTTTTCAAATGGAGCTCTGTCTGCATGTGTTTCCATGTTAGGTTCTGGATCGAAGATAAATCGCACTGCCATATCATCCCTCTCAAAAAAATTGTATTTAATGCGAACTAACCACTGCTTCGGTGTAGTGTCGTTACACCAGCATGGCCGATGAGGTGGCATTATGTTTTTGTCGCATCCAACTTTGAGCTCTTGCTTATAACTACAATACTGTGAACATTTAAAATTTAGATATTGCTTTATTTTATATTTTACTAAGATGATGTTAAGCTAAAATTATTTAGGTTTATTCATTAGAAGTAAATAATTAAAATTGATCATCAAATTTATAGCGTATAAAAAAGCAATCTAACGTTATAACTATAACGATTTTGCCTGATTATTTATGACCCTTGATGTAAGTATTAAATTCAGTATGAAATATTCAGTTGGTCAGACTTGCGTAGTTAGTTTCACATTATGACTATCTTATGACTAAGGATTAGCGTGATTGATCAAAAATAACTTAACAAGCCATTGCACATTTTAAAACTTGGACAGGAACAAAATATTTCTCCACATCTTGCCAAAGGAAATCTCCTCCGTTTATTTTCTATTTTTTACAATTTATGATCTAAAGCCTTTTGAAAACTTTTAACATGCTGGCCATATAAAAGTATGTATTAGACAACAACAAAAGGGGTTGAAAGAAATTTCGGTTGTCATGGACACCAAAAAAACAGTCCGCCATTTTGAATTTTTTGGTACTTTTAAATACGCTAAGGTTTTTATTTATGCACAAATAGCAATCAAATTTAAACTGCTTATATTTCAGTATATATTAAAACTTTTGTCACGACAACTTTTTGAAATAACTACTAGTAAGAATTTTACAAGGTATAAAATATTGTACCCTTTTTATTATTCAAAAGTTTGAAAATGTGCAAATTATTTACCATAAACATTTTTCTTTGAAAGCCTTCAGAATTCCCTAGTGACAAATTTTATTTCTGAATAATGACCAATTACTGAAAGTATGGTAGGCATTGCGTAATAAATGAAAAAGTAGAAAGCTTTTAGGTGATAAATAAACCATAAATGATCACCATTAAACTTTCTCGAATATTCTTATATAACACAAGGGGATGGGAAGTCGGGATATAGACATAATTACACTCTAGAATACAGAGTATTGAGAAATTATTACATAAAAGCTTGTTATTTAAGAGGGTTTTTAATGAATTTTTTTCAGTACATTACATGTTTTATTTACAATAGAGTTACATGACTAAAAACCATACCGCACATATTGAACGTGATGACGCCCTATCAAACGTGCTGACGCGTGTCTAATAATGCGGAGTAGTTGGATAAGACTAATTTGTCTACTAATTTGGTCAAAATTTCCAAAAAATTAATCAGGATACCAATGAAGTCAAATTGAATGTCACGTTGCATTGTCTTCATGTCTAGACCCACGTACCAATAACGAACCGTATCTGTCAGGTAAAAGTGCCTGCAATTTGGCTTGGCCGTTTTGATCTAGACAGACAGACTGACGACTGACGACAGACAGAGGAAGTGAGTTAAATAAAAGCTTGTAAAACGTTTTAAAAACAAGCTTTTATGTAATAAAGCACTAAAAAGTAGGAAATAAATTATACACTACTATTCAAATTACTACAAAGAAAAACGTGGGCCACTTTAATATCTTTTGGATACCTTTACTAATATTTAGGAAGAGACCCACGCTTTTCTTTATAGTAATTTAAATAATAGTGTATAATTTATTTTCTACTTTTAGTGCATTATTACATAAAAGCTTGTTATTTTTTATAACAATTTTTTTTAGTACTTTACATGTTTGTATTTACAATAGTTACATGACTAAAAACCATTGCGCGCCTATTGAACGCGATGACGCGCTATTGAACTTGATGACGCGTGTGGAGTAGTTGGATAGAACTGCCTACTAATTTGGTCAAAATTTTATTAATTCATAAAAAATTAAATAGGCATCCAATTAAGGGTGACCCGTCAAAAGAGCGCACGACAAAAGAGCGCCGACATAAGAGCGCAGACAAAAGAGCGCCGACATAAGAGCGCCGACACAAGAGCGCAGACAAAAGAGCGCCGACATAAGAGCGCCAACAAAAGAGCGCAGACAAAAGAGCGCCGACATAAGAGCGCAGCCAATTAAAATAACACATGTTGTATGCTAAACTTATATGACATGGTTAACACTTGTTTTAATTAAACAATCGGCGGTACGATAAAACGACGTGTTTATTTATATAAATAATGGTTAATATGTTATGAATGCAGTTTGAAAATATTTCTAACCCAAGTAACATGGAGAAGATCGAAGCACAGAAAGGGAAGGTTATTATATTAGTCGAAGGCTACAGATATAGACAGGACAGAGCAAATGCTGATGGAAGTACGACATTTAGAAAGATGGCTACCGAGGACGGATAAAAATGCTGAGCAATGTTGTTATATCATCATCGAAACACAATCACGCTCCTGATCCGGCTAAGTTGTTTCGGCTTTATGAAAACGGGCAGTGGAAGGGAAAAACCAACGCAGATTATACAAGCCAGAGAAGGAATTCTCGATGGAAGTAGCACCTCATTTGTCGGCATACGTCAAAGATCACATCGAAATCAAACTGGAACTTCATCTAGCTGGAGTTAATCAACCAGAAGCTTCAAAGAACAATTATGTTCAGCTGAACCAAAGATTGCAGGGGATTGCTTCAACCTATGCTAATTATTCAATACGAGGTATAGCCCACAACTTAGCAATATAAATGCAACTATAAAGAAACGTTTTATTGATTTAAACTTATTTTCATTTTGTTACATTTCATTTCAGTTTATATTCTCACTTGAGCCTAACATTTAAAATCTTTGTATGTGTTATTAGATTGCGTTTTGAATAATTGGACTTCACGTTGATTATACCAGTTTTTTAGTTAAAGAAACTGAACAATTGGTTTTTTAATGAAACAATAAAGATTCAACGTCAAACGATGCCATCTGATCTGAGTTAATTTTCATGTTCCTATTTATTAAATCTGGTTTTTCAATTTTTAGTTTGCGCTCTTATGTCGGCGCTCTTTTGTCGGGAAATTAGTGCGCTCTTATGTCGGCGCTCTTATGTCGGCGCTCTTTTGTCTGCGCTCTTATGTCGGCGCTCTTTTGTCGTGCGCTCTTTTGACGGGGTGCCCCAATTAAGTCAAATTTAATGTCATGTCGCATTGTCTTCATGTCTTGACCCACGTACCAAATACGAACCGTTTCTGTCAGTTAGAAGTGCCTGCAATATTGCTCGGGCGTTTCGATCTAGACAGACAGACTGACGACAGACTGACGACTGACGACAGACAGAGGAAGTGAGTTAAATAAAAGCTTTTAAAAACAGTGAAATGTAGTCAAAGCAAAGGTCTGGTCGGTAAAGCTCGTGGTTTTTAAAAACAGAATAATCGCAAATTTGCACCGGCTGGGCAGTTGGTGTTCGATAGCTGGAGTCACCACCCCCATCACAGAAGGTGTAATGTTATTGAAGCAAATTCAAAAAGTGAAAACAAGCTCAAATCGGAGTCATCGGCCTAACTTGTACACAATAGGCTAACGTTTAGTACTTAATTGTGTTGGAGGAAATCCCTTCAACCCTCACTTTTAAGAACGAAAAACAATTGAAAACATTTTTAAAAATATGCAGAAAAAACCGGGAGTGATCTCCCCTAAACTTTCTCGAATATTCTTATATAACTCGGAATATAGACATGATTTTTAATTACTTAAACTTTTAAAAATAGAATAGAATCTCGTAGAAAAAAGAATTGCGCACCAAGCGAAGCCAAAACAAAATGTGCATAATAGTGTGCAATATTATTAGTACTTTTTTAAATTTAAAATAAATACAATCTCAAAAACAAACTATCTGAATGAAAATCAAATTACTTACTATATTCCATTCTGACTTATAATTTGTACAAGGGCCATCAAATCGAGAACCGCAAAATTCAAAGTAAAATCGTCCTTTGTCCATCAGATAAAGTTTTTCTTTTGGCACATGCATGCGTCCGTAAACGTAAAGATCGTCTATCCCAAATCTGATACACCCAGGGCAACTTGGTCTGTAGCCGTCGATGGTCGCAATTATTCCATTTTTGGAGAGATATTCTTGTGTGGTGGCCACCAGAATTATGACTTGGACGTACTCTTAAATATCATTATAATAATCTAATTAATTCTAATTTGCTAACAATATTACAAATTAGTGTTATTATTGTTTTTATACAAATTGATAATTTATGTAGACTGTAATCAAAATTATGTGGATATATTAGACATAAATGTAATGAAAATAACATACAAACACATAATCAAAAGCGTTAGTAGGGATTAAGACAGTCGTTACTTTACTCAGTGAAAACGTATACGAAAAAAAAAACCAGTGAATTGTAGTCAAAACAAAGAGGTCGGCATGGTCTGGTGAGTAAAGCTCGTGGTTTCGAAACAGAATAATCGCAAATTTGTAGCCACTGGTGTTCGTTAGCTGGGGACAGCACCCCCATCGAAGAAAGTGAAAGGCTATAGAAGCAAATCCAAAAAGTGAAAACAAGCTCAAATCGGAGTCAACGGCCTAAATTAAACACAATAGGCTGACGTGTAGTACTTGTGTTGGAGGAAATCCTTTCCAACATCACTTTTAAAAACAAAAATCAATACTAAACAACATACAAAATAGGTGGAAAATATACAATTGCTTTGCAAACGTAAATCATTATTCAGTAAAAACAAATGGTCTTATATAGTTTTCATCACAATCATAAGCTATAATATTGGAACCCAAAACGACGAAATATATACATAGAGATAGAAAGTGGGTTAACCGCATCACCTTCAGACGGTTCCATGACAAATGATCTCAGACGAAATATCCCAGAAAAAATTATCTCACGGACAAATGATCACAGTACAAGAGAAATTAAAGCTATTGATCTCACAGACAAAAGATACCAGGACAAAATATCTCAGACAAAATATCTTAAATACATACAAATACACATACACATGCACATGCACATGCACATGCACATGCACATGCACGTGCACGTACACGTACACGTACACGTACACGTACACGTACACGTACACGTACACGTACACGTACACGTACACGTACACGTACACGTACACGTACACATACACATACACATACACACACACACACACACACACACACACACACACACACACACACACACACACACACACACACACACACACACACACACATACACATACACATACACATACACATACACATACACATACACATACACATACACATACACATACACATACACATACACATACACATACACATACACATACACATACACATACACATACACATACACATACACATACACATACACATACACATACACATACACATACACATACACATACACATACACATACACATACACATACACATACACATACACATACACATACACATACACATACACATACACATACACATACACATACACATACACATACACATACACATACACATACACATACACATACACATACACATACACATACACATACACATACACATACACATACACATACACATACACATACACATACACATACACATACACATACACATACACATACACATACACATACACATACACATACACATACACATACACATACACATACACATACACATACACATACACATACACATACACATACACATACACATACACATACACATACACATACACATACACATACACATACACATACACATACACATACACATACACATACACATACACATACACATACACATACACATACACATACACATACACATACACATACACATACACATACACATACACATACACATACACATACACATACACATACACGCACTAACATGGATCATATACTAAATATTCTAAAACTGGAAATGTAGAGACGATAAAATGACTTCATTGATTCTAGAATAAGCAAAAAATTAAAAATCGAATGGCGAAATAAAATACACAATAATAATGATGTTATCTATACTTGGTAATACAGACACTAAAATATCGCCTAATTTATTTGTCTAATCTTAAACGTAGTCTGCATAGAGTTTCGTTTAGGCATTTGTTTGGGTAGGAGGTCATAACACCACCCCCCCCCCTCAAACCTTAGAAAGAATTTTGAAACACTATCTTTATGATTGAGGTTTAGCGGCGAAAATTAGGAAATGAGTCTATATTATAGAAGTAGGGTCTACATGAGTCTATATGATTTAGAAATGCGACCAATGTTACTTTCAAAATTTATCTTCCACAGAGTGGGGGGAGTACTTGAAATTTTCGAGAGGGGTTGGAAACTGGAAAAAGTATATTTTCTATATAAATTCTATTTTGTTGCCGCGGGGATAGAAGAAAGTCTAAAGAAATATTTTAAGAGGGTTTTAACAATGCGTTACCAATTCTATATTCTTAAACGCGTGACCGTGTTGTTTTTTTTTTAAACTGAACTATTTGAATGTAAAAAATGCCTACGCTATATCTCTTGGATCATACTTGTCGGGGCACAAGATTTCCCACATTACTGCCCACAACGCCCAGGACGTGCTGTATGAAAGCCTTGAGTGTACGCTAATTACTCTTATAGTGAGGTAGAACACACTTGGTCGGCCGCCTAGGTGTCAGGGACGTAGCAGGGAGTTATGGGGAGCCCCTGTTACACTACCGCAATGACGCCAAGTACGGCCCCTTGATCCTTAAAACTTACATAGGCGCCATGGTGCTTACAGGATAACAAAGAGGGCAAAATAGCACCCTGGCAGGGCGCTAAATAGTATATTGGGTGGGCGCCGGCGGACGCGCCCGATTCAATTTTATGAACGACAATAACGCCCCATTCTTTCCATGGTCTATCGCACTGCTTAGAACAAACGTATGCGCCATAGTGCTCACGGGTGAGCCTGGGGCGCTAATTTGCCACAGCAGTGGGAGCTGTAGCATACGCCTGATTCGATATAGTCAACGTTTATTATTGCCCATCGTGTCTTTATAGACTATTTTTTAAACTAACGTAGGCGCCATAGTGCTCATAGGAGCGCCCAGGGTGCTTCGGGACATGCAGTCATCGGGGCGAAGGCGGCTGCGTCTGTTGCAGTTTTACCGTGGAATATGGTAGTACCTATTTTGCACTATGCACGACGCCCGATTATTGGATACTTAAAGCTACTATAGCCATTCCGGAACTCTGGGCGCCAAACCTTTTATTGACTAAAATCTCACCCTCCGGGCGCCGCCCATGGGAATTTGTTTTTAAAGGTGTCGACCTTTTATTTTTATATCAAGTATTTAGAGAAACATCGCAACCTCCCAGGTGAAAGCCTTTGCAAAATTTTAAAAAGTTTTGTTTTGCCCAACCCTCCCCTGGAATGTTCTCATCAACTCCCCAAAGTTTCATGACGATCGTATAAACTGTGTCAAACACACATACATTGCAGTAACTATGTGCTTATTATGGATAAAATCTGTATTCAATGACATTTTTCGTTTCTGGTTAAATTCGAATTTGAGGTAGTTATTTTGTTTTGGTTTCGGCTTAGATACAATGACAACACTATCAACCTACCGCCCGTTGTATTTCTCCCTCAACGGGTTATTTATCTCGTAATATAATATACGAGCCGGCCCGCGGCATAACATACGCCGCTATTTAGTTGTTTCTAATTTTCAATAATTCATAATTTGTAAATTCGACAGTACCAACGCTGACACTGAAAATATTTCTTTAAAACACTATAAGTAGCTCGTTAAGGACCATAACCCCCCCCCCCTTCCTTCCCTCCCCCCTCCTCCCCCCCCCCCCCTACGTTTAAAATCGTTGGCTCTGCTTGTAAACATTTAGAGTGAACACAGCTCACTAAAACCATGTAGGGGTGGGGAGGTAGGGAGAGCGTTTGCAGCTTGTTTTCTAACGGCTCGAAGAAGAGAATTATATATATAGATTATCACAATATGTAAAAAGATCAAGCTTTAATCAACTAGCGAAGGAAAAACAGTAAAACGTAAGTAAAACGTGTCTGCAAGTAAAAACCTAGTAAAACACACACACATATTCACAAACATCTATATATACATACACACATTAACACACACACAAACATGTTACAGACACAGAACTATCCAATTACGTTCCCATTTACCTGTTAGAACCAAAAACAAACTCAATAACATTGGAGCCACCTTCATGTTTGGATTCTGATGCTGGATTCTTGTGGTGGTATATGATAGTTGATCAAGCAGAAAATAAAACATGGTTTAATACATAATTAGATAAAGGAGCTTTAGTTAAACTAGCCTCGAACTTGATCGAAACCTGACTGTCATGTGCTTTTTTAAATGAAAAAAGTAGTTCTTTTTTTTCAAAATAAATGACTTAAAAGACAATGAATGTTAATCTTTGCTCATTAAAACACAACCATTTTACAGTAGTATGTGTTACAATTTATGGTTTTTTATATAAAGGTGAATATTTTATAAAAAAAATAATTGCTTGTTTTTATTTTAAAATCATTCGATTTAAGAATAATAATAACTAGCATAAACAAAGGTATGTTATTTTAGATTTTTTAATGTACAGAAGAGCTTACCTGACTTAAATAAAAAGCGAACTGGTCAAAACTAAACCACTTACCTACACCTCAATGTCTAATATCATGGGATTACCCAACAACCTCCATTGGTCCTTAAAGTTTAAAGGATTAACAATCAATGTTCTAAATTTGCAAACTTCACAATATGTTTTTACTTTTTGGGCTAGCCTCCCTACATTTTAAACTGAAGTTTCACTTAAGTACGATAAATTTTGATACATTTTACAGAAACGCCATGGTTTTAGTTACACAACAAATTTGTTCTTATATCCGTTCATTAAAGTTTGGTGCGACTCGATTTTGCCATTGATTTTTAACATATTTTATATTGCGCGTTTGGTAATTCCCGAGAAATCATACCTTTCAACATGTATATTTACATGTATCCTTTACTTTCTAGTAAAAAATTATTAAAAACGTTGTAATAACAAGCTTATATGTAATAATGCACTAAAAGGTTGAAAACAAATGAATTTCTTTAAATATATCATAATTATCTACTTTTTAAATCTAATATATAAAGTTCAATTCTGTTTGTTTGTAAAATGTTTGTCGTGGATTACAAAGGAATATTAAAATAAATCGAAAAAAAAAACATACTTGATGAATTCAAGTGTTAGATTATTAAAGCGCTCATGGTCTAAATTTATGAGTTAAAAAATTACTATTGGAAGTCTTTAAAAACAATTTTCATTTTATATACTTAGAATAAGAATTTTTAATTATGAACATTACATAAAATTTAAAAAAAAAAGTGTATCAACGTTTATAAAATTTCTAAAATTGAGTCTGAAATGTATTTGCATTTTGTCCCTTAGTTCTCATAACGTCCCTTGATTTGGAAAACACATTTACTTTCCTTTAAAAAACATTAAATCGGGGGGGGGGGGGGGGGCGGAGAGAAAGAATTTACTTTTTATTACTTTTTTTGGTGTTAGGAAAAAAGTAATTACATAATTAGCGGGGATTGATTAAGTGCAATGTTGTAGGTGTTTTTAATACTGCCTTTTATTTATTCAATACACTGAACTTACTGTTTACTAATGATTTTTTTTTTAAATCAATAACAGTTAATAAGCCAGGTCATACATGTCCTATATGTTTATTTCTTTCCGTTTACGGATAAGCTTGGAGTATTATAATTGTTCATTAAATTAAAACAGACGCGTCCGCCGGCGCCCCACCAGGGTTCAATTTGGCGCCCTGGGCTATCCTGTGAGCGCTATGGTGCATAATTTCGCTTTAAACAGTGCGATATAGTATGGATAAGAAAGGTTATTATAGTCTTTAAGTGAATCGAATCCGGGAGTCCTCAGGCGCCCAGACCGGGTGCTATTTGGGGCCCCAGGCATTCCCGTGTTCGGTTTGGCGCCTATGTTCGTTTAAGTGAGTGCAAAAGACTATAAATAAGTTGGGGTATTATAGTCGTTTATTAAGCTGAAACAGGCGATTCCGCCGGCGCCCCAGCATGGTACGATTTGGGTTTGCGTTAGTGGTTGGGTTTGCGTTTTGATTTGGTTCGTTTTTGTTCTTTCTTTTTCGTTTTCGTTTGTGTTTTTTTCTTTGTGTTTGTGTTTGTACTTGTGTTTACTAAAAATTAGAAAATAAATTATACACTACTATTTAAATTACTATAAAAAAGCGTGGGTCACTTTAGAATCTATTGGGTACTTTTACTAATGTTAAGGAGGACACCCACGCTTTTCTCTATAGTTATTTTAATAGTAGTCTATAATTATTTATTTTCTACTTTTTAGTACATTATTACATAAAAGCTTGTTATTAAAACGTTTTTTATGAATTTTTTTTCAGTACTTTACATGTTTTATTTACAATAGAGTTACATGACTAAAAACCATTGCGCGCCTACTGAACGTGATGACGCGTGTGGTGTGGTTGGATAGACATGCCTACTAATTCGGTCCAAATTTTAATTTATTCATAAATAATTAATTAAGCATCCAATGGACACCAGCGAGAAAAGTCTCAAAGGTATTTGAGAGGTCCATAAATTAATTTAAAAATCATGCACGGCGTAGTTACAATTAATATGGTTATAAAATCCTGCCTGTCTGTTTTTTTCGGACTTTACTAAAGATTGGATGTATTTGATGTTTATAATATTTTCGGTAACTAAATAAAAATTAAAAAAAAAAGCAAAAACAATTTGGTTTTCACGTGTTATGGCGACATAAACAATGGCATCCTGTTATTCGATAGGCCGCCATAAATTTTATTTTACACATTGTAAGCTAAAAATAGAAAAACTAGGTCATGGTGTTTAAATTTGTATTGTTATTTAAAAACTTGATCTGCAAAGTTTTGTAAACAAAAAACCTATAAAGTGGGGCCGTCAGAAATCGATCACGGAGTTCCTGTACAGCCAATCAATGTTTGTCTTATGAAAGTGAAACATCGGGTTATAACTTAGACTTGATGAAAATAAATAGAAATGTAGCCTTAAACTCAACAAATTATTTTCAAGTTCTCTGGATCTGCAACTTGTATAGCATTGATTCTAAAAAATATTAAATTTCTGAATTAATTGTAGGCTTAAGTTTTTAATAAAATTTTATGTTTTATTATTTTTACGGTCCTAAATCTAAACAAGGTAATTAAAAAGTCTAGTGACAATTTTAGCGCAATTTCCTTATGTTATCTAAAAATAGCTCTGTCGTAGCGTAAATCAAGAGCAGGGTTAGTAAAACCATTGGTTACTTATTAAAACGTTTTTTATTAATTTTTTTCAGTATTTTACATGTTTTATTTACAATAGAGTTACATGACTAAAAAACATTGCGCGCCTACTGAACGTGATGGCGCAGCCATGGAACGCGATGGCGCAGCTATTGAACGTGATGACGCGTGTGGTGTGGTTGGAAAAAATGCCTACTAATTCGGTCCAAATTTTAATTAATTCAAATTTTTTTTTGTGAACGAACGAAAGGATATTTTTGAAAACTTTCTTCGGCAATATTGTTCTAAATTATGGCAGAAATCGATTGGTACATGTTTCAAGTCGCTTAGTGGTCTGGTTGCCGAGATATGAGCCAAAAACTGCATTTTTTCGAGGTTTTTTGGCTTTTCCGGGAAATCCATGAAAGAAACCCGGAATTTTTATGGCCTATGTTCATCCTCGTAATTTGCTTAACATAATTGCTTTTGGAACTAGTCATCGATATTGCTTCGTTGAGGAGGAGATACGACTTAAAGCCCGGACACACATTCATCCATACATTCATTCATCCATTCATTCATCCATCCATTCCCAGAAATGACGGGTTAATAAACGCAATTCTCCAGAATGGAAATTGCGCTAAAAAGCACATTTTTATTCCATGTCAACAATATTACGGAAGGATTTTCGTCAACTCACTGTGAATCGTATCGGTCAAGTAGAAGTGTTCGAATTTTCACTCCGGCGTTTCGATCTAGACAGACTGACGACTGACGACAGAGGAAGCGAGTTAAATAAAAGGTTGTAATAAAATCTCGTAGAAAAAAAATTGAACACCAAGTACTCAAGTGAAAGCAAATGTGGTTAAAGCACGTGGAGCCATTAATACTAAATAGTTAATTAAATGTTGGTGATTTATTTTTAATTGCTTTCCTTATGAACCATGTTCTATAGCAATAGTTAAGCTATTAAAGTAGTATGCAAATAAGAGTCTTTTGTAAGTGTGTTATTATTCGACTACTTGTAAGTTTACAAAGATTAGATATTTTGATGTGCTTAACCGTTGAAGACTTTAGGTCAAATTCGTTGGCATTTCTCTTTGTTTGATTTTCTCATACAATTTTTGTACTAAATAACCGGCTTAACTATTTCATAGCAAATAAATTTGCAATGCCCTGTTTAAAGGTGCATATCCTTGTGCTTTATGACATGTGCATCACATGCATTAATGATCTTCATTTTTACTTTCTCGTATATACGAAGTATAGAGAAAGTATTGTAATCGTGCACAAAAATCAATTGAAATTTTAACAATTTTCACCGTATTACACTTAAGTCCTTCATCACATCCGAAGTATAGAGGACTTATTTTAATCGGGCAAAAATTATCAATCCAGATTTATCAAAATTAAGAGGCTTTATGCGTAATCCAGTCTGAAAAACTGGGCTTTGCAATTCTGTCCGTATGTCTGTGTGTCTGTGTGTGTGTCTGTCTGTCCGTGTGTAAACACTATAACTTGAGTACCGTTACAGCTACGTTGATGAAATTTCATATATAAGTATTTTATCAAAATCATAGATCCGTATCATTTTTTGAGCGGTTTCCGATAACCGGAAGTGGTACTTTTTCTACTTTGAATTTTTCAAAAGCCTATAACTTGAGTACTATTTCAGATAGATAAATGAAATTTCACATGTAAGTAAACGATCTAATTCTCTACCGTCTGTTAAATTTTGAGTAATTTCCATTAACCAGAAGTAGTAATTTACGCTACTTCCGATTTCTCAAAATACTAATGTAAATTTTTAAAGTACTAATAATATTGCGCACTATTATTCACTTTTTTATTTGGCGTTCAATTGGTGTGCAATTCTTTTGTCTACGAGATTTTATTCTATTTTTAAAACTTTATGTATTTAAAATGGATTAAAAATCATGTCTATAGCCCGTGTTCCCATCCCCTGTTGTTTTATATAAGAATATTCGAGAAAGTTTAGGGGAGATCACTCCAGGTTTATTTATCTGTGAATTTGCTTTGTTTACACCATCCAAGGATGAAATATTAATTATTAGTCATTATTTATTAATTTTCACGCATATTTGAAAACAGTTTAAACTTTTTCTTTGTTAATTTGTGTCATCAAAAAAAGTTTAATTTCATGACACAGTTACGTCCCTCTAATAGTTACAATATAGCTGTCAACATTTCTATACTCATCCCCTTAATATTACATTTCTGATAATCTGGTATTTTTCTAGGTGCCTGAGGTACCACCGATATCTCCTTACCAAATGTCAAGTTTATGTTGCATCTGCAAGTGGTCGATCTAATTTTAATTTAAGCACTTTAATGTATACTTTATATGACGCCATAGTCAGTCTAGTTCAGATTTCGGTCACTTTAAACACGATGATTATCGAATCTAATTTTTCCATTATAATGAGAGTGAAAGCAAAAATTTTTTTAGGAACAATTAACCTGCAAGTACCTGACTTAATAAGGTGTGAATAACAAACAATCCCCAAATATTTCTGTTATGTAGGCCTATATAAAAAACGGATACAGCAGGACTAATGTCAAATCTTTTTTCATTCTGACTATTGAGCAATTTTACTAGCAACTTCAAGTGATTGTTAAGTTTTTCAATTAGCCTATGATTTTTTGTATACCTAGAATAAGTGCTTTAAAAGTCCATATAGTACAGGATCCAAGTTTGACACAAGTTAGTAGTTTTTACCTATGTTGTGTTCCAGTGTGTGTTGTAATCCGCTTTGTTCATGAACACCAATCAGTAATAGGCGTCTACTGCACCTTTTTAACTTTATCGATATATATATATATATATATATATATATATATATATATATATATATATATATATATATATATATATATATATATATATATATATATATATATATTTATATATATATATATATATATATTTATATATATATATATATATATATATATATATATATATATATATCTTCCTGCCATAAATAATTTTGCATTATTTCACCAGAAACAGTGGAATTTGTGTGCGTCATTGACATATTTTCAAATTATATTGTGCCATATGAATGCTTTAAAGATGAAGTAAGAAAGCTTTTATTGCTTATATACATTTTATTGGTTGTTTCTCCTATTTAAAATTCAGAAAAAATTTAAGTCTGTCAAGGTTTGCATATAAACTTATTTAACTTTTCTAAAGAAAAGGAATTATATTATCAACTAACTTTATTCCCTTTAATAACTAAATTAAGTATTGCTGTTAACACATAATTTAGTTTAAAATGGTGGCATTTGTCTCTAACTTTAGATTGCTGCAATTTTCACCCAAAAAGAGTTCGCGCAATTGAATAATTACTCTTTTAGTGAACAGTATTCACTGTGAGTTTATAAAATTTGTGTATTTAAATATAATTCACATTAGGCTGCCATATCTTTAAAAAAAATTGTGTTAATTTTAGGGAACAATACAGTGATGGCGTTTTAGCAGTGTATCTAGTAAGGTTCAAAATCATCAACAGGAATTATAAGCCCATTGTTAATCCTAAATATATTTTTGTTATATATTAGTTCAATACATTATTTTCGTACATTAAAATTACATAATGTTCAACCGAATATTGTTAGAATAATAATTATTTTTTTTTTAAATTTGTTTTGTCTATTAGGAATACTCTTGATAAAGTTTATGTCATGTTTAAAACTACTAAACGTGACGGTAACACATATGCTGAGAATACAATTTCAAAAGCAATAGAAATAATCTCAAAGCTCTGTAAAGCTGACACAGGTAGGCTTTATACTAATTTTATTTTCTGTTTTAAAACACATTTTGTACTGCTAAGCATATGATTTATGTTACACCAGACAAACATGGCATCTCATGCTATTATAATTTTTTTTTAAAGTTATTGACGCATTAAGTGGGAGTACCATTTACAAATCTACGCCTAATGAGGCAGGTGAGGTAGAGTTCACCTGTTTCAGTGACTTCGAATATGCCTAGCAGCCCGCACACCCTGCCCCGCCCTCACTACGCCTCTGTTTGTATCCAACACGATTGAATAAAACCGTTCCTTATTAAGTATGTCACTGGCAAAGGGTCAGAAGACATTATAGATACAGCTCACTTGAATTCACGGGTGGGGTGGGGCATGGCCCAACACCTGTAGTTTATTCCAACCTGTTTCGAATTACAATAAGTTAAAATAGTTAATTTGAAGCTTATATTTAGTTCGAACGTCTGTTTGCTTGTTGTGAGTTTGTGGCAAAACGTGTAACTCAATTTTGGCCCAATTCTAATGCAGGAATTTCGTTCAAACATACCTTCTTCTTCAATGACAATTAGGCAATTACTCTACTCAAAATGTCTAAATTTAGTAACAAATTTTAAGCGATTATTACTCGATCAGCATGTTTACAACGGTGAACCGTCACGGCTGGTTGCTTTTAAGTCAGCCTGTCGACCATGACCCAATTTTAGAGGTTACATCCTACAAGTCGGGTTTTAAAGCAAATATTTTTAGTCGTAGTTTCAACTTCGTTTAGAACTAATTTTTAAAAAAAGTGGAAAATAGAGAAAAAAAAATTTAAAATAGCACGGAAAAAATAAAACAATCTTGCCTTTTTTAATAAAAAGCTTTCAAAGGAAAAATGATCACCATAGTTACCTATGCAAACGAAAACAATTTTTCTACACTGAGGCTACTGTGTAGGCCAATAACAAACACGACGGCTAAAAAAAAAATGTTGGTGAATCAACAATGGCAAAAGAAAGCGATTCTTTGAAACCGAGCCTTATCAATATCTACAGGCTAACATATAATAATGACAATACAAATAATATATTTTTGTATTGAAACTAATGTGTAATTTTAAATCAACTAAAGTAAAAGAAAGTAGATTTTTAATGTAATCTTTGTTTATCAAACGTTTAATTTTTTTAAATAGGGAAAATGATACACTAAAGAAAAGCAAATGTAATATAAAAAAATACAACGTATTGAATTATCTCTTTTCGTAATTTATTTCAATTAAAAATTTATATTATTGGAGTATAGAATTAAATGAAGATTACTTACTTACTTACTTAATCCTCATCACTCCCTGTGGAGTATAGGGCAACAACAAATCTCCGCCATTCCACCCTGTCCTGGGCGAGCCACTTTAGTTCATGCCAGGTTTTGCCAGTAGCCTGTACTTCTTCTTCCATCTCCCTCCTCCATGTTCCCAGTGGTCTTCCTCTACTTCTCTTTCCGGGTGGGTTCCACTTCAGCGCCATGTTGGGGAGTCTTTTTTTGCTCATGCGTAGGACATGGCCCAGCCATCTCCATCTCCTCGTTCTAACTTCTGAGACAATGTTGTTTAATCCTGTCCTTCGCCATATTTCCTTGTTCGGGACTTTTTCGTCCCACTTTATCCTGAGGATGCGTTGGAGGGATCTTCTTTCAAAGCCTCTGAGTCGGCTGTCTACTTTCTTGTTTAGTTTCCATGACTCTGCAGCATAGAGGAGTACAGAATGTACATTAGACTTATAGATCCTTATTTTAGTTCTCTGCTGCAGTGAGGATGATTTCCAGATCTTAGCGAGTCTGTTGAAAGCTTGTGCTGCCATTGCTATTCTGGTGGCAATTTCTTTCTCCATGCTGCCATTTGCTGATATATAGCTGCCGAGGTACTTAAAGTCTTCGACCTCTTCTAGCTCTGCTCCATTCGCAAAGGTCTTGAGAGCACTTTTGGTTTTTATTTTCATTAGCTTGGTTTTTCCGGAGTTTATCTTTAGCCCAACGCTTTTGGCAATTTGCTCTATTCTTGTGGTTTTCGCTTGGATGTCTTTTTTGGGCATGTGAAAGTAAAGCCAAGTCATCAGCAAAGTCACAGTCGTCTAGGTGGTTGGTAAGTTCCCAAACAATTCCTCTTGGCTTATCCTCAGTGGCTCTTCTCATAATCCAGTCTATTACCACCAAAAAGATGACAGGTGAGATGACACAGCCCTGTCTGACTCCTGTTTTTACCTTGAACCATTCACTTTGCTGATTTTCGTGTCGCACACAGCATTGGTTATCATAGTACATGTCCTTTTCCTGGAAAGCCATATAGCTCTAGTATCTTCCATAATGATGGATGGTGGATGCTATCAAATGCTTTCTCGAAATCTATGTAGTTGATGTAGAGAGACGAATTCCACTCCAGGGACTGTTCCACTATAGTGCGCAAGACAAATATTTGGTCGTTACATGACCTGTTGGCCCTGAAGCCAGCTTGTTCTTCACGAAGGATCCCATCAATTCCTTTCCTCATTCTTTGTAATAGGACTCTGCAGAAGACTTTTCCTGGTAGAATGAAGATTGTTAGCTAAGAATTTCAACGTCTTGAAATTGAAGATAAATATAAAAAGTTCGCTATAACTATGGTGATTTGAGTTCATTGATTAGAATTATTGACTAAGCAACATAGAATCGAAGAATATTGCTTGACTCATCAATACTAAGTTAATCCGGTTGATAACTAAATGTGCAAGGGAAGAAGAAAATAGTGAAGGTCAATGGAGGCGTGGGGGGGGGGGGGACAAGGCAGATAAACAACTGACAAGCCGGCGCAGCTATCTTGGGGGACAGGCAAGAAAATTGCTAGGCAGTTGAGGCTCGTTAGCTGGGGACAGTCACTCTTCTAGGAGAGACAACTCCAAAATCAAACAACTGCTGCCTTGTAGTTTGTTCTTGGTTGGACAAAGACTATGGAAGCAAATCCAAAATGAAAAGCAGGCTGAACTCGGATTCAATGGTCTCAATGGCGCATAGCCAGTTGACACGTATAGTTAATTGTGTTGGAGGGGATCGCTTCTAACACTAAAATTAAGAACGAAGAAGAAGAAGCTAGAGAATGGGAAAAGGTGAAAGAGCTGTCTTTGGCGGCCCCATGTGCCTTGAGCACCAAAGAGAAAATATGATGAGATTAAAACTTTATTTTATTTTATTTATCTTTTCTTTAATAGTAAAATGTTATTTGAAATTGATGTTTTTTACTTTCTCGTATAGATGAAATATAGAGAAAGTCTTGTAATCGTGTAAAAAAAACGAGATTTTTGCAAATCTCGACGTTTTACACCTCACTGATACGGAAAAAACATAATTTTGCAATCTTTTCCGTATGTCTGTGTGCCTGTCTGTGTGTCTGTGTGTGTGTGTGTGTAAACACGATAACTTGAGTACCGTTACAGCTAGGTTGATAAAATTTCATATATAAGTATGTTATCAAAATCGTAGATCCGTATTAACTTTTTGAGCGATTTCCGATAACCGGAAGTGGTACTTTTACTACTTTGAAATTTTCAAAAGCCTATAAATTGAGTACTATTTCAGATAGATAAATGAAATTTAACATGCAAGTAAAAGATCTAATTATCTACCTTCTGTCAAATTTTTAGTAATTTACATTGACCGGAAGTACTAATTTACGCTATTTCCGATTTCTCAAAAAACGCATGTAAATTTATAAAGTACTAATAATATTGCGCACTATTATGAACATCTTTATTTGGCGTTCGCTTGGTTCGCAATTCTTTTTTCTATGAAATGCTATTCTATTTTTAAAAGTTTAAGTATTTAAAATGGATTAAAAATCACAACTATATCCCGAGTTCTAATCCCCTGTTGTTATATATAAGAATATTCGAGAAAGTTTAGGGGAGATCACTCCCGGTTTATTTTTTTATATCTTTATTTGAGTTTTTTTAGCCATGTTTTTACGAAATTTAAAAAAAAAATGTAAATATTTTACAATAATTTTCCCTTGATTTTTATGATGACGCTGATCAGTTGAAATATTTAAAAAAAATAATACTTTAACATACATTGCTGGTAGTACCTGCATAACACATAGTTACATTTATCGCTGGTCGAACATGCAAAACATTATCGAGTATAATGAAGATCATTGTTTTACTGGACATTTCCCAGCCAGAGTCAGATGAAATCACTAGAAATATGAAAAAAAACCACCTGGTTAAATATAGATATCTCTAATACACATGCAACCGGACACTTATAAGTAGCAGTGAATTACACACCTTTAAAGCACACGACTTTAGTAGTAAATAGCATACCTTTATAGCACATTACTCGACAATCCGGATAGCTAATGTTAGATTCTATTTTTAATTTTTTTACTAGGCCGAAGAAGAATTAGATCGAGGGCAAATATGTGGATTAGTGACATCTTGTATCAAAGGTGTTGCTGAACGGAGAGAAGAATCTCTCTAGTATCTGTGTCAGATTTCATCAGACCGCTGATATATCACTCGGATAAATCAAGCAGAAAATATAAATATTTGGTTTTAAGAATAATCATAGAAAAATATCCAAAGGTTAGTGTAATTAAGTTTTAGTCTATGTTTTTAGTTTATGCATTGTATTTTTTTTTTAAAT
Organism: Physella acuta; assembly: GCF_028476545.2. Lineage (NCBI taxonomy): Eukaryota > Metazoa > Mollusca > Gastropoda > Physidae > Physella > Physella acuta. The sequence goes on along the minus strand of NW_026731928.1, from coordinate 342,988 downwards.
TATATTTTACACTATGGTAACAGACACGTTATCAATATTATTGTAGGTTCATAAAATATTCATTAAATATTAGATGACTGGCTTCCTTTTAACAATTCAGACAGTGAACAAGTTTGGCTTCGTTCCAAATATTTAAACACTAACTAGATATGACTATTCTTTCAATATTAAAACACTGACTAGATATTGTTATTGATTCAATATTTAAACACTGAGTAGATATGACTTTTGGTACAATATTCAAACACTGACAAGATTTTTTTTTTGTTTTAAACATACAAAAAGTGAGTAGATATCACTTTTCTTTCAATATTCAAACAATGAATATATTTAAATAACTGACTAGATGTGAATTTTATTTCAATATTCAAACAATAAAAACATGATTTTCATCTTGCGGAAGTCTGAACAGTGTACTCAGACAATCAAACGAGGCGATTTTACAAGATCTCAGAATTTAAATAAACTCTGTCGTATATTTATCTTTGCATTTTTGATATAAAAAGTAGCATTCAGTTTTTTTATTGATTCTGTTAATCCTTAAAAAGAATGTTTATTCTAAGCTTTTACCCTAATTCTAATCCTATTATCGCCACAGAGAGGAAAGACAGGATTAGTGTAATCCCTCAGATGATGGTAAAACTGCCAGTTAGATGTATTAATCTATTACTTTTTTTTGTGTGCATAACTATTACGTATTAAACTTATTGACATTTTTTTTTCTAGATGCGCTTTGGGACTCAATGGGATTTTCTTGTGTCAGCTTTGATCATTTTACAAGTTAAAAAGTAAGTATGGGATATATTGAGACATGACATATGTTAAACCCTGTGGGGGGAGTAAAGCTTCCTGCTGGGCCGACATAGTATTGATTCTTAACAATGCTTTGTTATACCCCATGCGAGTACCGAGACTCATATGTTGTGAACACACGCACACGCCTTTCGTGTGATCCGATGCGTAGCGCAACACATACGACAAACAACCACACACTGGTTACAAAACAAGACTGAATAAAACAAAGGCTCGTTGAAAACTAAAAGATTTTAATAGTATATACACTATCTGATCTAAACCTAACACAGTCTATTCTAAACACAAAATACACAAGCTAGTAAAACAATGATACAGTGGCTAACAAAACTGGTATAGACCTAACCTATACTAACCTTGGAGATCTGGACGAAACTGAGGCAATCACACACGTTTTCACACACCTTATATACCCTTTCATAAACAGGTACAAACCGGACAATAACATCTCACAGCACGAGAATTGAACAAGGACGAACGGGATATGGTAACACGTAACAACAACATTCACTCCCATTTATCCCCCTTCTCTCGTTCACTACACCATAACTAGTTACTCAACTCACAAATGCTGTCTTGTGTTGGTAATGTTTTAATATTCGAACTCTAAATTTTTTTCAACTTTCCGAAACCGTGGCAAAGCTTGTCTGCTATTAGGAATACTCTAAATGAAGGGACACTGGACAATATGGATACGGCGTACCCTGATAAACCTGTTGAGATTTACAAGAACAGAATACCGGAAATTTATTCCAGACTATTTAGAGTTATTAAAGTAAGTTGACATACATTTTCTATTGTATCATCTTTTAATGAAGGGGGGGGGGGGGGGGTGGGGGTGGAATAGATAAAAGCTATATTGTGCTTGTTTATATATATATATATATATATATATATATATATATATATATATATATATATATATATATATATAATTACTAGTATAATTCAGTGTTTGACTTGTTATTTTCTATAGAGTACTTTTATGTATTCGACATATCAAACATAAATATTCTCTCCGTTTTCCAGGAAGTATCAACTGCAAAAATTGAGGAGAGATTGACCTACCACGCATGCTGTCAGTCGTAAGCGTACAATTTTTGGCGTTAAAATACAAACTTTATCATATAAACAACATTTACATTTATATGAATTTAAAAAAAAAATCAAACCTGACTTGTAGTTTATTCTTGGATGGACAAAGGCTATGGAAGCAAATCAAAAACAAAAAAAAGAAAAGTAGGTTGAAATCGGTGTCAATGTTTTATAAGGCTCATGAGAGGTTGACACGCAAAACTTCATTGTGTTGGAGGAAATACAATCCAACATTTAAGTTAAGAACAATGAGAAAAAAAATCATACTTAGAGAAAGATAGTTATTATGCACATTAGCTGCATTCGCCAGCATAGAAAAATAAAAAAAATATTACAAAAAGCTATAGGCTATTGATACTTCGTATTTACTTTAACACCTAACGATAATTAAATATGTTGTTATGCCCCTTATTCTAAAAAATGATGGCTTTATCATAATATAATAATTTAGAGGTAACTCTTGATAGATTATTATTTGTAAATTTCCACCCAAATAATTTTTACAGGGCCTTAGGGTTTGTAACATATGACCAGCTGGTTGACATCAATGGAAAACTGGTTACCTTGGTTACGTATGGCAACAGGAAGCAGTATTTCTATTCTGAGACCTGTGTGTAAGTTGATTTAAATTTGACAACAGAAAAATATATCTTTGTTCTAAAACGTGCGTCTAAGTTAATATCAAACAACAAAAATATATGGGTCTTGGACATTACCCCCTTCCCCAACCCGTCAATTCCACCCCCCCCCCCCCCCATCTCCCCTTCCGGAAGTTTTCCTCGACATTATGCTCCGGAGTCGTTACCTCTCTGTCGATTACACCCTCTCAACTACCCCGTCCCCCAATCTTGAAGAACACTGACCCTAACCCTAAACCCAAACTCAAACCACCAACGTATAGCTAAACCTAACCCTATCTTTATTTCTAACCCTAACCGTAACCCTAATCCTAACCCTAACCCTATCCCCAACCCTATCCCTAACCCTATCCCTAACGTGGCGCGTGCTAGTTGACATGGGGAGGGGGTAATTGACAAGGGGAGGGTAATATCCTGCTCCCGAAACATATATTTTACGTGTGTAAATTAACATAAATTGACAACTGAAAAATATATCTTTCGATTTAAGCATGTGTTTAACATATACCATGAAAAAAATATAAAAAATATCTTTGTATTAAAACTTGCTTGTAAGTTAATATCCAACACTAAAAATATAATAAGTTCTAAAACCTATCTGTAAGTTTATATCAAACAAGGGAATGGAGAGGCTGTGTCAAAGAATCCCGGCAAATTCTAAAAGGGGCCGCCAGTCTTAGATTTAAATTTTCATCGTGCCACTAATGGGCCTATGGCAGGAGCCTTCCTGGGAGGCCCACCGTCTTTTTTTCTCGTTAGCCCGATGGGTCAGTCCACCTGTATTATCAAACATTACAACATAAAATACATCTTCGTACTAAAACGTTTGTGTAATCTAATATATACCATTACTAATAGGTGGGTGAAAGTTAATATATAACATTTTTAAAACGTGTGTGCAAGTTAATATATAACATTTCCACATATAACATATAATTTATACTAAAACTTGAGTAGATAAGATTGTAAAGAAAAGAATACCTTAACAGCCATCACCTGTCTTTACCTGCAGAAATTCTGACAAAAAATGCACCTGCAACTGTTTCTGTATGCTCGTCAACCAAGTCATCACAGTGCTGGTGTACAACCCTCTCTACCAACCCTTACAACCCGACAAGTTGATCCTAACCTTGGCTGAGGTGCCCACATTCTGTAGGTGCTTCAACAACGCTAAGCAGGGTGCAAAGCAGGATCCTGAACTGAATTTTTTTTACGATTCTGACCTATCAGATACAAACTTTTAGTTACTTGGTGAAATAAAAAAGAATACATTGGTAACCTGTGATTTCTTGCTTTTTTGTTTTGTTTTAAACAGTATACAAGTAGCTTTCTTTTGTTTATTTTTATTATCATTGACAAAAATTATATGGTCATTTAATTGTATAGCGGCCAAAATTTGAGTCTCTTAACTTTTGACAAAATGGAGGTTGGGCAATTAATGTATTTCAAATAAGTACAGTATTGTTATAAGATGTGATATTTCTCATGGTGAATTAAAGTATTAAGGCCAATGCAAGTGTGGTAAAAAAGAAGTTCCACTTTTTTGACCTGATTATCCATAGGGCAAGTAGAGTTAATCTGTTTCTTGACCACAGCATATAAAAGGATGGTGTGGTCAGCATAAAACATGTGCATTGTTTGTTTAAAAAAACAATAAATTTCCCTTTTGAAATAAATTATAAACCACATTATTTTACAAGAAATTATATACCATATATTTTACAAGAAATTATAAACCACATATTTTACAAGAAATTATACTTGTGAAACGCCCATAAAAAAACGCCAGCATAACTAAGATAACATTGTTATCAACCTAGACTCTAGACGAAACACTGTAGCTAAATTGAAATGCATACTTCAGACGACACTAAGCGTAGAATAACCCAATTTTTCAAAACAACAAGAGGTGAACTGTTTTGAACAATGGTCAGGCTGCTATGGTCTTGATGGGACAGTATTTCAGCAGCTCAAATGACACGTAAATTTCACTCCATGTTATTCGATGTACAGATGTGAAAGTAAATATTTCGTTTCGTTTTTTTTCTGACTGCTTTTACTCATAGATATTTCTAGTTTCGAAATATTAGACCGAAACCGAATACAGGAGGTCGAAAGTTGAAGTTAGATCGATATCTATATAACGAACTTTGTTTACTATTGTGTGGGAGGTTGTTAAACGTTGATTCATAAAGGAAATTTTAGGTCTCTTGACTAGTAATGGGTCGCTTAGATAATATTGGGTAATTTTGGACCAATCAGATGATGGGTCAAGTGAATAATGTAGGGTTAATGCTAGTATGCTGATACACTTGGGTAATTTTTTGCACTCGACAGATGAGGCAGATGAAGTAGAGTTCATCAGTTTCAATTACATTGGTACACTGGGAGATAGTGTGATCAGACTTAAGCAAAACCGATTTTTACCTTCCCTAAGGTGAGTCAGCTGTAGTATTTCTTCCAGACTTTTTCTCCGGGGGGGGGCACTTCCATTTTTCGGGAAGAGGGTGGGGCGGACTAAAATTTCTGGGGGGGGGGGGGGGCGGACACTGTTAGAAGTATATACTTTGTATATAAATTCCATTTCGTTCGCTGGGTGGGGGACGCTAGACTCTCTTCGGGGGGCTCCGTCCCCCTTCCTGTCCCCCCTCTTAGAGACGCCTGGAAGAAAGGAAGAAACACTGGTCAGCTGGGTGGACTCAGGGACTTCTACAGACTCGACCACCGGAACCAAACTCGAGACATTCGGCTTAGCATTCGTTTGCTCTATCATCCGGCCACGCCCCGTCGCCTTCTTCGCACTCCACTTTGTCCGTGTATAAAAAAAAAAGTAAAGTTTCCCTTTCAAACCTGACGGTCTATGGGGCAAGTGAAGTAGAGTTCACTTGTTTCTGTGACCTCGGCATATGAAGAGATAATAGTGTGGTCAGCACTATGCCCAGCCGCCTTTACTTTCCCTAACGTGAGTTAGGTACCCATCAAAGTTGGGTGGACTCAGGGACGGTCTACTGACTTGAACCCGGATTCGAACTCGAGACTTACGGGTTAGCAGTCCAACTCTCTACCGCTAGACCACTCCGTCCGTATATAAAGTAGGTTTTAAATGCCCAACACCTTCCGTATAACACGGCAACTAAGCCATTTTGATCTCTCATAAAAACAAAAAAATGACTAAGCCTTATGTTTAACGCTTAAACTGATTACACAAAATCTAAAGCATCATTTTAACTCGGTGTTAAATTATCAAAATTAATCTCTTGCTAAAACGTTAAGTGAATAACTAAAATACGATAAATAAAATAGTTTTTATACTGTAAGTATTTATTCAACCATTTTTTATAACTAAAAATAACTCATTTTCTTCTGTTTAGTTTATTTATATAACATAACGTACAAAACGGACGGCTAAAATTATCTTAATGTTAATTAAATCCTGCAGGAAATCCGGACAGCTATTAAAAGTGATGTATGCACGAATACTCCTGAAAAAAAAAATGTCATTAATTCCCGCCAACCACACAAAGCTAGTCGTGCGGTACGTACATTCTTTTGTGACCAGAATATTATTCCCTTTTCTCTTGGCTGTGTTTTGTTTCTTTCTGCCTCGCTGCAGAACTTGACGCTAGTTCGCGAACAATGTCACACATTACTTCCCCTTGCGGATCTCTTATTAATTACAGGATAATCATTGTAATGTACACTACCGCATTGGGGAGAAAGAGTTAATAAATATAGATGAAATCAATGTGCCTCTTCTGTTTTTATCAAGGAAGTAACGATATCTACTTGATTCAGAAAGTTTAAACCTTTAAAAAGTTCACGGATTACGTTTGTCTTGATTATTAAGGTAAAACATTTTATTTATATTGTTATTTAAAATAAACATCTATTTTAAGGTTAGTCTACTGATATTGATACTATGAGGAACTATTCATAAACTTGGTGTTATATCAGTAATGTCAATGCTAGCCTTATAGCAATATTTAGTCCTATGCCAAACTGCAGTTACATTTTCTACTAACACCATTACACACTGATTTTCAAGGTTCACGAACGCGTTTAAATATTTTAGATGTAGCTAGTCTAGTAGATCTCTATACCTAAGTCAAGATATCTCTCTAGATCTTTATACCTGCCCAGATAGTCTAGTACAGGGGTTCCCAACCCTGTGCCCGCGGGCGCCAAGGCGCCCGCTCAACGATTCGTATGTGCCCCCCTCTCACTATTCGACAGAGACAGAATTTTTTTCATAAACATTATTTTTAAATATGATTTATTTTTATTCATTTGTTACAGTTTTAATTTTTTTTTTTTACTGCCTAGGTATATTAAATATGTTCGATACTTGTCCCAACTTGTCTAGCGGCGAGCCAGACTGCATTATTTACGTTGTGTAAATACATTTCTCTGTGTGTATGCAATTTGAAAAAAATTCCAAATAATTTTATTATTTTGAAACATTTTGTTTATTATTTATTAATACATTATGACTATAAGAAAATAAATTATGGGAAAATGACAAGTTATGGAAGGAGTTTCTCGATTTAAAATAGGTGGTGCCCGCCACCCTACCGATATTTTAGAATGTGCTCTAGAGTAAAAAAAAAGGTTGGGAACCCCTGGTCTAGTAGATCTCTCCCAGATAATCTAGTAGATCTCTATATCAAAGTCAAAAGTCCAGATAGTCTCTCTAGATCAATGTAGCTAAGTATAAATAGCCTCTCACTCTAAATCTCTTTAAGTAAGTCAAGATCGTCTAGTAGATCACTATACCGAAGTCAAAAGTCTAGATAGTCCCTCTAGATCTTGTACCTAAGTCTAGATAGTCTCTCTAGTACTCTGTATCTAAATCAAGATATTCTTTATAGATATATATGCCTAAGTCTAAATAGTCTCTCTAGATCTCTGTACCTAAGTTAAGATAGTCTCTCTAAATCTTGTACCTAAGTCAAGATCGTCTCTTTCTATGTACCTAAGTTCAGATAGTCCAACTGTACCTAAACCCAACCACGAATACAATGAATGTCAACTTATAATTATCTTTAGTTTTCATACATCATTAAGCTGTCCTAAAACTAGAAATTAAAATAAAATTCCTCGTAATTTTCTTTTCGAGACACCGAGAAAGCCTGCAATTAAATTTAAAGTAATAAGGGCCTTTGCCACCGTACCATACCCGACACAAACATCGCATTATATGAGGAGTATCTACCTCTCTCAGACTCTGAGCTTATGGAGCCCACCTCTGTTATGGGGCCCACCCCTTATGGGGCCCACACAACATTATAAGGGCCCACCCCGTTATGGGGCCCAACCCGTGATACATTGTATAACGGTGTATGATATTTTTAAGCGATACCACTCCAAATGTAAATTTAACATGTTAGGATGTTGTGTAACATAATATTAGCATGTCGCATGTTTGTTTGCGTGTATGTGACTGCGTGGCCTAGCTGTGAAACGCTAGACTGCTAATCCGACATTCTCCAGTTCGAATCTGGATTCAAGTCAGTGGAAATTCCCTGATACTGCCCAGCCTTGAAGGGTACCTAACTCGCGTTTTAGAAATTAAAGGTGGCTGGGCATAGTGCTGACCACACTATCCTTTCACATGCCGAGGTCAAGAAACATATGAACTATAATTCATCTAACTAACGGATCGCTAGGTATAAAAAGGAATCTCTATTTTATTTTATGTTGGTTTGCTAGTCGTTAATTAGATTTAGGTCGGTTGTATTTCCAGGTAGATTGTTGAGAGTCCAGCCTAGCTGAGTTGAACTCAGTAACCCGGATATGTTAACGAGTTGACGAGTGAGAAACAGAAACTAACCACGTTCTTAGAAACACAAATTAAAGTAAGTATGGTATAAGCACAGTGGAGATTCAACACACGTGTTTACACACAAATTGAAGTAAGTTTACTATAAGCACAATTTAGATTAAATACACGTGTTTACATACACATGAAAGTAAGTATAGTATAAGCACAGTGGAGATTCAACACACGTGTTTACACACAAATTAAAGTCAGGGGTCATCCATAAATGCCGTCACGCTTTTCTTGACGATTTTTACCTCCCCTCCGTCACACATCGTCACAAAGAGCCAGACCCCCCCCCCCCTAAAATGACGTCACACCTCAGCCTACAACCCCCCTCAATATTGCTGTTGAATTTTTTTTAACATCGATATTTTTCCAAAATCTTGCCTGAACTCTGTCAAAATAGAGTATTTTAATCAATTCCTATTACAATGTATTAAAACAGTTTTCTAAAACGCGAAATGACGTCTAAAATTCTTTTTCTAACATTGCTTTTTTATGATGCAAAAGTGTGACGTCGCAACATCTGAACCCCCCCCCCCTACCCCTCATCACACACCGTCACAAAATTACGGACCCCCCTCCTCCCTACGAGTGTGACGTCATTTATAGACGACCCCTAAGTGTACTATAAGCACAAAGGAGATTCAATACAATTGTATACGTACAAAATAAAGTATACTATAGGCAAAATGGAGATTTAATACACATGATTACACACAAATTAAAGTAAGTAGATCTATACTGAAAGCACAATGGAGATTCAATACACTTGTATACGTCAGCATATCAAAACTGTTATGCTACTATTGGACCTTGATATAAATGCAATCTTGATAAACAGAGTTGTAATAGAGACTGTCTTGTGTGCGGAGACAATTTAGGGAAATCTTTCCGTCAATTTATATTAGTGTTAAGGCAGTTTTAAGGGAAATCTTTCTGTCAATTTATATTAGTGTTAAGGCAGTCTTAAGGGAAATCTTTCTGTCAATTTATATTAGTGCTAAGGCAGTCTTAAGGGAAATCTTTCCGTCAATTTATATTAGTGTTAAGGGAAATCTTTCTGTCAATTTATATTAGAGTTAAGGCAGTCTTAAGGGAAATATTTCTGTTAATTACAAAGGCAATTTTAATCAAACTTATTCGAGCAACTAGATACATATTTTAAGGCAGACTTAGATTAAAGTCCATCTTTAAAGCCAGTCTCTATACATTTATTTGAAGTAAAACTTACCTTGTAAAGACAGCCTTCACACGAAGCCATCCTAACTATTCGTTAATACAAATTCCTAGCGTCTAAAACATAACAGGCATCCTAATCTGGCATACAATCATATCGCTAATTTGTGTATCAGGTCGACCCGATAGGGCCCATTACGGATTTCCCTTCAGACTATACAAACAACATTATGTGTATCAGCTAACCAGTGAAGCAGTTATCGTTCCCATTAAGATCTCACTGAACAGGTCGACCCAATCGATAATGGAACAAATCTTCCGTAGTATAAACACAGAGGGCGGTTGATGCATGCATGCAAGCATTAAGGAGTGGCTAAACGCTGATGTTTTAAAGCGTCTTTATACTATTTTTTTAATTTGATGTCAAAGATAAGATGGAGTAAATATAGTATCAGGCAGTATGAGGTTATGTAGTGTCGTATGTGGGTCATGCGGTAATGTAGTACCATACTTGCGAAGAGGTAATGTAGTGTGACAATGTTGAACATTTGTTCTAATGTGATATATGTTTAGAGGCGACAGTGGGTGCTTGGTTCAATGGGTGCGATAATTCAGGATGTCAACGTCCGAAATCCGAAATCATATATATATATATATATATATATATATATATATATATATATATATATATATATATATATATATATATATATATATATATATATATATATGTATATATATATATATAAATATAAATATAAATATACATATATATATATATATATATATATATATATATATATAAACTTTGTCTACAAGCAATAGGAAAATTCCTATGATACCGGTGTATTACTCAATCAGACACACTGGCTTTACAGTTAATCCAAAAGAAAATCAGCCACTTAACATAATCATATAGGATTGATAAAACATGAGAGTGTTGAAATGTCATAAGAAAAATGTAGACATCAAAATTGAAAATATAGGTGTGTTTCCTTTTATTCTGTTAAATCTTTCAGTCGATATCACAAACAAATGTAAAATATAGGAGCGTCTCCTTTTATTTGATATCAGGAAGTTACGTTTTAATGGGTCGGCACGAAAAGATGCAGATTTTCCCTACACCAATCCTCACCCTACAATCCTTCCCTTCCCCCCCCCCCCCCGCACGAATCGCCTACTCATCGTCACCTGTTTTGGAAACTACATTGCCCTACCTAACATTTATTTATTGATTGCTTTGACATTTTAACTTCTAGTAGTTGAATTAAACACATTACTTTCAAAACAAAGTACATGAAATAAATGTGAATGTTATATATATATACATATGCAACGTAACAATTTGGCTTTATCTCATTTTATTTGCTAAGTCGGTGTATTTGTTCCGTGACTTATACATGTCACTAAATTTCAGATAATTTATTTTCTACACAAGATGCATACATTATGGTGCATGGTATTGCTTTGCATAGTTACAGAAAGTTTACAGATTAGAAAGTAAGTAATAAATATTATATCACATGTACGTTTGTGCTAAAAATTCATCCAATATTGATATATTACAAAACGCAATAAAACAAGATGATTAAATGAATTGGCATTATTTGTTAGTTAAAGTTCTTTTTCTGAAATCCTCTCTTAAATTACAGACAATAAAAATAATTTTTCATCCTTACTACATTGATATTAAATATATTTTCCAATGTATTGATGTACTAGCTATGTTGATGTTCTTTATATTTCAATCTCCCGAACCTCAACTGTATTGTTGAGTGCAGTCTGCCCGCATTGAATGAGAAAGAGATAACTCGGGTCTACTCTGGTTTGTTCAAAACTACGAGGGAGATGTTTGTTATGAAACAAATGGAAACTATGGTGAGTGATTTTAGACTGTTGAACTACTGTCTAGTTCCAGTATGACTGTCTTTGCTGCCAGGATAAATATACTGCCAGATTGACAAAATATACAGCCAGTATGACAAAATATACAGCCAGTATGACCAAGTATACTGCTAGTATGAACAAATGTGCTGCCAGTTTGACCATGTGTACTGCCAGTATGACCAAGTATAATGCCTGTATGCCCAAGTATACAGCAAGTAAGATCAGGTCTACTGTAAGTATGACTATGTGTACTACCAGTATAAGTGTACTGACAATGTAACCAAGTATAAGCTAGTATGACCAAATATACAGCCAGTATGACCAAGTATACTGTCAGTATGACCAAGTATACTGCCAGTATGACCCCGTATACTGCCAGTATAACCAATTAGGCCTATACAGCCAGTATGACCAAGTATACAGCCAGTATGACCAAGTATACTGTCAGTATGTCCATGTATACTGCCAGTAGGACAATGTGTACTACCAGTGTAACCAAGTATACTACCAGTCTGACAACATAAACTGATATCAGCCACCACTATGTGGGTACCTAATATAGATCTATTTAACAATCAACAACCAACGTATTAATAAGTACCTGCTATCAAGCCTTTATAAACAAGTATTGAAAAGTTTCATGTTATTATTGTTTCCGCATTTCATGCATATGAAAGAAACAGGCTTCTAATACATCTATTACAATATAATTGAGCACTTATTATTAATGGTACTGATTGTCTATGATTAATTTTACTCACATTAAATAAAGTTATACAAATATTTGTGACACTGATGTGTGAACGTATGATACACATTATACTTTTCGTATGGTGCATCGTGTATAAACAAATGAAGGCAGCTCTATGAAACATCATAAGAGAGTTTATTTTGGTATTCAAAAGATGTTTACTAACATTGTAAAATGGCAAAATTAAGACACTTAAACTTCGATAGATTTACACTTTAACTGTAAACAAAACGAATAACAATCAAGACTAGTATTATTGTTTAGTGTTAAGGTTTAGTGTTCTGGACTACTTCATTTACTTTAAGAACTTAAGAATTTTTCTTGCAAGTAGAGTAGACCCTAAATGAAGGATATTCCTAGATGCATGTGTAAGCTGACACGAAAATTTGACCTTGACATACGGCTGACATAATCACGTGATTTATCCTGCAGGTGTCGTCACTGCAGGTGTCGCAGGCTGTTGCAGGTGTACAGGACACGCAGGCGCTGGCAGGTGTGGTCTATCACGGCTGCTGTGAATCGTGAGTAGGCCTTAATTAATTAATTAAGCTGAGGCAAAAAAAAACAGTTACTCATTCAGACTTTTTTCTCCGGTAGAAGCACGTGAAATTTTCAAGGGGGGTGGACTAAATTTTTCGAAGGGGCGGACACTGGTAAAAGTTTATATTTCTATATAAATTATATTTCGTTGGAGGGGGGGGGGGGGGGGCGGTAGACTATTTCCGCCCCCTCCCCCCTCCCCCCCCCCCCCGCCAAAAGATGCCTGAAAGAAACTGACCTGAAACAGCACAAACATCAGTTGTTAACGCTAACTTCGCGGGGTGTAGACCTTTCGCCTTGTTATAATACTGAGTACGACTTAAGAATACGCAGCCAAACATATATATATATATATATATATATATATATATATATATATATATATATATATATATATATATATATATATATACATATATATATACATATATATATATATATATATATATATATATATATATATATATATATATATATATATATATATATATATATATATATATATATATATATAATCAAGTTTAATACTCTACATAGTTTGTTGTTGTTTTATAATGGAAAAAAATCGTTTAAATAAAACTAGCGTTCATCACATATTTATACTTTAGCCAATTTTTAACATTACTTGTATTCAGTACATTCCAGATTCTACCTTTAATATTTTAATACGCCTTTCCGAAAAGACTAAATTAGTATTTAAATGGTTTGCATTTCATTCTACACATAGGCCTCACCGCGTCACGGATTTTGTGTATAGAACGTAGATCTATTTATTTTTTTATTTTTTTTAATTCAAGTTTTATCGGGTAGCGCGGTGTTTGTCCAAAGTGAACACATATTAACTTAACAATAGATGACCTCTCAGATTCAACGATATCATGCATCAGAAAAGTTAACAAGTCAGCTGTCATTTTTTTTTGTCAGGGTATCCTCCATGGTGACGTATGACCAGCTCCCCAACGCGCTCGGACAGAACGTCACTCTGGTCAGTTTCCCCACCCGGAAGCAATATTTTCCCAGAGAAACATGCCTGTAAGGATGCAACGCTTTTTTTTTCTTTTTTCTTTTTTTTTTCTTTTTTTTTTTTTTTTTCAAAATTTTGATCCATGTTTTATTTTAGATTTCAATTATAATATATCTTATATTTTTGTAGCACTTTCGTAATTTTACTTTCAACAGTTCTTACCTTCAGTTTGACACTTAATCATGTTATTGGTTTTTATTTATTTATTTATTTATTTGTATTTACTTTTATTTGATTATGTTTTAAATGTGATGTTTCCAATTGTTTATTTGCAGTTAATTTTATTATTTTTTGTGTTAACACCCTGATTCTGCACTAAGTAATCAGGGTTTCTTTTAAAAATTGTCCTATGCGGGATGAGTGTGTGTGTGCGTTTGTTGGGGGGGGGGGGGCTGTTGGGTTCTTCAATGTCTAGGGGTATATATGTAGCAACAGACAAATACAACGTATACAACAGTAGATAACACAAACACTCTATAATAATAATAATAAGATATTAAATATATATACAGTAATACAATAATAAAAGATCAAATGGGGTCTACAACATAAATAACAATACTCAACACCACGTTCCACGTCCACAGCCACACTACAACTATTTGCTTCACACACTGGCACACGCTCTGACACCCGTCACCTGACACACCTCACGTGAACACCTCTCGCTCCATGTAAACACACTCAACCAAGGGATACAACTATACACCAAATGGAGGGTACCTGCCGTTCCAGCACACAACACACACACACACACACACAAGCAGGGTACTTGTAATGGACGTAACATGGGCGTTAAAAAACCAGTAACAAGTCTGGATGAATTTTGTTGACAAAAATGTTCTAGTTCATTCCGAGATAGGGTAGGGGGCGGAAATGTTATGTTTAAAAGAAACATTGCAAACAACCACTTTGTCTACGATGTTGTTGTTGTTTTTTTCAAAATAAATTAATGACCTTTCCCAGGTCGTCCGCCAACTGTTATTGCGGCTGTTCCTGTTCTCTGGTCACCCAGACGTTTACAGCCCTGGTGTACAACCCCCTCTACCCACAGTTCAGTAGCGAGCCGGTCATCTTGACCTTTGTCTTGGCGCCGTCCTTCTGTCGGTGTTTCAACAACGCCTTCTTCAGCTCTAACCAGCTCTCTGATATCTAGTCTGTAGCGTGGGGGTGCGGCCAGCACCGGGTGACACCCGACCTAGTGACGCCGCTGTGTTTAGTCTACGCTACATAGAAAACAAACAGCATCGGATCGTTTGTGAATCATGTGTCGTGTTTATCGCTGAGACGTCTACATTTATAGGACACAACGTAAATATTAAAGCTGATGGAATCAATGTTTCAGACATCAGACATTAAACATTCAATCAAATGAAAAGACGTTAGTGGATATTTATTGTTGTTGATACGCCTTTTGAACTATTTGATTTTTTCAGCAGATCCCTACTTTTCACAATAAAATTAAACTAAACTAATTTCGTTTCTTATTTGTATACGCAAGGATTGTGCCCTTGGATTTTACAATATGTTATCAATTTCTTTATACATTTTTTCATATATATATATATATATACATATATATACATAAATGTTTTCATATATATATATATATATATATATATATATATATATATAAGATACTTTTTTATATTATATAGTTTGATTTTTTCATCTATTAGAAATTTTAATTTTTTCCAATACTCTTTTACTATTATCTTATATTTACTGTACTTTGGTCCACTACTTACATGATGGAAAAGATATACACATACACACACACACAACACAGACAAAACATTACAACACATTAAAACAGTCATAAACCTTCGATTGAAATATTATTAGAACTCAGTTCGTGACACACCACACTTAATCACTCTCGCTCATCAGCTCACACATCAACATATTTGAGATGGAGTACTTTTTTTGCGTTTATTAAAAACGCTAGCCATCGGTACCCGTTTCACGTGAATTATAGGCCTCTATATTTTAATTTTAAAATGTTGTACTTGTTTGAGAAAATTTTTTTATAAAATAGTCATTGGTCAAAACGCAATGTGCTTTATTAAACGCTGAACGATATTTGTGACAAAGCAAAGAAATAACTAATTAGCTAAAAATCCGAAACATTTAACACAACACAGGCACACACTCATTAAGTGACTTAAATGATTCCGTTAAAAAATCTGGCTATTCAATGGTCATTATGTTGTTTTTAAAAGCGGAAAGGGGGGGGGGGGGGGGTGGCACATTAACTGCGGCCATTTTCTAAAACAATTCACCAAATGCAAGTGTATCTTTGAACATTGTCTATAAATTCCAAATATTTGTGGATTTTAAAAATGGATGACCCTTTATCTTTCAATGACAGGTTACATCTGCTGTTGCTAAAATCTAAACGCTCGTATAATTTTTTTTTAACCTACAGATTCGTATTATTGCTGAAGTCTAATGATTGGTATAATATTATTTCTATAGTTGAGAACAGCTATTCATCCAGGAGAGAAAACTCCAAAATCAAACAGATTTTGTCTTCTTTGTTGTTCTTGGACGGACAACGACTGTAGAAGTAAATCCAGAAAGAAAAGCAGACTGAAATTGGAGTTAACAGGCCATAAAGATGGCGCATAACATATTGACACGTAATATTTAATTGCGTTAGAGGTAATCCCAACAATCTTACAATTAAAAACGAAATGTAGCTGAACCTAAAAGCTTGTATAATATTGCTTAAACCTAAAGACTCATTTTACTTTGCTAACCCTATAGGCTCATATAATATTGCTGATAACTACAGTCTCATATAATATTGCTGAAAACTACAGACTCATATAATATTGCTGAAATTTGCAGGCTCATATATTATTGCAGAAATCTACAGATTCATATAATATTGCTGAAATCTACAGGCTCATATAATATTGCTGAAACCTACAGGCTCATATAATATTGCTAAAACCTACAGACTTATATAATATTGCTGAAACCTACAGACTCATATAATATTGCTAAAACCTATAGGCTCGTATAATATTGAAACTTTGACTGAGAGACACTTGTTTTACAGTCCATGTCCAGAGTTTTGTAAAGCTAGTCAACACTTGAGTACGTTGGACAATAAACCAACATGAAGTTCGTGTACGATACGAGATATGAGAACAACCACAAGCCACGCCCATGTGGGTAGTGTTAAGAGTAGCTCTTCTAGCATGTAGATTCTTCAACACGAAAAAAAAAACAATTGATGATAAGCAGACAACTTAAATTAAAGATATTTCTAGTAGGTAGCGTTAACTTAATTTTTTTTAAAAATACAAGTTTTTACAAACTTTTATAAATAATGATATTATCCATCTCTTCCAATTAGCTTACATTTTTTATTTATTACTTTACGTTGATTAACCAATATATACATCTTCTTTTTTAAATCACTGCAGAATGACTCGTCATAGTCATACGTACTATACCCAATGTCAAGAGGGGGGGGGGGGTGGTCGCCTCTGGCGCCGACCTTAGGGGGCGCCAAAAGGGGTAGAAAAAAAAATTAAAAGCTCATTTTAAGCTGTAATTTTGAATTATAAACTGTCAAAGTTAAGAAATTTAACGGCTAGAAGCCTTCACATACTGATTTTACTGTTTTCAATCTTGATTGTGTATTTATAAAACATATTTTTCAAAAAAAAAACAGTGTCAGGAAAAAACCGTTTTTCAGCTTTGCCTAGAATGGGGGAGGGGGAGGACGCTTTTTCAAAGACTAAAATCCAAATTTTTTACACTGAATTAGTGAGTTATTAAACATTACCACTTATAAAAGAACCCAATTGTAGTAAAGTGAATTGTACGATTGTGTGATTGTGTAACATTAAAAAATAAATCGGGAGTGATCTCCCCTAAACTTTTTCGAATATCTATATATATAATTCTCTTCTGTGAGCCGTTAGAAAACAAGCTGCAACCTCGCCTTACAGTCCCCTCTCTTCCTCTCTATCGCTACCACCCCCCCCCCCCACCCCCTCACATGGTTTGGTGAGCTGTGGTTCACGCTGTTTACATTTTACAATCATAGAGACGGGTTTGGTGACGGCTATTTGGGGCAGATAATTTAGTTTGAAACGATTTTAAACTTAGAGGAGGTAACTAAGAGGAGGCTGCTTTTACGTGGGGGGGGGGGGGGGAAGGGGGTTTAGTGTTTTAAAGAAATATTTTCAGTGTCAGCGTTGGTACTGTCGAATTCACAAATTATGAATTACTGAAAAGTAGAAAAAACAACAACTAAATAGCGGCGTATGTTATGCCGCGGGCCGGCTCGTTCTTATATAAAACAACAGAGGATAACAACTCGGGATATAGACATGATTTTTAATCCATTTTAATTACTTAAACTTTTTAAAATAGAATAGAATCTCGTCGAAAAAAAAATTGCACACCAAGTGAGCGCCAAACAAAATGTGCATAATAGTGCGGAATATTATTAGTACTTTAAATATTCACATGCGTTTTTTTCAGAAATCGGAAATAGCGTAAATTACTACATTCGATGAACGGAAATTACTCAAAATTTCACAACAGGCAGAGAATTAGATCTTATACTTACATGTAAAATTTCACGTTCCAATTACGAACCGTATCTGTCGGTTAGAAGTGCCTGCAATTTCGCTCGGCCGTTTCGATCTTGACAGACTGACGACAGACTGACGAGGAAGTGAGTTAAATAAACGCTTGTAAAAACGTTTTAATAACAAGCTTTTATGTAATAATGCACTAAAAAGGAGAAAATAAATTATACACCACTATTTAAATAACTATAAAGAAAAGCGTGAGTCACTTTAGTAGCTTTTGGATACATTAATATTATTTATTATTTATTATTAATATTTAGGAAGAGAACCACGTTTGTCGTTATAGTTATTTAAATAGTAGTAAGTTAAATAAAAGCCTGTAAAAACACAAGGCGTGGAGGTGTGTTGGTTTTGATTTTGCTAGTACAAAATAAATCAGTATTAATTAATTATAATCCACCCACACAGAAAACACAAGCCACCACTCAAATCAGAACATCACACGAAGTTACAAAAGAACATCACAACTTATTAGAATAATATTACAATCACCCAAATAGGTAGTGATGATGTTCTGTTGGAACGTTCCGTGTAGGCTATATCTGAGATATAAAAACTGACTTACTGGGATATGTGGACTTTATAACTGGGAGATACGGACTGTATAGCTGGGACATGGAGATTGTATAGATGGGAGGAGACTATAGCTGGGAGATGGAAACTGTATAGCTGTGAGATGGGCAGTATAGCTGGGGATGGGGACTGCACAGCGGGGAAATAAAAGATATTAGATTAAATTAAATGACAACTATATACCTGGCGACCTTCTGAACTTTTGAACCCCGTGGATATGTATGTCACATTCAAAGGTCAATGGACTTAAATGTTCGGATCAGACACGTCAAACAATGTTTGGATTTGGTGTTAAAAAGACCTAATTCTATAATTGCTTTTGTAATTTAAGACTTTTTCTTATATCTAAGGCTTCTTGATGACAGATACTGTCTGGGTCGCAAGCTGACATTTACTGTCTGGATCTCTAGCTGACATTTACTGTCTGGGTCTCTAGCTGACAGCTACTGTCTGGATCTAGCTGTCATTTACTGTCTAAGTCTCTAGCTGACATTTACTGTCTGGGTCTCTAGCTGACAGCTACTGTCTGGGTCGCAAGCTGACATTTACTGTTTGGGTCTCTAGCTGACTGCTACTGTCTGGGTCTCTAGCTGACTGCTACTGTCTGGGTCGCAAGCTGACATTTACTGTCTGGGTCTCTTGTTGACAGTTACTGTATGGGTCTAGCTGACAGCAAATGTCTAGCCACTAGCTTCTAGCCACTATCTCATCACAGGCTATAGGGGCAGAAAGTGTGATTGATTTTCATTTTGAAAAATGCTGACTACTCTAAAAATGGGATTAGACTAGGGGTCGGCAACCTTTCAAGACAGAAGAGCCAAACTTACAATTTATAAAATTTCCCAGTTTTTTAAAGAGCCACTAACATTTTTATTTCAATATTTGGTATTTGATTAGGATTAGGTGAATAAATTTAAAATAAATAGGTTTAGGCCTCTAAGTATGAAATAATATTATTTATTTCACACAATAAATATGAAATTGTTTTAGCTATCTCTGTTAGTATATACGAGAAAGTAAAAACTACGTCACTCAGGTCAAATTTAGGAATGCTGACATATAAAGAAATGCAATCTCAATAAAATAACATTCACTATCGAACGATATTCGAAAACAAAGTGTTAACATCAGGTAGTAGAAAGCATGGAACCATTGCCACGGGCTAACCCCAGCACAGCTGTGGGGCTGGGCCTAGTGCCCAAGCAGCTCTCAGCTGTCAGTATACGCTCTACTCGCGGTCCGCGAGCCGCAGGTTGCCGACCCCTGGATAGGACTAATCGAGTGCAATCTGTACTAAGGATTGTATTAGCCTTGTTAGCTATACCGATATAGTATAGATAGAAATCTGAACCCATCGCAAATCTTTTTCGACAGTTTAATTAGTGCTATATAAATTACCTTTATAATTCACAGGCTATTTGTTGGCTAATGTAATCCTACAACATTAAATGAAGTGTCCACTTCTTCTTCGTGCTAAATGTTTAGTGTTGTTTGATTTTGGAGTTGTCTCTCCGAGAAGTGTGACTGTCCCGGGGGTTCTAACTCGAGACTTTTCGATTTAGCAACCATGAGCTTTACCGACTCGACCACGCCGACCCCTAATGAAGTGTCAAAATGAATGGATTATATAAGTTAGCATGTAATGACACCGTGGCTGTGTGATTAGGTTCTCGATGTGGGTGTCTGACATGACTAACATAATTATAGCTGGGGGATGGGTAGTAGAATCACGGTGTTGAAAAATTGAGTTAACGTGGATGCTTAGTATAGCTTGTAATTTTAATAATCTATGGTTTTAATGATGTGGATATTTTAAAACTGTATAATCTGTAGCAGTCCGTGGGGGGGGGGGGGGGGGGGGGTGACTGGTGAGGCCACACAGCCCAGATCCATCTACGTGTCAGAGATTATCAAAATCTTTATAGATAACACTAGGACTGGATGCCAATTGCTGATTTGATACAGATTGACTGTAACTGATGAAATGACACGAAGGAATCAAACAATGTTGACACAACGGGTAAACTTAAGGCTAACTTTTCCGGCTCACTTCAAACTCACGGATCTCGATAAATTAAAATAGTAAACAAGCTTTAGTCATTAAATAATATGTCAATACTTTCATAACAATAATTTTATACTTGAACCGCAATTATCCGATCTGCTTTAAAATGTTACTTGTATTTTTTTTAAAAATCTATTCCTATTGAATTCTTTATAAAACCAAATATCATGTTTCCTTAGTAAACATTTCGAATTTGGGAATATTAAAGCTTAGATGATTCGCCTATTGAAGACTAGATACGATGGCTGCTAAACTGATGATGTTTCTTCTTTTCTATCTCTAAACCTGATATTAAACCTGATCCTCAACCTCAACTTCAACCTCAATCAGAACTTCAACATTAACATCAACCTAAACATAAAGCTAAACGTCTAACTAAACCTAAACCTAAACCTAAACCTAAACCTAAACCTAAACCTAAACCTAAACCTAAACCTAAACCTAAACCTAAACCTAAACCTAAACCTAAACCTAAACCTAAACCTAAACCTAAACCTAAACCTAAACCTAAACCTAAACCTAAACCTAAACCTAAACCTAAACCTAAACCTAAACCTAAACCTAAACCTAAACCTAAACCTAAACCTAAACCTAAACCTAAACCTAAACCTAAACCTAAACCTAAACCTAAACCTAAACCTAAACCTAAACCTAAACCTAAACCTAAACCTAAACCTAAACCTAAACCTAAACCTAAACCTAAACCTAAACCTAAACCTAAACCTAAACCTAAACCTAAACCTAAACCTAAACCTAAACCTAAACCTAAACCTAAACCTAAACCTAAACCTAAACCTAAACCTAAACCTAAACCTAAACCTAAACCTAAACCTAAACCTAAACCTAAACCTAAACCTAAACCTAAACCTAAACCTAAACCTAAACCTAAACCTAAACCTAAACCTAAACCTAAACCTAAACCTAAACCTAAACCTAAACCTAAACCTAAACCTAAACCTAAACCTAAACCTAAACCTAAACCTAAACCTAAACCTAAACCTAAACCTAAACCTAAACCTAAACCTAAACCTAAACCTAAACCTAAACCTAAACCTAAACCTAAACCTAAACCTAAACCTAAACCTAAACCTAAACCTAAACCTAAACCTAAACCTAAACCTAAACCTAAACCTAAACCTAAACCTAAACCTAAACCTAAACCTAAACCTAAACCTAAACCTAAACCTAAACCTAAACCTAAACCTAAACCTAAACCTAAACCTAAACCTAAACCTAAACCTAAACCTAAACCTAAACCTAAACCTAAACCTAAACCTAAACCTAAACCTAAACCTAAACCTAAACCTAAACCTAAACCTAAACCTAAACCTAAACCTAAACCTAAACCTAAACCTAAACCTAAACCTAAACCTAAACCTAAACCTAAACCTAAACCTAAACCTAAACCTAAACCTAAACCTAAACCTAAACCTAAACCTAAACCTAAACCTAAACCTAAACCTAAACCTAAACCTAAACCTAAACCTAAACCTAAACCTAAACCTAAACCTAAACCTAAACCTAAACCTAAACCTAAACCTAAACCTAAACCTAAACCTAAACCTAAACCTAAACCTAAACCTAAACCTAAACCTAAACCTAAACCTAAACCTAAACCTAAACCTAAACCTAAACCTAAACCTAAACCTAAACCTAAACCTAAACCTAAACCTAAACCTAAACCTAAACCTAAACCTAAACCTAAACCTAAACCTAAACCTAAACCTAAACCTAAACCTAAACCTAAACCTAAACCTAAACCTAAACCTAAACCTAAACCTAAACCTAAACCTAAACCTAAACCTAAACCTAAACCTAAACCTAAACCTAAACCTAAACTTAAACCTAAACCTAAACCTAAACCTAAACCTAAACCTAAACCTAAACCTAAACCTAAACCTAAACCTAAACCTAAACCTAAACCTAAACCTAAACTTAAACCTGAACCTAAACCTAAACCTCAACTCTAACATCAACATCAACATCAATATCAACATGAACATTAAAAACAACATCGACCTGAAGAAGAACAGGTATACCTCGGCAAGAACTTGAACCTTAACATGAACCTTAACCGTAACTTGAAACCCTACCCCAGACCAATCCCTATTTTAACCCTAATCCTAATCCTTATTCAAAGCCAGTGCCAACTGCACCAAAGAATATATTATATAAATCAATGTCTCGTTATATCAAAGATTTGAGTAGCCGTAGCCAGTTATAGCTACACCAATTAGGGGATTAGAGGTAGCCAGTGTTAGCTAAATCGAAGATGCGATAAGACAAGTCAATCCTAGCTAAACCAAAGATGTGATAGATAGAAACCTGTAACAACGAGAAACTGTTCAACACATTTTTATTTGCTGTTAAACAAATGACCTTTATCCTACAACACTAAATTAGATGTTAAAATGAAGGTATTATAAAATTTGACATGCGAACACGTTGAGCCTGTACGATAAGTAAGGATTAGGTAAGTTAATGCATGGATTTTGGCTAATAAATACAGATTAAGGTTATTAGAGTTAGGGATGAGGTAAAATAATCAAGGTGTTGAAAAAAACGTTAACGTGGTTGCATCGTATAGGTTGTAATTTTGGGGATTTATAGCAGAGGTTCTAAACCCTTTTCAAGGTACCGAACTCCATTACTTACATATCCTTATTAATCGAACTCTATTAATAGTTCTATCGTTCGCACTGACAATCCTATCATGAATCAGATGAGTCGGGTGTGTGTCTTGACCTCCGTCGAATCCCTGTAACTGATTCACCGAACCCCTGGGGTTCGATCGAACCAGGGTTAAGAACCACTGATCTATAACTTTAATTATGTGGATATCTGAAAACGATTTCAGCTATAGCTGGCTGTAAAGGATTACTGCTGACACCTTATAAGCCAGATAAGGCGTGTCAGGGGTTCCCGTTTTTCTAGTGAATACCTCTATTCATTTTTCCCAACCCGCTACTTTGTTTTCAACTCGCCTGGAAGTTTCAAACGGATAGCAAAATTGTTTAGGGGGTCAACGTCATAACCGACCTATTCTTTTTCCCAACATTAGATTATATTGATGTTTCACAATATGAGGTTATATAAATGTTTCACAATGTATCATTATATTTATATTTTACAATAAAATAATTTATGTACATAAACTTTTCCCTTTCAGCTACCCCATAATTAAACACGTTAGTCCTATATAACCGTATATTTACTTTCTCGTATATACGAAGTATAGAGAAAGTCTTGTAATCGTGCAAAAAAAAAATCGAGATTTTTACAAATCTCGACGTTTTACACCACACTGATACGGAAAAACATAATTTTGCAATCTTGTCCGTATGTCTGTGTGTCTGTGTGTCTGTGTGTGTGTGTAAGCACGATAAGTTGAGTACCGTTACAGCTAAGTTGATGAAATTTCATATACAAGTATTTTATCAAAATCGTAGATCCGTATCAGCTTTCACAAGCCTATAACTTGAGTACTATTTCAGATAGATAAATAATTTCACACGTAAGCAAAAGATCTAATTTTCTACCGTCTATAAAAATTTTGAGTAATTTCCGTTGACCGGAAGTAGTAATTTAACCCATTTCTGATTTTTCAAAAAAGCATGTAAATTTACAAAGTACTAATAATATTCCGCACTATCATGCAAATTTTGTTTTGGCGTTCGCTTGGTGTGCAATTCTTTTTTCTACGAGATTCTATTCTATTTTTAAAAGTTTAAGTAATTAAAAATCATGTCTATATTCCGAGTTATTTAAGAATATTCGAGAAAGTTTAGTGGAGATCACTCCCGGTTTATTTTCTATTATTTACTGTAAATTGTTAAAAAAAATTAAATGTTATTTTCTGCAGCTTGTGCCCCTATCCTTGTTTACATGCTTGGGTGTTCAAAAAATAAACTGAAACTACGTAAAGACTTGTTGAACTGTTTGAGAACACCTGATACCATGTTGAATCACGTGATCACCACGTGCAATCACGTGTTGTCTCAATCACAGTTTAAAAAACATAAAAGCCGCATTTGGGGTTCAGTTGGCTCTCTTGGTTTAGATGCTCCTCATCTGAAGGTTTGTCGGTTTAACCTTTCTTTGCTTACACTAGTTTCTTTGGGCGTTTGGTAAATAATCGCACATGAGATTCAGCTGATGTTATTTACTCCAATGACTTTTCAGTTTGATTTGTGTTACATTCCCTCTCTCTCTCTCTCTCTCTCTTTTTCTCTCTCTCTCTCTATCTCTCTCTCTCTCTCATACACACACACACACGCACACAAGCACGCACACGTATTCACACTCACTTACAAATAACAAATATATGGTAAGGTAAAAGATGTCATTATATTTTTTTTACAAATCAACACAGACAAATTATCTCAGACAAAATGTCTCAGAAAATATATCTCACACAATGATGTAATGAGAAACTACCTACAGTACATAGTATACATATTTGAAAGATATTTCTCGACTGAACATTTTATTTTTTTTATTTTGAAGAATGGCATTCTAGTTTTTATTTACTACTTTGGTAGATTCTTTAGACATGCTAAAAACGAATAACCTTAGCTTAAAAATCATCAGAAGCATTATACATTTTAAACATATAGACCACATATATATATATATATATATATATATATATATATATATATATATATATATATATATATATATATATATATATATATATATATATATATATATATATCAAAATCGAATGTCGCAAATGATACACAATACCAATGACTTCATATTTAATAAGATTAGCATCCCACATCTTCTTATTTGAGAATAAGACGAAATCAACTATCTAATCCAAATTTGATTGAAATCTATAGATCTACTTATCAAAACGTACGCTATGAAATGTATACAATTTTCTCGGCCAAAAATAATAAATAAATTAGTTTGAAAAAAAACGGAAACACTATTTTACAAACGAATTATTTAAGACACTTAATCAGTGTGGGTATTAATACGGTTTTGCTTTGACTAATAATGTTTATAGGGCCCTATTGTGTTTTAATTTTTCTAATTGGTATTGGTAGTCTATGTTATATTAAATGTGTCGGATTTTTAGCAATTTAGTTGCTTTTTTTTTGGTTTTTTTTTTTTTTTTTTGCTTTTTCACTATTATCGTTCAAAATGAAGTTAAGCACATTGCGTTTTGACCAAAAACTTTTTAATAAAATGTATTTCTAAAACAAGCATAACATTATAGGCCTATAATTCACGTGTAACGGGCAACCGGTGGCTAGTTACATATAAAATAATATTTTTAAAAATAATTTCAACTCATTCACGTATAGAGGGGATGGAAGCAGGCGTTGTTACTGAAAATAGCAATATAAACAGAAAGTGATATTTCAGCGCCAAGAGTAGACAAAGGTACAGAATATAGTTCAAGAAGAAATAGACTTTTTTCTACAAACAACAGGTAAATTCTTAGAGTACATGTGTTTTATTCAATTAGACAACCTGGCTTTACAGTTAATCAAAGGACTAGGTCGGTTACTTATCATAATCATTAATATAGGATTCTTCTTCTTCTTCTTCGTTCTTAATTATTAGTGTTGAAGGGGATCGAGATTTATCTGCCAGTGGGTTTGAACTCGAGACTTTTGTTCAACCATGAGCTTTTTTTGCCGACTCGACCACGCCTCCAACACAATTAAGCGTTACGTGTCAACTGGTTATGCGCCATTGAGGCCATTGACTCCGATTTCAGCCTGCTTTTCTTTTTGGATTTGCTTCCATAGCCTTTGTCCAACCAAGAACAAACTACAAGGCAGCAGTTGTTTAATTTTGGAGTTGTCTCTCCTAGAAGAGTGGCTGTCCCCAGCTAAAGAGCCTCACCTGCCCGGGGGTTCGAACTCGAGACTTTTCGGTCTAGCAACAATGGGCTTTACCGACTCGACCACGCCGACCCCTAATATAGGATTGATATCACACAAAAATGTCGTATGAAAAATGTAGAACTGGCATAAGAATGTCAGTATGACATAATATATGCATACAGTTGACATCAAAATTAAAAAAAAAAACATGTGCGTTTTCTTTCCATGTTAAATCTTACAGTCGACATCACAACACATTAAATTATAAAAGCGTCTCCTTTTATTTGTAATCAGGAAGTTACGTTTTACTTATTCGGCATGAAAAGATGCAGGTTTTCCCCTACACCATTCCTTTCCCTACAAAGGCTACCTACAATCCCTCCCCCACGCTTCGCCTACCAGCGGTGCCATCTTTTTTTTTAAACCACATTGCCCTTCTTAACATTAATACTTGTACATGTTTCTTTGACACTCAAACATCTAACACTTGAATTAAACACAATACTTTCAAACAAAATGAAATAAATGTGAATGTTATATATTTGCAACGTAACGAATTAGCGCAATCTCATTTTATTTTTTTAAAAACCCTTTGCTAAGGCGGTGTTTCTCCGTGACTAATACGTGTTACTAAATTTCAGAGAATTTATTTTCCACAGATGATGCCTACATTAAGATGCCTGGTATTTCTATGCATAGTTACAGAAAGTTTACAAATTAGAAAGTAAGCGATAAATATTTCATAACACACATATATATATATATATATATATATATATATATATATATATATATATATATATATATATATATTATATTGTCTTGCTAAAAATGTATCCAATATTGATATATAACTAAACGCAATAAAACACGGGAACTAAATTAACTGGCATTAATTGTTAATTATAGTTATGTTTCAGAAATCCTCTCACAGACAATAAAAGTATTTTTTATCCTAACTACATTTATATTAAATGTATTTTTGCATTTATTGACGTTCTATCTATGTTGATGTTCTTTATATTTCTATTTTCGCGAACCTCGTCTGTATTGTTGAGTGCAGTCTGTCCGCATTGAATGAGAAAAGAATTACTCGGGTCTACTCTGGTTTGTTCAAAACTGAAAAGGAGATTTATGATCTGACAGAAAAAATAAGGAAGGTGAGTGATTTTACACTTTTTAAGGGGGATATACGCGACAAAAAAACCACAAAATTTCTTGTTTTTCGTCATGATGGGTTTCTTGCACTTTTGCATACTTTGTCCATTTTTGTATTAGGAAAATAATAACTTTAAAGAGAAAATAATTTTTTAGGTGTTTAAATTACCATTTTTATGACCCTGTTACTTAAAAATAATCAAGTTTTCCCAATCTTACACGCTCTCTATGAAAAGTTTTATATCCCTCATCATATTGTATTTGGCATCATTGGTATTTTCATGACCTACTTTTCGTTACTTTTGGCTGTTTTTCTCAGTTCGAATGTTTTTAACACTATAAAGCCTACTACTTTTTTATTTATTAAACAATCGCAACGATATTTTCAGTAAATGTTCTTGATGTGAAAATACAATTTTTGTCACGAGGGAATTGTGATGGCTTACATAGAAAAAAAGTATTTGGTAATTAATTAATATGCAAATTTTGAAAATTTTGAACACTAAAAATGATACGATTTTGTAGACTTAGTAAAATTCTTACTAGTAGCTATTTCAAAAAGTTTTCGTGGCAAAAGTTTTAATATATCCTGAAATATAAGCAGTTCAAATTTGATTGCTCTAGGTGCATAAATAAAAAAGCCTTAGCATTTTTAAAAGTACAAAAAAATTCAAAATGGCGGAGGTTTTTTCGGGTTTCCATGACAACCAAAATTGTTTTCAATCTTTTTTTTACTGTTTAATACTTACTTTTATATGCCAAACATGATAAAAGTATTCAAAATGCTTTAGATATTAGATTGTAAAAAAATAGGAAAAAACATAGCATATCCCCTTAACTACCGTCTAAAATATATCTATTATGAAGTGTACCACTAGTATAACCAAATATACAGTTTTTATGACAGTATGTACGGCAAGTGTGATTATTTGAACTGCTAGTATGGTAGAGTGTGATACCAGTATGACCAAGTATACTGCCAGTATGATTAAGTATACTGCCTGTATGATTAAATATACGGCCAGTATGATCAAGTGTACTGGCAGTATAACCATGTATACTGCCAGTATGACCAAATGCTCTGAATATCAGTCATCACGGTGTGCACCTAATATAGATCAAGTTAACAATTAACAATCTAAGTGTCATTACGTGTTAGCTAATCAAGCCTTTATGAACAAGTATTGTATATAAGTTTCATGTTATTAATGTTTCCGCATTTCATACATATAAAAGACACAGACTTCAAACATAGCTCTTACGAGTTGATTGATCATTTCGCTTATTCCCAAGGTATATGATTGTCAATGATTTGCTTCACTCACATTAAAATAAATGTATAGCAATGCTGTTGAAATGTAGAACGTATGATAAAACTTAGACTGGTTTTTATCGTGCACAAAGAGATGAAAGCAGCTCCATGAAAATTGATAACATAGTTCTTGTATTTACTTTGGTATTTTAAAAATGTTTACTAAAATTGTAAAATGCCAGACTAAGACACTTAAATTTCGATAAATTCACCCTGCAAACAAGATCAAAAACATAGTGGGTAAATGCACACGTTGTATTAGTGTTTAGATACAGCTTTCTGTACCGTACTTAATTTTAATTTAAGAACTAAATACACTTTTTTTACATTTCTGTTCAGGCTTCAGGTGTGGTCTATCATGGCTGCTGTAGATCGTAAGTAAGCCTTCAGCTAAATCAAAACGACAGTACCAAAGCTGCCAACTGAAAATATTTGCTTTAAAACACTATCAGTAGGTCATTAAGAACGATAACCACTCCCACCCCCTTTCCCTCAACCCCTATCCTCCCACCCATCCCGTGAAAGCAGCCTCCTCTTAGTTACCTCTTCTAAGTTTAAAATCGTTTCAAACTAAATTATCTGCCCCTAATAGCCATCACTAATCGCGGCTCTACGATTGTAAACATTTAGCGTGAACCACAGCTCACCAGACCATGTGGTTGTGTTGTGGTTTTGTTTTTGTTGTTTTTCTTTGTTTTGTTCTGTTCCCAAGTTGCTACATTTAAAAAGGATTTACCGTGGCGGAGCACGGGTATGCAGCTAGTATATATATATATATATATATATATATATATATATATATATATATATATATATATATATATATATATATATATATATATATTGGTTGTGTGAACGTGGGTTGGGGGGGGGGTAGCGGATATTGTTTTTTTTTATTATTTTTTTTGTATGAATTACTTGTTTCAATTTCGTTCGGAGGTGAAAGAATAAGAAACGGTAGGGATGCCTAAAAATGTATATACCTACGGAAAGTGAGTAATGAAATTCAGCTTTTTAAAAATTCATTTACGGAAACTCAGGAAAAGAAACATTTTAGACTTCGGACGTCACTGATGTTTATTTGTGGTATAACTAAATGAAAAAGACAGTTGAAAATTGATATAAGTGTTTTTACTCAAAGTAAAGCCATAGTTTTAAACTTTTATAATTAATGTGGTTAATCTACCAATGAATAAATCAATAAATTAATTAACGTCTTTAAATACATTTGTGGTTAACAGTCTGTATGAAAACAAAAAATGTTCTCTACCTACATACTATTTTACAGCTCTACACATAGTGCAGATTCTCTCCTGTAGCCAATCAGACAAACGAAAAAACAAACAAAATAACAAATAAATATTCAAACATGTAAACAAACTTGAGTTTTAGTAGTATATAGATAGATAGATTTGAATGAAATTGTTCATTTCTTTATATTCTAAACTCGAAAGATGACTTCATTAGTTGGGTGCTCTTTCCTTAGTGTAAACAAATAGTAACGTCATTGTTTCGTGCGTTCTTTTTTCAAAACTATAAACACTTTTCCAGTTGCATAATTAAAACTGTTTTTCTACATTCGAATATGGCTTTATTTTTTTTTCTCATTTAAATAAAATTTTATTTATACATTTAACACATCTACCATATTATTTTCAACAAAAGTCCGTATCAAGTTCTCCATATATATAGCTGAAGATTCTGATGTGATATCCTGCGAAAATATTTTGCAGAGAGAGAGAGAGAGAGAGAGAGAGAGAGAGAGAGAGAGAGAGAAGTTCGCAAATGTGCTTTTATATATTAGGATATATATATATATATATATATATATATATATATATATATATATATATATATATATATATATATATATATATATATATAAGCGATGTATGTGTGTTTGTGTCTGTGTGTGTCTTTTATACATTACTACACCTTTCATCTGATCGCCATGAAGTTTTGGGAAATTGTTGAGAATAATCCTGGAGAGGTTCCTGCGACAAAGTGCTATTTGGCGCCCTAGATTATCATGTGAGCACCATGGCGCTTACGTTAGTTTTAAGGAACCAGGGGCAGTACGCGACGCCTTGCGTTAGTGTAATCGGGGGCTCCCGAGAGCGCCCCTCTACGTCCGTCTACGGACAATATTGCAAAACTAAGTTTATCCGACTTAGGGAGGCGTAAAACGTCGAGATTTCTTTTTGGTGCACGATTACAATTTTTCTTCCACACTTTGAATACGAAAAAGTAAAAACTATGAAAGTTTTGCAGACGTTTTATTGGGTGGGGGGTTCGTCCAAAGCGATCATATATTAATCGCATAATAGAGAGCCCCTTAGATTCAACGAAATCATGCAATTAAAAAAGTAAACATGTCAGCTCTCATATTTTTGTTAGGGTATCCTCCGTGCATTGGTATGACCAGCTCCCCAACGTGCTCGGACAGAACGTCACTCTGGTCAGTTTCAACACCCGGCAGCAATATTTTCTCAGAGAAGTATGCCTGTAAGGATGTAACGCTGTTTTTATTTTTTTTTATTTTTTCAACTTTTACGGTTTAATGATTTAATTTCAGTTTTCAACAATAATATATCTTATATTTTTTGTAGCAGTTTTTTAATATTACGTTCAACATTTCTTACCTTCATTTTGATACTTAATTACGTTATTGGTTGTTTTTATTTTTTTTAAATTGTAATTTCTTTTTTAAAATTATGATTTAAATGTGATGTTTGCAATTTTTTTGTTTGCTGTTAATTTTGTTGTTTTAGTTGGGTTTGGCACTGATTTTGCACGCAAGCAATCAAGATTTCATTCAACTATTTTCCTCCGCTGGATGGGCGGCGTTGACAACTCAGTTACAAGAATGCATTTTGTTTAATTTAATATTTTTTCAAACTCATCCAAAAAAAGAGGGAGTGGGGGGGGGAGATGCTATATACTTGAAAACACACTGCAAACAGTCTATAAGTCTACGGTTTTATTTTTCTAAATAAATGTATTACCTTCCCTAGGACGTCCTCCGAATGTTCTTGTGATTGCACCTGTACTCTGATGACCCAGACGTTTACAGCCCTGGTGTACAACCCCCTCTACCCCCAGTTTAGTAGCGAGCCGGTCATCTTGGACATTGTTTTAGCGCCGTCCTACTGTCGGTGTTTCAACAATTTCCCTCCTCAGGTTCTAGCCAGCTCTCCGATATCTAGTCTGTAGCGAGGGGAGGGGGGTGCGGCCAGCAGCGGATGACACCCGACCTAGTGACGCCACTTTGTTAAGTCTACGCTACACACAAAAATTTTTCATAAAAAACGTTTTAATAACAAGCTTTTATGTAATAATGCACTAAAAAGTAGAAAATAAATTATAGACTACTATTTAAATAACTATAAAGAAAAGCGTGAGCCACTTTAGTACTTTAGTACCTTTACTAATATTTCGGAAGAGACCCACGCTTTTCTTTATAGTAATTTAAATAGTAATGTATAATTTATTTTCTACTTTTCAGTGTATTATTGCATGAAAGCTTATTATTAAAACGTTTTTATGAAAAAAAATTTTAAGTACTTTACATGTTTTTATTTAAAATAGAGTTACATGACTAATAAAAACTTGTTATTAAAACGTTTTTCATGAAATTGGTTTTAGTACCTTAAATGTTTTTATTTACAATAGAGTTACATGACTAAAAACCATTGCGCAGCTATTTAACGTGATGAAGCGCTTTTGCCGTGATGACGCGTGTGCATAGAACTGCATACTAATTTGGTCAAAATTTTAATCTATCTATCTATCTATATATGTAAAAAGCAATGTATGTGTGGCAGTGTGTTTGTTTGTCCTTTATGCATTACTACACCTCTCATCACATCGCCGTGAAACTTTGGGAAGTTGTTGAGAATATTCCTGGGGAGGTTTCTGCGAAAAAAAAATTTCAACCTCGCCGGGGTGGCGCCCCGGCAGGGCGCAATTTGTTTTTTCTCTATATACGGTATATAAAAATAATACAATTGAACTGCAGTGACACCATTCTCACGATCGCCATGAAACTTTGGTAAGATGTTGAGAATATTCCTGGGGAGGTTTTTGCGCAAAAAACATTTTCAAATTCGTAGGGGTGGCGCCCCCGTAGGGCGCGATTTGTTTTTTCTCTATATACGGTATATAAAAATATAAGTCGGTTTTGATTTGACACCGTTCATCCGATAGGCATGAAATTTTGGGGTGTTCATTATAATACTCTAGTGATGGGTTCTGTAAAAAAATAATTTTTAATTTCGCAAGGGCGGCGCCACGGGAGGGTCCGATTTTTCTCTATATACGTTTTATAAAAATAAAAGTCTATTTCGGTTTCACACCGTTCATCCGTGTACCATGAAACTTTGGGGAGATGATTAGATCACTCAGTGGTATTGTTCTGCAAAAAAAATATTGTTTAATATTGCAAGGGCGGCGCCCCCCGGGGAGGAGCGATTTTTTTTCTCTATACACGGTATATAAAAAATAAAACTCGGATGCGGTTCATCCGAGTGCCATGAAACTTTAGGGAGTAGATGAGAATACTCCCGAGAATATTTCAGCGAAAAAGAAAACTAAAGTTTCTTATGGGCAGCGCCATATAGGGTACAACTTTCGTAAATACACGTTTTGGAGCCTAGAGTTTTAGAGCGACGATGTTGGCACTTGGCATCCGTTAATCGAGCGTCCTGCATAGCGATTAAGGGGTACTACTATATTCAGCGGTAAAACTACAACAGGCTTCTAAAAATAACTTTGTAACGCGAGGAAAACCTTCTGTACAGTTTCGTCACCTTGCCAAAGATGAAAAAATAACTTTTTGAATATGAGGAGCCTACTGTAGAGTTTCGTCACTTTGCGAATGATGCAATAAGCATCTATTATTAGACAATCCAGTCAGAAATTGAGATCTAGTATCTAATAATAGACCATTAGTAACGCTAGCATATTGCATCAGGCACACTGATGTTTAAAACACGTCAATACTTTTTTTACGTGTTAAAGAAAAAAATCCTGTTCATTTGTGTCACTTTAGCGACTGACGAAATCAGCATCATTATTAACAGGATGCTATTTGGCACGATGGCGCCTGTTAGTTTTAAGGAGCCAGGGTTCGTACGCCGCGCCTATGCGGTAGTGTAATCGGGGGGTGGGGGCCCTGAGAGCGCCCCTATACGTCTCTGACACATGGGCGGTCACCGAAGTGTGTTCTACCATATTATTTCGGTGAGTGATTAATGTACATTCAATGTTTTCATGCGGTAGTGAGGGTAAACCCATATCCCGATATTTATTATCCAAGCGCAGGCATTGTTTACATTTAAACAACTCACTTTTAGAAAAGACGGTCATGCGTCTTAGAACATATGATTGGTAACGCGTTGCTGAAATCCTTCTAATACATTTCGTCAAACTTACTTCTATCCCCGCGGCAACGCGCGGGGGACGGGTACGCTAGTTAATTCATAAAAAATTAGTCAGGCGACCAATTAACTCAAACTTAATGTCACGATGCATTGTCTTAATGTCTTGACCCACGTACCAATTACGAACCGTATCTGTCAGAAGTGCCTGCAATTTCGCTCGGCCGTTTCGATCTTGACAGACAGACAGAAAGACAGACAAAGAATGTGAGTTAAATAAAAGCGTGTAAAAACAAACAGCATCAAATCTTTTGTAAATCATGTTTAGTGTATATCGCTGACGCATTAGTTTGTAGGCCACAGCGTACATATTCAAGCTGATGGAATCAATATTTTAGACTTTAGACATTAAACATTCAATTAAAGGAAAATACGTTAGGAGATATTTATTTTTGTTCATACGGCTATTGAAATATTGTTTTTTTCAGCTGATCCTTACATTTCACAATAAAATTAAACTAAACTGATTTCGTTTCTTATTTTTATACGCAATAATTGTGCGCTTGGATTTTACAATATGTTATCAAAATCTTAATACATTTTTAGCGCAATTTCCATACTGGAATTGCGATTATTAATTCGTCATTTCTGGATGGATGGATGGATGTGCGCAGCTTTAAGTCGTATCTCCTCCTCAACGAAGGAATATCGAGGACTAGTTCCAAAGCAAATATGTTAAGCAAGTTCCGAGGATGATCGTGGGCCACAAAAATACCCGGAATTCCTTCCTGGATTTCCCGGAAAAGCCAAAAACCTCGAAAAAATGCAGTTTTTGGCCCATATCTCGGCAACCAGACGACTTAGCGACTTGAAACATTTACCAATCGATTCCTGCCATAATTTTGAACAATATTGCTCAAGAAAGTTTTCAAAAATATCTTCTCGTTCGGTCACAAAAAATTAATTAAGGAAATTGCGCTTAAATTGTCACTAGACTTTTTATTAACTTGTTTTCATATATACAAGATAATTAAATTAAAATATAGTTTCTTTTTTTTTCATCTATTTTTCTTTTAAATACTTTTTTCCAATATCATTTTACTATTATTTTATGTTTACTGTACTTTGGTCCACAACGTGCATAATGGAAAAGATAAACACACACACACAATAGAGACAAAACATGATTTTTCCGCCACTGGCTTTACCGAAGTCGATAAATCTTTCCATTACTGTCTTTATGCCTTTCTCAGATTGAAGTAGAAAAGTCGTGTCATCGACTTAGGCCAATATCTTTTTATCAGCCATGTTTGGTAGTTTCAGTCCTTTTATAGTGCTGTCCTGTCTAAGATTCTCTAAGAGGGGTTCTAAACTAAGGATGTATAACATAGAGGACAGTTGACAACCTTGTCTAACTGATTTTTGGATGTGTATGACAGTAGAAATGTTATTGTTTATAAGTAAGTGGCTATGAGCTTTGTTATAGAGCAGGGGTCGGCAACCTGTGTGTAATGGATTGGAAACACTGACGAGAAGCCGCGTTGGTTGTTAACTAGTCTTTATTCAGCCATGATGGAAGAGAGAGAGCGGAAGTGACGAGAGACAAACATATATATATAACAAGGGACATCACTCAAGATAAGATAATAAATATGATACTAATACAAGAAGAGTGAGTTCCCTTGACCTCACAAATCCCAATCTATTACATCCCTTTACCCTTAGTAAACACAACACATCTCTCAATAGAACAATTGATGGTATCCTAAAATCACTAAATATATTGCAACATGAACATTATGGTAGATTACATCCTTACAAACAATGCACAATATGTTACAACATAATCAAGATACAAAACAATGATGTCAAAGTCCTTTTGACCTTTAAAATCATAGGTCTAACTTATTTGGGACTTTGATTGTTCTGTTTGACCTTCTCAGTGGCTTTTGATTTGGTGACTCAAGATTCTGACCATCTGGATTCTCTATCTCAGGAGGTCTAGCATCATTAATTCCAGAATTTACATTTTCTGACTCTAGACCACTTGGTTCACTCATATCAACAGAACTTGGTTGTG
Source organism: Physella acuta (assembly GCF_028476545.2). Taxonomy (NCBI): domain Eukaryota; kingdom Metazoa; phylum Mollusca; class Gastropoda; family Physidae; genus Physella; species Physella acuta. The sequence goes on along the minus strand of NW_026731928.1, from coordinate 306,209 downwards.
GAACAAACTGAGTTGGTGTGAACTGTTCAGATTTGGTGGGATTGACAGATTCACACTTATTATCTGCACAAGTTATTTTTAACTGGTCTGCATGTCTACGGACAATAAGTCCAACATTTGTTTTTACTCTATAAGACACAGGTCCTGTACATTGAACAATTTGACCTGGCGTCCATTTTTCCCTTCTCCCATAATTTCTTAGATACACATTCTCATTAAATCCAAATTCTCTTTCAATGGATGTTTTGTCATGATTTACTTTTTGTGTATATTGATGTTGGGAAACAGACCTTTGAACAGTTGGATGTAGTAGATTAAGGTGAGTTTTAATTTTCCTACCACATAACAATTCGCATGGTGCAACACCTGTTGTTATATGAGGAGTTGTGCGGTATTTGGTTAAGAACCTGTTTACTCTTTCTCTGAGAGAAAATTTGTTACCGGTACTCATTTTTGAATTGGCATCTGAAAGTATTATGCTATTATTCAGATCCTTAACTGACATAGATTTCTTTGATTGATCAATTTTCTCAGGTAATCTGATAGTACTATCCTGGACCATATCACTTTGCAACTGTGATCCAGTATTTGAAGTGGGTGTATTAAATGGCAAAAATCTTTTTTCTTTTGATGTTACCCTTTTAGTTTCTGTAAGTGCTAATGATGTTAGCAAAGTTGTTTGATGATCACATTCCTTCTTATTTAATGTATTTTCTTTTAAAGCATTTGAAATTGCCATATCACCATAATCATTTATTAAGTTACAAATACTTTGTTTAGGCAACTCTGACTGATAATGGACTGCATCTTCTCCATCTTTTAGACTTAATTCCAGTTTTCTTATTTTATATGGCCTTAAGTCATCATTCACAGACTCTTCAGGCCAACCATTCTTACAGTACTCATATACTTTTATTAAGCACTCATCTTTTTGTGTTTCTATTTAACATCATCCACAATTATATTGGAGTTATCCATGATAGTGAAAAGAACAAATACATCTTCTGGTACATAGCTAAGGCTTTGGTTTTTTAAAGGTAATCGACTAAGACTATCTGCACTATTCTCAGATCCAGGTTTGTATTTCAATTCATAATTGTATGCAGTTAGTGTGATAGCCCATCTTTGAATTCTTGGTGAGGCATGCTCAGGTAGTGGTTTGTTTTCCCCAAATAAACCTAGCAATGGTTTATGATCTGTAAAGATGGTGAACTTTCTACCAAACAGAAACTTATGAAATTTCTTAACACCAAGAATGATGTCTAAGCCTTCCCTATCTAACTGAGAATAATTTTTCTCAGCCTGGTTCAAAGATCTACTCGCAAAAGCAATGGGTCTGTCACCCTTTTCATCTATGTGGGATAAGACTGCTCCTACACCATCTGGTGAAGCATCGCATGTTAAGATAAGTCTTTTCCCTGGGTCATAGTGAGTTAGTAAGGTGTCAGAAGACAAAGCTTCTTTTGCTGTATTAAAAGCAGCATCTTGTTGTTTACCCCAGTGCCAAGTTGCATTTTTCTGCAGCAGCTTGTACAGTGGTGATAGTTTACCAGACAGATTCCCTATGAACTTCGCATAGTAATTTATCAAGCCCAAAAAAGCTCTTAGTTGTTGGGTATTTTCAGGTTTGGGTGCTTCTTTAATGGCTTTTGTTTTCTCAGGTTGAGGTCGGATACCTTGCTTGTTCAAATTATAACCAAGAAAACTAATTTCTGTCAGCATGAATTGACATTTATCTTTGTTTATCTTTAAACCTTTTTCACCAACTATTTTCAAGACTTTATCAAGTGTTTTGAGATGTTCAGTGTCATTCTTACCAGTTATGTACACATTGTCAAAGTACACACAAGCATTTGGAATATCCTTAAAAATACTGTCCATGACAGCTTGGAAAATTCCAGGGCTGGATGATATACCAAAACATAGTCTTTCATATTGGTAGAGTCCTTTATGTGTGTTTATTGTCGTATAGACTTTTGAATCTGGATTCAGATCTAGTTGAGTGTAAGCATGACTAAAGTCTAATTCAGTGAATTTGTCTCCTCCTGCTAAATTCAAAGAAATTTCCTCAATGTTAGGAATAGGGTACTTATTTAGCTCTATTTGTTTATTCAGTGTAGCTTTATAGTCTCCACAAATTCTTACAGAACCATCCTTCTTTAACACTGGCACAATGGGCGTTGCCCAATCGGAATAGTCTACCTTCTTTATGATGCCATTAGATTCCAATCTACTTAGCTCATTTTCAATTTTATCCCTCATTGCATAAGGTGGAACTCTAACTTTGCAGTATCTTGGATTTGTGTCTTTAATGCTTATCTTCACTGTCCTATCATTTAGTAATCCTGAATTACCAAAGACACCTTCATTTTCAGATATTACTTTATCTATTGAAGTAAAACTAGATTCTCTTGCTTTGTTCACTGAAAATATACTCTCCCAATTTAACTTAAGATCAACTAACCAGTTCCTACCTAGTAATGGTGGTCCATTTCCTTCAACCACAAGAAGAGGAAGTTTAACACTTTGACCATTATAACTTACATGAACTATACACTCTCCTATCACCGGAACATTGTCACCTGTGTATGTTGTTAGGCACTTGTGACATGGTTGTAGAGGCACTGATCCTCCTGTGACAGAGTCAAAGTCCTTCTTTGTGATGACAGTTAGAGATGCTCCAGTGTCAAGTTGGAAGATGATGCTCTTACCGTTGATATAAACTGGTACATTGATGGGAGCATGACTTGTTGATTTCACAGAGAACAGGTTGAACTCCGGCTGCAAATCAGTTTCAGCATTTTCACTGGTAGAGTGGTTCATTGATTGGGTTAGGTAGTCTTGGTGAGAGTTAACATAGTGCTGCCTTTGGTTGCGGTACTGTCTTGACTGGCTAGATTTAGCAACAGACGAAGACTTTGCAAAGCAGGCCTTGGCAATGTGACCTTGCTTACTGCACTTATAGCAAGTTGCTGACTTGAACTTACATCGATGAGATGCATGGGGACCTTTGCATCGATGACATTTTTGATAATTATTACTAGATTTAGATCTAGGCTTTGAACGTGCAGGCTGTTTAGCATAAGTTGAAATGCTCTGATGGGGTTGGTGTTTGTTGACTAACCTGCTGTTTACTGCATGGATCTCTGAAGGCGTTAGAGATCTGACTGCTTCGGATGACTGCTGGAATGAAGTTGCGAGTTGTATTGCTTTTTCCAATGTGAGATCTGACTCGAGAAGCAACTTTCTTTGAACATCAAGGCTGTTTACCCCTGTCACAAACTTTTCACATAGTCTGTCAGACAGCGTATCGCCGAATTCACAAAATTCACTTAGATGACGTAAAGCAGCAACATATTCTGATATTGACTCGTTTGGTTGACGAGTCCTACCGTCAAATCTAGCTCTACATAGAAACTTTGATGGGGCAGGCGCATGGTGGTTTGTTAGCAATTTGCTCAGCTCGTTAAAGCTCTTGGTAGTTAGACTAGCTGGTGCGCATAAGTCCTTTAGTAGCCTAAATTGTTGAGGCCCTATGACTGTTAACAAAACAGCTCTCTTTTTGGCTTCTATCGTCACGTCGTTAGCTTCAAGGTAAAAGCTTAACCTATCTAGATAATCATAAATGGTTTCATCATCCGAATCAAATTCTTTTATTTGGCCATATAGCGCCATTATCCTAGAAATACTTAGCCAATATGCTCTAGCAAACTTCTTTTTGAGTAAGTAGGTGCTCTTTCTAGTGGATCATTTATCCTCGTCGCCAGATGTAATGGATTGGAAACACTGACGAGAAGCCGCGTTGGTTGTTAACTAGTCTTTATTCAGCCATGATGGAAGAGAGAGAGCGGAAGTGACGAGAGACAAACATATATATATAACAAGTGACATCACTCAAGATAACATTATAAATATAATACTAATACAAGAAGAGTGAGTTCCCTTGACCTCACAAATCCCAATCTATTACACTGTGGCTCTTTTGACGTCCAGATGCGGCTCTCCAGCTCCTTGCACAAATATTAATAATTATATAATTTCATTTTTACTGGACGGTGGGTACGACTTTACCTTGCGTTCAGTGGGATGGAACATAAGCCTGGTGAGAACCAAAGGATAGAAGCGAACGATGCAAGTTATTCAAACCGATATCAAAGCCAGTTAGTCGGCGTTTGCCTGACTGGCTAATAGGGAGACACCTCCTGAGCCGGTGATATCCGTAAAGAAAAAATAAATTAAAATTAACAGCTTCTAAAGTAAATTGAGATAGTCCTAGAATAATATTATTTGATTACTAATTTTACTATTTTGGCGAAACATGTCTATGTTTTCATATGAATAAATATTATTTCATATTTAAAGCTATTTATTTTAAATAACACATCAACTTTATTTACCTAATCCTAATCAAATACAGAATATTGAACTAAAAATGGTGTGGCTCTTTAAAAACTGGGAAAGTTTGTAAATTGTAACTTTTGGCTCTTGCGTATCAAAAGGTTGCCGACCCCTGTTATAGAGTGTTTTTATCCACGGTGATGGAGTAATTGCCTAGATTGTAGGCTTCTATTGTTTTAAATAGCCATGTATGTGCTACCCTACCAAATGCTTTCTGTTGGTCTATACTAAGTAGGAGATGGAGTACTTTTTTTTTTTTTAGTGGTAGAAATTAAGATTTAATTTGTTTTTGGTCAACATTACAAAACAGAAAACATTCAAAAACTTAGTACGTCAAATCTATAAGAAGTCCTTAAGGTTACATGTCGACAGTGTTTCTGACGTGAGGCTTTTGCGTCATTGTGTATACATAGTGAGCAGATTAACCATCTGTTTTACAAATTGATACAACACAGGTACCAGATGGTGAATTTGTAAAAACTCCAAGTAAACAATACAACATGGCCAATTTACTGTCACACTTCCCAGCTCGTTTATGACAAATATTTGTATACAATCGGGTAAGAAATACATTTAAAGAAAACCATTAAGACTAGTTAATAGGGTTAATTTTATAGAGTAAAAAACTCTGCACTAATGATATCAAGATTTAAAGAAAACACCAAAGAAATGCCTGATCACTTGCTGTCACTTAAAAAAGGCTTGCACTCTTAAACACACATAGAAACATGACCAGGTTACAATAGGATACAATATTCACTTGTATAAAAACACTTTTCATGTTCTATAAATACAAATTTCACAATAGTTTTGGTGCTTTACCAAATCAAATGTATAATTATGACCAAGGTTTCATAATGTTTTGAAGAACATATTTCTCAATTCACACTTTGTATAATTAGAATCAATATAAAACCTCAAGAAAAACAATTACACCCATTAAGTGGGAAAAAAATAATTATTCACACAAAAATTGAAACACAAGTAGCTAAAGTGATTCTTGCACTCTTAATTTAAACGCTCATACAAAAAGCGTGTAACATCAAATACAATAACTGCTTATAGTAATAAAACTAGTACGGCTTTTACATATCTACTCTAATTTATAGACATTTTATATATATATTCCTAAATATGAGCTTATTTTATAATGTGTTGCTCAAAGAAAATTAGTTTCATCAAATTTTTAAAAAGCCAAGGTATATCTAAGTGTTTGTATTTGCTTTATTGCCGTTATTTTCCCTCTAAGTTTCTCTGGGCTAGTTGCTTTACACAGTGTTAGATTGAGGTTGGTGAGCCTGGTTTGCATCCTGTGGTTTCATGACATCGGGCAGTTCAGGTGGGCTAGACAAGGGATGAATGTCCAACTGTTACCATTCACCATCTTCTGTCCTAAAAATCAAACCGATAGTAGCAGGCGACTGAGCTCTAGCCACCGAACTGGTATAACCGTACTCAGACAATAGTTTATTTTCATCAGCTATGATAGTGTCATCTTTGTATAACCTCATCTGATCTGGTGGTACTTTAGTTGATACTTTTATCTTAAGGTTTGTTTAACCCTTATTGCGTAATACATCATACATTAAAGTGGTTATTAATTCGTACAAGAAAAACATAAAGTGTAGGTTATTGGATTCTACATAAACTTAATATTTTATGTGACAAAAATAGATCTACCGTTCTTTTTTTATTAACCAGTAAATCATTAAGATAGTTGAATTAAGATTATGGTTGAGAAACGGTACGATGATATCTAATTAGAATATAACAAATAAACAGTTATGTCCCCCTTTTAACCTTTTTTACTCATTTAAACAATACTAAAGAGTGGTCTCCCTTGAGTTGTCTTCGTTGAATACGCTTCAGTACTTCTTTACGCTAGGGCTGATTAAAGAGGTAATCCATTTTTGACGAAAATAATTGACTGTTGTGGACAAATGTGGACCGGAGTCGGGGTAGGGTGGGGGGGGGGGGGTCGATGTGGACATCAAAATACATTTTTTTTTAAAATGTAAGAATTTAATCGGCAGTTCTTGTGTTGAAAAAAACACCAGCTAAATGGCTGAATAAAATATGTATTAGTTAGAGATATACCTGTATACTGCCCGCCAGAGAAAAAAAAATATTTACCAGCGGGAGGGGGGGGGGGGCATTGACCTCGGCAATTTTCTAAAACAATTCACCGACTTTCGAGTTTATCTTTACGCATTTCAAATAATTGAAACATAGTTTAAAAACAATTAGTACTAGACATAGGCCCTGATAGATCTTGCAGCCAAATCATAGTAGGCCTCAGAGGCGTCGCGAGGCGGGGGCGGGGGTAACGGATCGCACCGGATGTCACACAAAAAATTGCAAGATGTATAGAATACATATCTTTTGCCAGTTCAAAGAATGGTTAATTAGAGTTAAAATGTATTTTAAGCACATAATGACAATCACGACAAGGGGGTGGGACACACCATGACGTAAACATGCAAACAATGCTCCACCCACTTGTATTAACAATCGAATATAAACATCATTAGTAAAAAAAATGTGTACACTTTAAAGCTTTTATCGGTGACAATGGGGGGGGGGGTGACACTAACTGTTCAATTTACAAAGAAAAAAAAGGGGGGGTTACACCATTAGGTGCCGCACCGGGTGACACCCGACCTAGCGACGCCAATGGTAGGCCTACATCTTTATTTGTGTCAATGCCTAAGACGATGTATATCCAATCATTTTTTTCAAGCAATAAATTCATCAAAATAACCACGTTAAAAAAAATAATTAAAAACGGCGCATGTAGAATGTTCTCGTGTGGTCAGGTTCAAGAGAAAAAGGGATGAGAAGTGTTTTGTTATGGGAACACGTGTAGTGAGTAGTGAGACATGTCCGTAAGGTTCAGTAAAGGCAACATGACGTCGCCTCCATTTGCCGAATTTTACCCAAGGGGTCGTCCATAAATGATGTCACACTAGAAAGGGGATGGGGAAGGGGGGGGTCCGTAATTATTGACCGTGTGTGATGAGGGCGGGGGGGGGGCTCAGATGATGTGACGTCACGCTTTTGCATTATAAAAAAAACATTGTTACAAAACGTATTTTAGCCGTTATTTCGCGTTTTGTTTTTAAACTGTTTTAATAAATTGTAATATAAATTGGTTATAGTTTTCTATGTTGACAGATTTCAGAATTTTTTTTTAAATATCGATGTTTTAAGAACAATTCAACTGCAATTTGAGGGGGGGGGGGGGTTGTAGGCTGAGGAATGATGTCATTTTAGAGGGGCGGGGGGTCTGGCCTTTTGTGACGATGTGTGACGGAGGGGAGGGCGGGGGGGGGGTAAAAATCGTCTATTTATAGATGACCCCCAACCCATAGAGTCATTAATAGCTAGACAACCACAAATGACATAAAATAGTTCGGTCTACAGCCCCACTAAACCGCCCTCATTAATTAAAAAAAAAGAATTTTATGATGCCTGCAACCTTGGAACTGCCGTTTGGAAAAATAGTGTGTTTAATCGAGAGGTACACAGCGTTCACGCGCGTTCAATCTTTCAATAAAGAACAATTTTAGCGCATTCACACAGTAAATTCACACGTTGTAGACTAACGGACGACCAGGGGCGTAGCGAGGGGGGGGCGGGGGGTGCGGACCGCACCGGGTGACACCATTTAGGGGGGTGACACCAAGGCAAATAATAGCAAAATATAGAGAGAAAAACTTGAGGGGGGGGGTGCAAATCGAAAACTTGAGGGGGGGGTGCAAATCGAAAGTTTGAGGGCGGGGGGGGGGGGTGCAAATCGAAAACTTGAGGGGGGTGCAAATCGAAAGTTTGAGGGGGGGGGGGGGTGGGTGCAAATCGAAAACTTGAAACTTTGTCCCCGGTAAGGGTCGCAACCCCTCTGGGGGGGTGACACCCTTAAGTGCCGCACCGGTTGACACCCGACCTCGCTACGCCACTGCGGACGACAGCGTGGACAAGTTTTATTTCTCAATTTAAATTCGAAACTATTTCCAGACTTTTAAAAAGTCAGCCCAAAAACTAATGGCTTTCCAGTCGTTTAAAGCAGGGGTCTCCAAACTACGGCCCGCGGGCCGGATGCGGCCCGCGAGGTCCTCTCATCCGGCCCGCGAAGATCTTTTTGTCCACTGAAAAAAACGTTTGGTGAAGTTGGCTGAGGAACTTGCTCAGATAGTCACGACATGCCTGGAAGAAACTGGCCCCCGAACTGAAATTTGATAGTTAATGTGGCCCTCGGACTAAAAAGTTTGGAGACCCCTGGTTTAAAGTATGGATTTTTCACCCACTCTTACTGGGTTCTACTTTAAATATTTGGACTTAGTTAACATGTTACCGAAAATATCAATTCCCTAAATTGAATTAGCAATTAACAGCATGGGCGAATTTCAAGCTAAAGGACTAACGTTATAGTATTTTCTGTGACCGTGTCTATGACTACGCCTATGACGAAGTCTAATTAAGTGTAGGTGTGTGTTTATGAGTTTTGTTTCCCTTTCAAACCTGACGGTAGTGAAGTAGAGTTCACTTGTTTCCGTGACCTCGGCATATATGCCCAGCCGCCTTTACTTGAGTGAGTTAGGTACCCATCAGAGTTGAATGAACTCAGGGACAGTCTACTGACTTCGACCGGATTCGAACTCGAGTCTTTCGAATTAGAAGTCCAGATCTCTACCGCTAGACCACTCCGTCCCACATGAGTTTTGATATTGTTGGTATTCATATAGCTCTTACTGCATTTTCCTACCTATTCACCAACCCGGGCTTTTTTGTTTAATTTAATGAATCAATTTTTTTAATGATAGGCTAAAAGATCTTACAGTTAGGAAAATCTTAATTCCCCAAGGATTGATCAGTCGAACTATGGTAGAGACGCCTAGCGAAAAAAAAAACAACCTACAACACAACAAAGCCCCCCCCCCCCTCCCCCTGACCCCTCTCACCCTCCTACCCTAACCCTTCCCACTCATCCAACTACCTACATGTTTCAATAATATATTTCTAAAAAAAAACAAGTCCAGTTGTAACAGTTACAGGACACCCTAAAATACAGAAACAGACTCGTCCTTGACACTTTGACCTATTTGCATATCGTTGCTGTCGACTTTGGCCTAAATGTGTGTGTGCACTTTAAATTAAATTCATTTTTACTCAGTTGGCTGGGCTTGGTGTTTCATTACTGTCTGGGTATCGGGAGCGAGTGCACATGTAGCAACAACTGCAAGTAGGTCCTGTTTAGTTTTACTTACATTGGAATTTTCTTAGCCTTCATATTTTTGGTATAACGTTATTTAAACTGTTTAACGGGATAATTCCTAAAACTCTTTGGTACAATTTATATATATATATATATATATATATATATATATATATATATATATATATATATATATAGTTTGGATACATACATTATGATATATACTATTATTATTTACATTTCAGTTGCATAATTTTTGTTGTTCAAGGGCGTACGTTGTAAATTCCATGTTCATATGATTTAAAACTATATTACATATAACATATGAAAGTTATGTTATTTATAGCAGTTGTTTTTATAACAGATATTGTAGATGTTAGCTTGAAGTGACATGAGCCTTGCAATGAAATCGAGGCCCAAAATATCGTTTTAAATTCGGTACATGTATTGTCATATTGATGTGCGATCTCCGAGCCTTTGATTTTCCTGAAGCTGCAATGGAATATGGTGCCCTTTTTACACTAGTTTGAGAAACGGAGCTGTAGACAGATGTAAGTGTGGATTATATCAACCAGGCAACATATGGTGTTACCTGTCTGACTAAAGTGTAGACAGCGTAGTACACGCTGTACGGTTGGACTGCATTCTCGCCTGGCCCAGTTTATGGACTATTGATCTAGTGCGCTATATTTACGGGACACGGAGCTAATCAATTTCACTTGCAAATCTATTACATCTCGACATACAGTCTCACAGTTAACTGTGCGGATACACAAACAAGTACGAAAATACATAAATACGGCGCATATATATATATATATATATATATATATATATATATATATATATATATATATATATATATATATATATATATATATATATATATATATATATATATATATGTATAGTATTTGTAATATATAGTAATATTATTATTTAGCTTACCAGCCCGCATAAAGTATTATATCATTATTATTTTAATTACTTGTTTTTTTTATCTTATTTCAGAAACAATATGCTAGAAGAACTACTTTCCACACTGCCCTCATGGGCGTGGCTTGTGGTTGTCCTCATATCTCTAGTGTGGTGGTACAACCACAAGCCAGCACCACCAAACTACCCGCCTTCTCCTGGTCTGTCCCTGCCTCTGATTGGTCATCTCTATTTGATGGAGAAAGATCCAAGAAAAAACTTCAGACAATGGGCACGGACATTAGGAGGGGCTTTCAGCTTAAAGATGGGGACAGCACCGTTTGTAGTGTTGAACAAATATGAGCTGATCCATGGGGCGCTTGTTAAACAGGGAGATAACTTTTCTAACAGATCGAGCACAGATATTTTCGCTAAACAGTTTCAAAAGCGTCAAAATGGGATTATTCTTTCATCTGGCCCTTTATGGAAAGAAATTAGATCTACGTCGATGACAATTTTAAGAGATTTAGGCATGGGTAAAAATATCCTGGCGGAAAAAATATCCGAGGTGGTTGAAGTTTACCTGCAGGAGTTATCTCACCTGGACGGTAGAGCAACAAATGTCAGGAATTTAACCAACGCTTGCGTCGCTAACGTCATCTGTTCAATTATCTTCGGGAAAATGTTTGAGTTGACGGATCCAACCTTCACTAAACTTTTAACCCTCAACCAAAAACTAGCGTTAGTGTTTTCGCCTACCTCGGTTTTTAACTTTTTTCCTTATTTGAGGCTCGTTCCTTTTGACCCATTCAACTTAAAGCAGATGATCGCCATCACAGATGAGATCAGAAACTACACAAAAGATCTAGTCACAGCAAAGATTCGCCAGTCTGACTCTACCAGTGCTGATTGTTTCATCTCGGCCTTTCTCGCTGCAGTCCGCGTTAAGAATCATCATGGTCAGCCCACACTACTGGACGAAGAAAAACTCAGCGTCGCCGTTGAAGATTTGTTTGCGGCTGGATCTGAGACTACCAGTACAACACTGATGTGGGCCATGCTGTACGCTTTACATTACCCAGAAACACAGGAGAAAATCTATCAAGAAATTGTTGACAATGTTGGAACTAATCGATCACCTACAATTTATGACAAGGCAAAACTAAATTATTTAAACGCGTTCATCATGGAAACCCAAAGGGTGTCGACTATATTACCACTAGCTCTGATTCACGAGTGTTCACAAGACACGACCGTTGGCGGTTACACCATCCCTAAATGGACACAAGTCCTGCCCAACTTGGATTTTGTACACAACGACCAGCAAGTCTGGGGAGACCCGGGGAACTTTAGACCCGAGAGATTTCTTGATGACCACGGTGACGTCATCGCGCGCGAGGAGCTGATACCCTTCTCAGTTGGTCGACGGTTATGTCTGGGTGATTCCTTGGCTAAGATGGAGTTGTTTCTCTTCCTAGCTGGTTTATTTCAAAGGTAGGCAAAATCGTTTTTAAATATTTACTATTTTCTCGAATATCATACACAAATTAAAACGATGTTTTTTTTATTTTCGTATCACACCATTGACCCTAGAGTTAGCACACGGGGCGGGTGCCCCACCCGCCCTTACCTAGGTTCGCCTCTGGCTAGATTTACCGAGTTGTTTCGCTAATGAGAACTCTTTGTGTGGACATGTTTCAAGTCCTCCTAGGGCAACACGAGCAGAATGACATGAAAGTCTTCTATGTCAACATTCATGTCTTAAAGTATTGCTTTTGGCTTTAAAATTAAGATAACATAAGTAAAACTACTAAAACATTGCTTTGTAGTTGACTTGAAGCGTGTTGTTTAATTATTATTTCTATGTACTGTTTTGTTTCTAACTGAACTCAATTCATTAAACTTCAAGTTGTTGTTTTTTTCTCAATAGATGAAACACAATCACTTATTGTGTGGTTTTACAAATGTCATGTCTCCTGCTCCCCAGGTTCCACCTGCTCCCAACTGACCCAGCCACCTTACCACCACTGACAGGTGTCGTTAGTGTAGTTGTAGCCCCGGAGGCTTTTGACATCAGGATGGTGGAGAGAGACAACTGATGTCAACAGGTTTATGTCAAATGTGATTGGTGTGATGTAGTTATGTTGATGTCGCCAGGTTGACGTCAAAGTGTATTATATATATATATATATATATATATATATATATATATATATATATATATATATATATATATATATATATATATATATATATATATGCTCTTGATGGCAATGGAAAGCCTTCTATTAATATTCTGAGGCGAGCGTAGGCTCAATTCAACTAATGATAAATAATGTTTGTGTTTATGAATTTACTTTTTTTTAAATTTAAAATCAAGCAGATTTTGTTTTATTTGTATATACATTGTAATTTCTTTATTTTTTACACAGAATATTAATAAACCGTGAAGCTAAATCTCAGACCTCACAATTTATTAGTGGCCCATGTTAGCCGGCTAACTCACACACAAACGTATATTTTCAAGAAGAAGAATATACAAAATATGACAATTGATTTGAAGCTCAAAACCTAACATTTTGTTCATGGTATTGTTTTCAGTTGTTTGCTACCTTGCAAATAATGTTGTGTATTGTTTTTATTATTGATATGCACACATTTTTCATTCCATTTATCTAAAACCATTGAATTTTATCTTTTTATACAATATATTAAAATTTAAAGTTACATTTAAATAAAATGTGTACAAACAAGACGTAATAAGTTTGAAGTCAATTTCTAATCTTACTTGTTTATTATTATAAAACTTAAGACATATCTTCTTTTATTTTTAAAATACTATACTGTATCTAAATCATATCTGCAATGGCTGATAAAATCAAAAGAATATCCGCAATGTTTTTCTAAAATTTAAAACGTAAATGCGACAATAACGCAGATTATATTTTTACTATTTTGTACAAAACTTAGATGTATTATAATAATCTAAGATGGAAAATTATTATACTCAGATTTTTTTAGTTATGATATTTATTATTAATACATTGCACATTATAAAATTGTATTGCAAAACAATGAAGGTAAACCGTTTGCTGTCGTAAAAAAAAATCAACCTACATACATTTAGATCTAACAATACTAATTTAGTGTAATAAATCAGAAACTATTAAATTTGAATATTAGTTACTCTAAAAATCCACTTAAAAAATACAACAAGATTTTAAAGTTACGTTTTCTTTATGATTTTTATTTTAAATTTAGCATTAGATAAAATGGGATTGTTGTGTTATGAGGCAAATGGTTCCCAGTGTTGTTGTACCACGATAAAAAATGTATTGATCTCAACATAAGCGAAAATTGTAATTGAAGCAGTATAATTCTGGCAAATGTTTTTGTTTGCATAATGTGAAGACCAAGTCCTATTATTTACTCATCACAGCAACATGTATACTTTGAAGTTAAAAAAATAATTTTACTAAGATAATTTTTTCGAAAAATTGGAAGCCATAACAACAGACAAGTTCCCTATTCAGCAGAAGTTAAGTAATTTAAACAATGAAGCTAAGCATTTTATTGATCATGAATCATTAAACAATATAATAAATAATATAATAATAATAATAATAAAAATAATAATTAATAAATTTAATAAATAGTAACTTAGAAAAACTGCGCAGTTTAAAATTAAAAGTATAAAATTATTAATAAAAAAAATAATTTTCGAATCAATCGCAAATGTATTTTAAGGATAGCTAAAAGATACCTCATGCAATGTTAAATGAAAGTGCAAATCTTATAGCCTACCTAGTTGGAAATGTTAAAAATCTTGAACGCATTATCACCAATTTACATTTATTCAACTACCCCCAATCATCATATATTAGAAAACATATTAGAAAACTCATATTGGAGTCTCTATATGTTAGAGAAAATTTGAAAAAAAAAAACAAATTACACGTGACAATATGAAAGCAGATGTCTGTAAAATATAAGACAAAACAAAGACACAACAACAGCAATCTTGTATGATTTTGTAAAAATGCTATGCAAGACGTATAGTTCGATCTAAAAAAAATAGACAATTAATTAATTTCAAAATGGCCCATTATTATTAAATGTGTAATGTAGTGTTGAAGACACTGATCTATTTATTGACAAACATGGACGTTTTAATTTAGTCAGATAAAAGTTTTTCCTTCTGAAATATTTCATTGTGTTTTTTATTTAAAATTATTACAGAAGCTTGTGAAATATTTGTATATTACTCTCATATCAGGAGTCGAAATTTCCCATAACGACCCTATATTTATTTAAATAATTTTAATTTTAACTAGGTTTTTAACAAGATATTTTTTTATAGAGATTTGAAAATGCATAACGTCATGGCTTTCAGACAACAACACCAAGAAACAGAAACATCATAATCGTCATATATGACATTTTAACTATGCTAATAAAACCTTGTGTTTATAGAAATAAGAAAGGAAAAACATCATAAACAATGTTGAGACATCTGGACGCTGATTTAAGATTGTCAAGGAATCGAAAATACAATCTTAAGTAGTTGTTGTTGCCTTATGAAACGGAAAACACAAATTTAACTTTTACAAGTGACAAAGAATACATCAATGAATAAGTGTATCAAATTTGTTTTACTGTAGTGGTAGTTGTAGATGGTTGAAGGTGTCTCCAAATTTGTGACATCAGTTGTTTCTCTCCACCATCCTGATGTCAAAAGGCAGTGGTGTTACAGCAACACCAAAGACACCATTCAGTGGTGGTAGGTTGGATGGGTCAGCTGGGAGCAGGCGGAACCTGGGGAGAATGTGACGCAAATTTAAATATACGAAAACAAAAACTTCACTGACCGATTCACCAATAAATTGTCTAAATAAAAATACCCATTATTCGAGTTTTACAACAGTATACAATGAATATATTATACTTTTACACCCAAAAAAAAAATATTTGTGTCTACTATCACCGTAAAAAAAATAGAAAGATTAAATGTATCTGAGATCTAATTTTAAAAATTAGCGTCTTAATAAGTTTTATTTTAACTTCGAAAATTAAATGTAATTGGAAAATTCATACCGTAAAGACAACCATTCACAATGCAGATTTGCGAAACACAAATTGTATCTTTAACTATAAACTAACCTAGTGTGATGACGCAAGATTACGTCAGACATGTTTAGCAGATATAGGTTAGCAGAAACAGACTATAGGCCTAGTTGGTTGGGTAGAGAGGCCAATGGGCGCACAGGGCTGACCGGTCACGTGGGACGGTCAGCTGACCACTGAGGCGTGGGGCAGTAGAGCGATAGGCCAGGAGTTGTTAGGTAGCGGCAGAGACGGCCGAGAATGTAGATAGTTAGGAGATCATGATTGGATAGCGAGGAGAGAAGGTGTTAGGTAGTGGTTAGAGACGGTTGTAATTTGCAGAGCTAGAGAACAGTTAGATAGTGTTAGGAGTGGTCACGGGAGTGCGTAGTAGTAGGTAGCATGTGGTATGAACAGTCAGTAGTAGAAGTAAATAGTACAGTGTAGATCAGTTAGGTAGAAACTTGAACATATATATCATTTTAATAAAGAACAATTATAGTTGAACTTGAACTGTGTGTTGTTGGATTCATTCGTTCCGCTACGCCTCATAAAACCCCCACCCTCACAACTGGTGGAGCGCGGGTCGAGGACAGGAAAGACAGTATATTGGTTACTCATGACGGAGTGTACTGGTGTACAGCTTTCTTAACTCAACACAACAGAGGGTTTCTTCAACCGGAACGAGTTTGGATTACCAACACAAGGGAACAGTCTACATATTAAAAAAGATAAGTACCTTCCAACAATTTTTTTAAACGTTTGGGTTTAGACTCGTGCTGGATATTTTGTACCAGCGGGGTTCCTGTCTGTTGTTTCTTCGTTACACTTACACCCTGTTGCCTTAGTTGTTTTTTTTAACTTCCTCAACACTACACACAAATACACCATGGAAGCAGAATTAGAATTATATAAACAGGGTATGGCAATGAACAAAACGGGCGAAGAGCTAGACGCATGGGTAGATGGTAGGTTAGAACAACGGCTAGAAAGAGAGGCTAGAGTAAAAGCAAAAGCGGCAAAAACATCAGCAGAGGCAGACTTGGAAAGCAAAAAATTGGAAGCAGAAACAGCTAGGCTTAAAATAGAATCGGACAAAGCAATAGAACTAGAAAAACTGAGAATACAGCATGAATCAATAACAAACAACCAAAACAACACTATTCCTGCTCCAGTAAAACAAGAACAAACCAACACCCATAAGAGCATGCTTTTCAAACTGCCAAAATTTCAAGATGATAGAGATAGCATAGACGCATACATTCGCA
The DNA here is from genome assembly GCF_028476545.2 of Physella acuta. NCBI lineage: Eukaryota > Metazoa > Mollusca > Gastropoda > Physidae > Physella > Physella acuta. Next base: position 289,313 of record NW_026731928.1, on the reverse strand, counting down.
GGTTTGAAACTATAGCAAAAGCAGAAAACACACCAGAACACCTCATGAGCACACACTTACTCACCCAATTAGGAGGTAAAGGATTAGACGCTTGCCACACGCTCACCGAAGACGAAATAAAAGACTACAAAACACTCAAGCAAACACTCCTGGAATTCTATAATTTAACAGAAGAAAACTACAGAAATAAATTTCACAAATTACAGCCAAACAAAGAGGAAGACTTCAGAGTTTTTTCAAACGAAATTAAGCTTACATTAGACAAATGGATAGAATCATCAGGCATCAACAAAACTTACGAAGACCTCCTACAATTCATACTTGTAGACAAAGTACTAAACAGTGTACACGCAGATCTATTTGCATTCCTACAGGAAAGGAAACCCAGAGACATGAAAACAATGACTGATCTATCCCAAAAATACATTGCTGCCCACCCCACAAAACCAATTAGCAAACGAATCGAATCAGAAATAGTACCAGTCTACGTAGCCAACATAAACGATGGGGTCAGAAGCCGTAACCGCAGTGCTAACAACAATCGCCCACACTCAAGTAGACCAGAGCAACGCCCACTGCCAAGAAATAACCTTTACCAGACACCAAACAGAGAACCTCGATGTTATAGATGCAATCAAGTTGGTCATATGGAAAGAAACTGCACACAAAACACGAACTACAGGACCAACAACGCCAACTACACATACAACGGACCTAGGAACAACAGATATAACACACATGCAGCATTTATAGCCTCCCAAACGAAAAACAATAGACTCAATACATTCCAGGCAAGAATTAACAACACACCAGCGTACGCAATGAGAGATACAGGTTGTTCGACCGTTGCAGTACGCAACACATTCGTACAACAGCATCAATACACAGGCAGATCACAAAGAATACAAAGTTTTGGAGGTGCGATACACACATGGCCTACAGCTATTGTTACTATAGAAACACCAACAGCATACAAAACAGTTGAAGCTGTGGTATTCAAACATGGCCCTTACGACATGATTCTGGGCAACATACGAGGTGTAAAAAGATTCCAGGTAGAACACAACACACATAGACACGCGCCAACCCCATGTCAACAATGCCCTGCAATAGAAAGCTACAATTCTCTCAAGTTAGTATGTACAACACAACAGCAAACGATTGCCAGATTACAAAATGATATCACACAACTCATAGAACAGCTACAATGTAACCATCTACCCCATCGGTCTTAGCACATTAACCCCATGACCAAGCATTTGACCCGGAACGCCCCCACGAATGTTTTTGAACAACGGACTAAAGTCAAGTCGAGTTTTTTTTTTCTGTTAATCTAAGTCGCCGAGAAATCGGCGTGAAGTCAAAGAAGTTATTCGAAGCCAGTCAAGGCAGTCGATAAGTTGTTGAAGTCGTAGTTGAGTTCTTAGTGACGTAGTTGAAGTCATGTTGCAGTCAAAGAAAAGTCTTTGAAGTTATATTAAAGTCGTTGAGGCCATAGTGAAGAAGGGAAATCGTCGAAGTCAAGGAAAGACGTTTAAGCCGTCGAAGTCAAAGTGAAGACGTTATTTAAAGACGTCGAAGTCAAAGGGAAGTCTTTGAAGTCATATTGAAGTAGTCGAAGTCAAAGTGAAGTCTTTTAAAGTCATATTGAAGTCGTTGAAGTCAAGGAAAAGTCTTTGAAGTCAAAGTAAAGACGTTTAAGTCGTCGAAGTTTAGTCAGTCAGTGAAGTCTAATAAGTTAAAGAGAAGTCGAAGCCAGTCAGAGGTCTATGAAGTCAGTCGATTTAGTTGTCGCAGTGAAGTTAGTCTTCAAAGTGAAGTTAGTCGTCAAGTTGAAGTAATTGAAGTCGTCAAAGTGGAATCAGTTGTTTAATTGAAGTCAGTCGAGTTACTGAAGCCAAAGTTGAATAAGTCAAGTTACTGAAGTCATAAGTGAAGTCAGTCATTAAGTCAAGCCAGCCAGTTTTTTGTCAGAAGTCAGATAGTGAGAGCTGCTCCACTATATGATTACGTATTCAAATGTTGATTTGAAACGGCACGATTACTTATATACACTTACATGTCTACTCTTTTTGTGAAGCTATTTCTAAGCTCTAGTAATGTTTACGTCTATTGAGTTTATTAGGCTTTACAGATTGTTGTTAGAGTGTACTGATTTTTTATTTGGTTAATTTTGTAATGTTATATTTGTATGCTGTATGTACCGCCAGACAAATGTTCAGCACGTTTAAATTTGGGATTGAGGTTTTTTAAATGGAAGGTACCTCTGTCTGAATACATGTCTGCGCGGGCACTAAAATGTTCACGTAAAGCCATTGCTCATTGTCTCGTAATACAATTTTCAGACCCACTACGCTTATTCAGAATGAGACGAGATGAAGCAGACACTTCAAAGAATGCCGCCACCTGAAGCCCTGATTACGTTGAATTACCTGGACAGCGAACAGCCCTGCTTAACAGAGAATTGCCCTGGTCAAGACAGCGGACGCATCGCCACCGCTTCGCACCCGCACTGGGGTTGAATAACAGACCGCCAGCTACGTACACCTACGTCGGCACATACAAAGGGTAGAAGACCCATCGTCCAAGTTCCCAGCGTCGGAATGTTACGTCATTGTTCGCCACGCACCAGACAGCTCCAGTTCATCGTCTAACCACTCTACGTGGACGTCTCAACCAGCGTTGAGTTTGTTGCGTCATCACATTGACCAACGAAAGTTATGCATACACCCGCCTCACGGGAATTTACATCAAAACTCGCCACAACCCACCCACCACAGAGGAACGCCAGCAATTACATAACACTTACACATACACTTACACTGCTCGCAGAGCCCGTTCAACCAGTTACACATTCCACTAAGATTAGCTCAAGGCCAGTACACGACAACCTAGCCAGAACTGAGTTACATATGATTGGATTCACACATCCCATAACGCTACAGACGTCAGGATACCTACACAAGAACGAAAACAATGACATTTTTTTCTCAGGAACACAGACACAAGATTTTATGTTTTTGTAAACTGTGCTGTCCCATTTTTTATTTGATTTATATGATTGATGTTAGGGATAGAATAGAGTAGTAAGATAGATAGTTGTTGATGTATTAGATAAGTAGCAGACGCTGAAAAATATAATTTGTCAGCTACAGAAAGGGAGGGAGATATGTGATGACGCAAGATTACGTCAGACATGTTTAGCAGATATAGGTTAGCAGAAACAGACTATAGGCCTAGTTGGTTGGGTAGAGAGGCCAATGGGCGCACAGGGCTGACCGGTCACGTGGGACGGTCAGCTGACCACTGAGGCGTGGGGCAGTAGAGCGATAGGCCAGGAGTTGTTAGGTAGCGGCAGAGACGGCCGAGAATGTAGATAGTTAGGAGATCATGATTGGATAGCGAGGAGAGAAGGTGTTAGGTAGTGGTTAGAGACGGTTGTAATTTGCAGAGCTAGAGAACAGTTAGATAGTGTTAGGAGTGGTCACGGGAGTGCGTAGTAGTAGGTAGCATGTGGTATGAACAGTCAGTAGTAGAAGTAAATAGTACAGTGTAGATCAGTTAGGTAGAAACTTGAACATATATATCATTTTAATAAAGAACAATTATAGTTGAACTTGAACTGTGTGTCGTTGGATTCATTCGTTCCGCTACGCCTCATAAAACCCCCACCCTCACACCTAGCTAAATATAAAACGATTCAATAACAAAAACTGGATTGAATGAAAAACTTTATATTAAAAAATGAAGAGCTACCTTTGAAACAAAGCAGACAGAAAGAGAAACAACTCCATTTTAGCCAGCGACTCTCCCAAACAAACCCTACGACCAAGCGAAAAGGGTATCAGTTCTTCACGGGAGATGACGTCAGCGTGGTCATCAAGAAATCTCTCGGGTCTAAAGTTCCCCGGGTCTCCCCAGACTTGCTGGTCGTTGTGTACAAAATCCAAGTTGGGCAGGACTTGTGTCCCTTTAGGGATGGTGTAACCGCCAACGGTCGTGTCTTGTGAACATTCGTGGCTTAAGGAATATGGCACAATCGTCGTCACTCTTTGGACTTCCATGATGAACGCGTTTAAATAATTTAGCTTTGCCTTGTCATAAATTGTAGGTGATCGATTAGTTCCAACACTGTCAACTATTTCCTGATATATTTTCTCCTGTGTTTCTGGGTAATGTAAAGCGTACAGCATGGCCCACATCAGTGTTGTACTGGTAGTCTCAGTCCCAGCTGCAAACAAATCTTCTACTACGACACCAAGTTTTTCTTCGTCAACTCGTGAATTTTGAACTCCATTCCGTTTAATTTCATTCAGAAATAAATTGAGAAAATTTTCAACGTTTTGTGAATCAACACATTTAGTCGAGAGCATTTGTGTGTGAAATTTGATATCTTCCAGCAAGTTTGACAAATGTTTTGCACCAAACGGATCACCAGGAATATTCTTTAATACAGGGAAAAAGTGTAGAACAGAAATCGATGAGAATGCTGCAGCTAATTCTTGGAAAAGTTGTATTTGTTTTGTGAATAACGGATCAGTTAACTCAAACATTTTCCCGAAGATAATTGAACAGATGACGTTAGCAACGCAAGCGTTGGTTAAATTCCTGACATTTGTTGCTCTACCGTCCAGGTGAGATAACTCCTGGAGGTAAACTTCAACCACCTCGGATATTTTCTCCGCCAGGATATTTTTACCCATCCCTAAATCTCTTAAAATTGTCATCGACGTAGATCTAATTTCTTTCCATAAAGGGCCAGATGACAGCAAGACGCCGTTCAAACGCCTTGGCATTTGTGTGGCGAAGAAATCTATGGATGATCTGTTAGAAAAGTTATCTCCCTGTTTAACAAAAGCCTCATGGATCAGCTCGTATTTGTTCAACACTACAAACGGTGCTGTCCCCATCTTTAAGCTGAAAGCCCCTCCTAATGTCCGTGCCCATTGTCTGAAGTTTTTTCTTGGATCTTTCTTCATCAAATAGAGATGACCAATCAGAGGCAGGGACAGACCAGGAGAAGGCGGGTAGTTTGGTGGTGCTGGCTTGTGGTTGTACCACCACACCAGAGATATGAGGACAACCACAAGCCACGCCCATGTGGGTAGTGTGGAGAGTAGATCTTCTAACATAGTGATTCTGTAGAATAGTAAACACAATTTTCAGTGGTGTAACCTTTCAATGACTATTTCAGTGTGCTTACAATTTTAAGATAGCATTAGCCTTGACTGTATTAATTGCTTTAATACATTCATCGATAATACAATAAAAGCGATATATAGGTAACGTAAAGATGTATGTTTTAATATAGGACCCTTGAATAATCATTATTTCCTTGTACAGTATCATCGATTAAATTTTTAGTATTTAAGTGTTTAAAAAGAATAAACCTGATAAAATTGTTTTTAATTACAACAAACGTATCGTAAAATCTAGTGTATTGAAAGATTTATTTTATATGATAAAAACCCGAAGAAATGAATAGGTTCATTGATAGCAGAAGGGGTTGGCCTAAGGAATGTTTTATAGAAGATAAAAAAATCAAAATAATTCTTATCGTTAGAAAATACAAAGTACCTCAACTTATATCTACCGTAACACATTTTAAAGGCAAACAAAACTTACAAAACTCTAAAAGTATTCGATGCTTAACTGGCTTAATAAACACTTCAATATAACATCACAGTCGAATCTTACCCTCTTTGACAGTGTGCAAATGTTTAGTTAGTTTCGTTAAAGTTCCTGTCGTGATAACACATGAACTATTTACTCCATGTTATGTTTCTCCTTGTGTAAAACACAAGCTTGAACTGCATGAGAATAGAAGTTCAGAGCTAGCCTACATTGCGGCACAACTAGGTCAGAGACTATGAATCACGTAATCTCTTGGGCGAGTCTATGTGGTAAGCGCTTTAGGTATGTATTTCTAAAGCAGGAAAGTTTCGTTGGCACATTTACTCATTAAATAGAATGCGCTCTTATTTTCCAACATTATTCTTAACAAGTCCGAAGTTTTTATATAAGCTATTGGTAAGAAGTATTTCTTATTTTCTAGGGTTATGATTTATGCTCTTCATCAAAAATTCAAAAGTTCAGCTTGGGGGCTTAAATCTTATCTTAATAAATTGGTACGGTCTACGACAGTAAGTAGACTGGGTTAGGCAAACGTGTGTGTGTGTGTCTATGTGTCTGTGTGTGTGTGCCTGTCTGTTTGTGTGAATGTATGTGTTTGTGTGTCTCTCTCTCTCCCTCTGTGTTTGTGTGTGTGTGTGTGTAAGTAGCAATCTACAAATTGAAATGGGGTCGATCGGATTATGTTGTTTTAAATCTATTAGCTTAATGTGTGATAATTACTCTTTTAAACATGGCGGTCCATGGGGCAGATGAAGTAGAGTTCACCTGCTTCTGTGACATCGGCATGAAAAGGGATAGTGTGGTTCCCATTCTACACATTGAGAGACAGCGTGGTCAAATGGTAGAGCTGTCGGCTACTCACCAGAAAGTCTGGAGTTCGGATCTCGGTCTGGATTCGGGACTGTAGGACGTCCATGAGTCTCTGACTCAGGTTGGGGAAAGCAAAAGCGGCTGGGTTTATCTCACCATACCTACATATGACCACACCATACCTACATATGCCGAGGTCAAGAAACATGAGCAATACATCATCCCTGTAAAAGGAAGCTTCATAACTGGTTGACTATAAATATATGCAGTCCTTCCCTGTGTATATTCGTAAAGTTAAACCATCAAATCTTTAAACAAAACATAACGATCCGATTTGTGAAAATACTTCAGTCTACATTGCATTAAAGTACAGTGTTTGATATCGGTTTTATGTTTTTAAAGTACTTGTTATGTTGGCGGCCTTGAGATTAGAACATGATAAAAATATGTTAAAAACATATCTAGTGTTTAAACCCTATACTTTATTTAAATCTATATCATGTTAGATTGTACCCCAGTAAGTAATACGTTAATAGTAATAATTACTATTATAATTCATGTACAATTTTTTTTTTGTTAGATTATTTTTTTAAATTCATGTATTTATATATATATATATATATATATATATATATAAATTTAATAGAGAAAATAAAATGGCATAAGAACTAGACTAAAAAAATGTATGTAAACTCGGGTTCTTTTGACTGCTTAGTTTACTGTGCTCCATCCTAAGCTGCGAAGTCAAAGGTTTATATTGTAGCCACCCATGGACAGAAATAGAAACGACCGTGGGAGAAGGGTCTCTGTAATTCTCATACATATCTATCATTCCAAAATTTTCCACGACACAATATTATAAAGACTAGAATCTAGATCTTTTTTTTAAACCTTTCGTTTTTTTTTTTTTGATGTTCGCAATCATGTATGGAATTTGATGTTGATGTTAAGTTTCGCTTTTAAACCTAACGGTCTATGGGGCAAGTGAAGTAGAGTTCACTTGATTCTGTGACCTGTCAGCACTATGGTCAGCCGACTTTACTTTCCCTAACGTGAGTTAGGTACCCATTAGAGTTGGGTGGACTCAGGGACGGTCTACTGACTTGAACCCGGATTCGAACCCGAGACTTTCGGGTTTGCATGCCAGCACAAAAGACTATATTTTTTTATTTATTTTTTAGGTTTTTTAAAGTTTATTTTTCTCACAAGTATACCAATTTCAAAATTCAACACAAAGCTCATCTCTTTCACACTCAATAATACATTAGGGATGTAGCCAATGCTCAGAGGAATTTAAATTATTTTAATAAAAATAATTACAATACAACCAGGGCACGAGTATCATTTTGCTCAACCTAATTTGAAATGAACTTTTTAAAAAAGTATGAACTTTTTAGTCTACTTTACAAAATTTAATTATACCGCACTATCTCTTAGCTACTCATAACTATAAAGAGTATCATCAGATGGGTCACACTTTTCAGCTGTACTATAATTAAATCATCAGGCAGCACAGATGTTAATGGAACATGAATGTTTGTTATTCTATACATGACAAACATATAATACACAAGACAAAGAGATGACCCAACCAAACATGGAAACTAAATATACAATCAAAAATATTTTCATAGCAAACTGTGAGTTCAAAAGTAAAACTTTAACTAAAAGACAGAATATATATAGAGAAAACAATGCATTAATGGTTGCTTCAAAAAAATAAATAAGCCTTCATTATATAATAGCAAATGTACATTTTTAAATGATTTAGGGGTTGTAAATTGTTTACCTAGTAAAGTAAGCCCTGCAGTCTTAAGTGGCTAGTTAAAGGCATAAATATTTAATCAATTCTAATGTATGTTTCTAGAACATTAAAATTTGTTTTAGGTACACAAATCCTACATTTTAAACAAATTGCACAGTCATAACCTGTTTCCTAGTAAACCAGAAGAAAAATTGAGGTACTTAGAACTAAGGCTGATATCATAGGCACAAATAAAAAGATAGCAAATAAATGGTCAAACAGCTAATATTGAAGACTAACTTTTTTTAAAATTTCTCAAACTTTTTGTTTAAAGGTAAGTTAGTTACTGCCTAAAATTATTAAATAAACCCAAAACTTGAGTTTTAAGATTAACAAAAAATGAAATGTAAAAATTGATAGTAAAAAAAGATAGTGTTTTAAAAAACTAGTGCACAGTTAAATTTTATATTTTTCAAGAATGTAAAGCAGGATGAGCTCTAACTGAAATACTTAACACACCTGTTTAAAAAAAATGAATTTTTTTTAAGATTATTTTGAACAAACTGAAGAAAAATGAATTTAAAAAGTCAAACTGTCTGCCTTCTACTTTCTTTACAAAAAGATTATCACATAGGTGTGTTTAAAAAAAAATAAAAGTAGCATGATTTACTGAAAAAGAAACTGAAATTTTGAATCAATTTCTTGTCATCACTGGGCGATCCTTTCTTCAACCGGAAATTAACGCAAAGACAGAATGTAGTCTTGTTTTATAAATGACTAGCCGTCCCGGCCAGGCGCTGCTCTGGCTTCTGTGAAAAAACTTTCTGTTAAAGACCATTACCTGTGTGTTTAGTAATCATCATAAACCTGGCACTGCCCACCCAAACCACAACCAACCAAAACCAAAACAACAAAACGCAAACATAACCTTAACACAATTACAAATACAAACGAAAACAAAAACCTAACAACAAACCCAACCACAAACACCAATACAAACACAAAGAAAAAACAAACGAAAAAGCAAACGAAAACAAACCAAATCCAAACGCAAAACAACCACAAACACAAACACAAACCCAAAGAAAAAAACACAAACCAAAAAGCAAACGAAAACAAACCAAATCCAAACGCAAAACCAACCACAAAAACAAATACAAACACAAACCTAAGAAAAAACACAAACGAAAAACGAAAAAAAGAACGAACAAAAACAAACCAAATCAAAACGCAACCACTAACGCAAACCCTAGCTAAACACAAAGAAAACACAAACGCGAACATAAACGCAAAGTGCTCACAGTCTAGCCCGGGGCAGAATCGCCTGTTTCAGCTTAACAAACGACTATAGTACCCCAACTTATTCATAGTCTTTTGCACTCACTTAAACGAACGTAGGTGCCAAACCAAACCAAATGAACAATTATAATACTCCAAGCTTATCCGTAAAATACCTACAACATTTGCACTTGATCAATCCCCGCTAATTATGTCATATTTTTTTTCCCAACACCAAAACAAAGTAATAAAAAGTAAATTCTTTTCCACTAATACAATGGTTTTATAAAGGGAAGTAATTGTGTTTTCCTAATTTATCAAAGGGAAGTAAGTTCTATAGGACTAAATAGAGACATAATTAAAATTTTTGTAAAAGATGATATTTTTTTTAAACTTGTGTTTAATGAACATGCCGAAAATTATTACTTTCAGTTTGATAAATGAAAATTATTTCCCAAAACTTTCAATATTAATGTTTTAACTCATAAATTTAGACCATAAGGACTTTAACTATCTAACACTTAAATCCATCGAAGATCCACTACAAACATATGTGTTACATACAGAATTGAGCTTTATATATTAGATTCTAAATTATAAAAGTGACTCAGTTGGTGGTAGAGGGGCTAACATCACATAGCCGCGTGCAGTTTCATTGTATTTGGCAATATCTGTTTTGTAGATACGAGCAATCTCTGGAACTAAAGGATCATCTGGATTTGGATCCGTTAAAAGCGAGCAAATGGATAATAGAACTTTTGAAATAGTAAGAGCTGGAGACCATTGGCCACGCAAAATGTCCAAACATATGCTACCATTGCTATTGATGTTAGGGTGATAAATTTTTGTTGAGAATGCCACTTTAGGTGGTTTGAAAGGATAATCTGTTGGGAAGTGTGTGTTCAGATTGAAGCATCCACCTGCATAAGGACTGTCTTCTGGGCCAATAATAGTAGCTTGCCAGTGAAATATGTCTTCTCCTACTGGTCCTGCTCAGCAGTTAGTGGGGGGATCTTTATGTAAGTCCATTAACTCCTTTGAAATTCTTTTCATAGCCATTTTGCTACCTGTACCTATGATAGAGCTGCTCCTCAACCCCCTACAATTGAAGACACTTTAGTGAGGCAAATAAGTTGTGGTTTCTAATAAACTGGGGTACTTCTTTTTTTTTTTTTTTTTTTTTCTATTTAATTATTTTAATATAAATTTTTAGTGAAAAATATAAAAATAATAGTTTATTATACATCTACTACCGGTATTCAAAAAACATTATTAAAAAACATAGGTATCTGTCCAATAAACAATTAGACATAATTTTAGTGCTTAAAATGCCATAACAGTTAACAGCAGTAAAAAAAATCCAACAATAATATCTCTAATGTTTAGTATTCTTCAAAAAACACTAGAATGGTTATTAATTTTAAGTAATTTAAGCATCGAAGTAAATGGCAGTGGGTAAATCCAATGAACACATCTTTAAAATCAATAGTTTTGTAGAAGTTTTAGGTCAATACAAAATTAGTTAAACATTTGAAACAATTCCTGATTAGGCATATTTTTCTGAACACAGTATGGAGTTGAAATAAATGAATACAATGCAAAACAGCGAAGTATTTATGAGGTATACTGCTCAGTTGACAAAAATTATTTACAATATGTTAACAACCTGTTATTTTGATGTAACTTATACTTTTTCAAATATAGGAAACATTTAAAGCTAAGAGTAATACATCATTTGGTCAATATTACTTTTGTTATTAATTTTTAAAAGGTTGTAATAAATCTTAATATTTTTTAATTATAAAAATTACACACTTTTTGTGATGTAAAAAAAATTTGATCACTTCTTATGACTTCAAAATAGGAATGCAATTTATAAAAGAATAAGGGATTCAGTTTTAATAAAAACTTTTGATGTAACAGATCTGAAAGTGAAAATGATCAAACAATTAGATCTTTCTCTTCTTTGCTGGGGAACCTGTTTTTAACCAGCTCATCATCAAATTACTGCAAGGATTTGGTTTGGTTTCTCCAAGCTTGACTGGTTTGAGACAGTCAGGTGTGTGGTTCCTGGAGTTGTTGAGAGCCTTTGAGACTGGGTGGTGGCTCAGGCTTGACTGGTTTAAGACAGTCAGGTGTGTGGTTCCTGGAGTTGTTGAGAGCCTTTGATACTGGGTGGTGGCTCAGGCTTGACTGGTTTGAGACAGTCAGGTGTGTGGTTCCTGGAGTTGTTGACAGCCTTTGAGACTGGGTGGTGGCTCAGGCTTGACTGGTTTAAGACAGTCAGGTGTGTGGTTCCTGGAGTTGTTGAGAGCCTTTGAGACTGGGTGGTGGCTCAGGCTTGACTGGTTTGAGACAGTCAGGTGTGTGGTTCCTGGAGTTGTTGAGAGCCTTTGAGACTGGGTGGTGGCTCAGGCTTGACTGGTTTAAGACAGTCAGGTGTGTGGTTCCTGGAGTTGTTGAGAGCCTTTGATACTGGGTGGTGGCTCAGGCTTGACTGGTTTGAGACAGTCAGGTGTGTGGTTCCTGGAGTTGTTGACAGCCTTTGAGACTGGGTGGTGGCTCAGGCTTGACTGGTTTAAGACAGTCAGGTGTGTGGTTCCTGGAGTTGTTTACAGCCTTTGAGACTGGGTGGTGGCTCAGGCACTTCTGTGGTTTGATGAGAGCAGAGGCCTTATTGAGAGGAACATTTGAGAAATCCAGCCAATCATTAACCTCTTTGGGTGTAGATAAAATTGCGGGCATGCGGTGATGACACCAGTCCATGTCAGATGAGGCGGACACAGTGGTGATGCTGTAGGAATACAAGGGAGGCGAACCATCTGAAGACTTCCAAATATCAAAGACACCTGCCATTGTCAAGAGTTTTGGACCATGCCACTCTTCAATCTTGCTACTGAGATTGGTATAGTCTGACTTTTCACTTTCTTGTTGGACATCTGAAAGTTCTGTCTTTGTATCGTCATCTGCTTTTTCTTCTTTTAAATTAGTCAGAGATACGGTTTCATTTGTTTCAACTTTTGGTTGCAGTCTTGGTGGCTTTGATTCATTTTCTTCTTTTAGTTCTGTCTTAATATCTTCATCTGCTTTTTCTTCTTTTAAATTAGTAAGAGATACGGTTTCCTTTGTTTCAACTTTTGGTTGCAGTTTTGGTGGCTTTGATTCATTTTCTTCTTTTATTTCACGTTTTGAATTACTGGCACTATTGTCTGGTAGAATTTTGAAGGGAAATTGCACTGTTTCTGGTTGCATGAAGTAGAAAAAGTAGGGTTGTTTCCCCTCTTTTAATGTTTTCCATTCAAAAAAGCCATCTGCCAAAATAACACAGCGATAACCTTTTTGTAAAGGAACTCTGTATGTCCTCTTCTCTAACATACCCTCAGCTCTGCAATTATTTGTTTCATATGGGATTTTATAAGGGTCTCCTTTGTGCCAAGATAGTGTGAGACCCCATTTCATTGGAAGAACAACACGCTCAGACTTAGCAGAGATTTCTGAATTGTCAAAATGTTGGCTTGATAAAAGAACAGGGGTGTATGAGGTAGGTGCCTTGTTGTAAGAAAGATAGTATTTTTGTCCATTTGCAGCATCCATCCATTGAGGACAATTTTGTTCACCATTTGCACTTTTAAACCTGCAGGCTGCAACAATCTCATCAGGCGACAATGTGCAGGCTGTTCGTCCACACATGGTTATGTTACGACTGTTGTAATAAAGAATCTTTGCTTATTTTTTACGAGGTACGCTCTATTTCTGGAAATTTTCGGTAATTCGAGGGGTACTTCAATCACACAAAAGAAGTTAAAAAGGAGCAGAGATCAAATTAACTTCCTGAAATATTGTTATATATAAATAAAATGATTTCACACGTTTTAGGGTTTTAAATTTTAGTCCAAGCATATTTTTAAAATATGCAAATAAAATGTTTTGGATATTTTATTTCAAAACATGTTTCTTAAATTATATTTTGCTTTTATACAATAATGAATTGTGCGTGTCTTGTTCCAAATGCATCTTTTAGTCAAGATATTTTGAATACAGTTATATATGTTGCGTCCCTTGAAAATAATTTTCATCAATATTAGAGGGAGATAGCTCCCATTAACATCGCACATAAAAAAATCATTAAAACATCGAAATGATGGCAGAATACCCCGCAATATTCGAGGGGGGGGGGGGGGGGCAGGACGTTTAGGGGGCTCACAGCCGACCATAATTATTTTTTTTAAATTTAAAATGTTCGCGCAATTTTGCCTTGATGTTTGCTTTGTAAAAAAACAAATACTCTAGTGGTGCTTGGATTATTCGTATCTCATGCTCTTCTGCAAACATTAAAAACCAGTGCACAAACTGTGGAGAAACAGAAAGGCAAAACTTCTGTGAATTGTTGATCCCCTTTGTCAGCAGAGTTTCTTCCAGGCATCTCTTTTTTTTACCGCCCCCCCCCCCCGAACGAAGTGAAATGTAGAAGAAGAAAGTCTACCCCGAAGAAAGTCTACCGCCCCCCGAAAATTTCAAGTGCCCCCCCGGAGAAAAAAGTCCGGAAAAATAACTGTTTGGCAGGCAAATAGCGGGCACGTTAAACATTCACACAATTGTATTATTTATTATAACAGTTCGACTGGACCTCAAAAGTGTACTGTGACGAGGAGAGGTCAAGAGGGGGGGGGGCGAGAACGATTTAGTGGGCCCAAAAATTGTCACAAAATTTATTTATAGAAGTTCAATTATAATAAAAAAGATTCTTTGTTTTTACACCATTGTGAATGTCGAGTTCTCAGTAACACGTGAACTCTACTTCACTTTCCCCACAGACCGTCGTGTTCGAAAATGGAATTTTACTTTTTTTCTATAAATATAGTCTACTAGAGGTAATTATTAATCGGGATTGTTTTGATTTTGGTTAACTAACCAGGATCCTGTTTAATTAAAATAATTAATCAGCATTGTTAAATAATTACAAGACCTAATTAATCTTAATTAATGTTTTCACTTAAATTAAAATGTGCACATGTTAGATCAACCAATATAAAAAGGTTAGAAACAAAAAAAAACAGCGGTTTAGAGTGCACAGTAGTTCTTTAACTCTAGCTCTACATTCTAATAGACCATTGGATGATTGCGCATTGGAAATGCAACCAAAATGCCTTGGGAGGTAAGTTGAGACGAGCCAGAAGAGCCAACGTATCAGGCCACCGTCTCTCCTTACAGCTGATGGAACCTATGGACAGGACGATACTTGTACAGCTTGCAATCAGCAGTGTAGCAGGAGCTGACAAAAGGAAACTAGAGTAGGTAATCTTATCGCCTAAGTGTGATAACTTCTGTTGGATTTTGGAATTTACTGTCCTAGATGGGTTGTTGTCTCAAGCTGTAAGGTTCAATACTTAAACCATTCGGACCACGTATACATATATATATATATATACATATATATCTGGTTATTAGAATGCTACTTGACCAATGTAAACAGAGGAAATATGCTACGAACACTACAACAATGCTACGATGAGACAATTACCAATTAATTATAGAGGCTGAAAGACACAAAAACAGATTTGCAGGCAATCGGACTGTCAGGCAGACAGATACATTGACATATTCACAGGCAATCAGATAGGCAATCAGAATTATACATATTTTTGTAAACCGAAAACAAAATTGTAAGCACATATATACAACAGAGATATTTAAAATGACTTAACACCATTGTCTACAACAATTTTATTAACTAAAAGCAGAACTAGATTTCTTTGACGTCCGCTTAAATGTGTCGATAAAGTAAACAATGCTTTCTGTTATTTACAAATCTACTAGTATTAATAATACTAGTAGATTTGTAAATAACAGAAAGCATTGTTTACTTTATCGACACATTAGTATTATTGTAATTTACATGTCATTCTTGTTAATGTTTAACAAAACAAAACAAAAACATCTGGTCAATAAATTAATAAAAGTAAGATTAGAAATAAATAAATATTTGTTCGTAGAATAAGTTTTTAACATGTACGACAATTTCAGATTGTAGAGGTTGTAACTACAAATTAGTTGAATCATCTTGATGCTAACATAAGAGCGGTGTCATCATTACGACATCATTTTGGTGACATCTGTTTGGTAAATTTATCATCGTGACATCATGTTGATGACATCAACTTAGTAAATCATCATCCAGTGGACATCATCAATGTGGAACATTCTTTGTAACTTCACTTCACATCATCTCAATGACATCATCCTGGCAATATCAGTTGTTTCTCTCCACCATCCTGATGTCAAAAGCCAGTGGTGTTACGGCGACACCAAAGACACCTTTCAGTGGTGGTAGGTTGGATGGGTCAGCTGGGAGCAGGTGGAACCTGGGGAGGTTGTGACAGACAGCGCGTCAATCTCTTTGTTATGTGTAAGTAATTGTGTTAATTATTTTAGCTTTACGCTTTTAGTTAAACAATTATAACTGTTTCATCCAATTTTAAGTAATAGCAATTACTATTACGAGTGCTTTAAATATATCTATAGTCTTACGTCTAAACATATTTCCTTCAATACTATAATTGTTACACTTTGAATGAAGACTAACATATTAAAGCTTTACTCCGATAATGTAGTGTTTTGTAACAAGTAATATATGTATGTGAGTATGTACTATTTAATATATATATATATATATATATATATATATATATATATATATATATATATATATATATATATATATGATTATAAGTGTGGAGAGTAGATCTTCTAGCATGGTGATTCTAAGACACGAAAAAAATAAAAGCAATTGATAATAAACAAACAACTTAAAATAAAGATATTTCTAGTAAATTCAAAAATTATTCAAAATAAATTCAAAATTACTGTCACATTCAGACTTACTGTCACACTTAAAGTCACATTCAGACTTACTGTCACATTTAGACTTACTGTCACATTCAAACTTACTGTCACACTCAGACTTACTGTCACATTCAGACTTACTGTCACACTTACTGTCACATTCAGACTTACTGTCACACTTAGGCTTATTGTCACACTCAGACTTACTGTCACACTTACTGTCACACTCAGACTTACTGTCACACTCAGACTTACTGTCACACTCAGACTTACTGTCACACTTACTGTCACACTCAGACTTACTGTCACACTCACACTTACTGACACACTTACTGTCACAATCAGACTTACTGTCACACTCAGACTTACTGTCACACTTACTGTCACACTCAGACTTACTGTCACACTTAGACTTACTGTCACACTAAAACTGTCGCATTCAGACTTACTGTCACACTCAGACTTACTGTCACATTCAGACTTACTGTCACACTAACTGTCACATTCACACTAACTGTCACATTCGGACTTACTGTCACATTCAGATTTACTGTCACATTCGGACTTACTGTCACACTTAGACTTACTGTCACACTTACTGTCACATTCACACTTACTGTCACACTTAGACTTACTGTCACACTTACTGTCACATTCAGACTAACTGTCACACTCACTTACTGTCACATTCAGACTTACTGTCACACTTAGAATTACTGTCACACTTAATGTCACATTCAGACTTACTGTCACACTCAGACTTATTGTCACACTCAGACTTACTGTCACACTTACTGTCACACTCAGACTTACTGTCACACTTAATGTCACATTCAGACTTACTGTCACACTCAGACTTACTGTCACATTCAGACTTACTTTCACAATTACTGTCACACTCAGACTTACTGTCACACTCAGACTTACTGTCACACTTACTGTCACACTCAGACTTACTGTCACACTCACACTTACTGACACACTTACTGTCACAATCAGACTTACTGTCACACTCAGACTTACTGTCACAGTTACTGTCACACTCAGACTTACTGTCACACTTAGACTTACTGTCACACTAAAACTGTCGCATTCAGATTTACTGTCACACTCAGACTTACTGTCACATTCAGACTTACTGTCACACTAACTGTCACATTCACACTAACTGTCACATTCGGACTTAATGTCACATTCAGATTTACTGTCACATTCGGACTTACTGTCACACTTAGACTTACTGTCACACTTACTGTCACATTCACACTTACTGTCACACTTAGACTTACTGTCACACTTACTGTCACATTCAGACTAACTGTCACACTCACTTACTGTCACATTCAGACTTACTGTCACACTTAGAATTACTGTCACACTTAATGTCACATTCAGACTTACTGTCACACTCAGACTTATTGTCACACTCAGACTTACTGTCACACTTACTGTCACACTCAGACTTACTGTCACACTTAATGTCACATTCAGACTTACTGTCACACTCAGACTTACTGTCACATTCAGACTTACTGTCACAATTACTGTCACACTCAGACTTACTGTCACACTCAGACTTACTGTCACATTCAGACTTACTGTCACATTAAGACTTACTGTCACACTTAATGTCACATTCAGACTTACTGTCACACTCAGACTTACTGTCACATTCAGACTTACTGTCACACTTACTGTCACATTCAGATTTACTGTCATATTCAGACTTACTGTCACACTTACTGTCACATTCACACTTACTGTCACATTCAGACTTACTGTCACATTCAGACTTACTGTCACACTTACTGTCACATTCAGACTTACTGTCACATTCAGAATTACTGTCACACGTACTGTCACATTCACACTTACTGTCACATTTAGACTTACTGTCACACTCAGACTTACTGTCACACTCAGACTTACTGTCACACTCAGACTTACTGTCACATTTAGACTTACTGTCACACTCAGACTTACTGTCACACTCAGACTTACTGTCACATTCAGACTTACTGTCACACTCAGACTTACTGTCACACTTACTGTCACACTCGGACTTACTGTCACACTCAGACTTACCGTCACATTCAGACTTACTGTCACACACACTTGCTGTCACACTCAGACTAACTGTCACACTCAGACTGTCACACTTACTATCACACTTAGACTAACTGTCACACACAGACTTACTGTCACACTTACTGTCACACTCAGACTTACTGTCACACTCAGACTAACTGTCAAACTCAGACTAACTGTCACACTTACTGTCACACTTAGACTAACTGTCACACTCAGACTTACTGTCACACTTACTGTCACACTTAGACTAACTGTCACACTCAGACTTACTGTCACACTTAGACTAACTGTCACACTTACTGTCACACTCACTTACTGTCACACTCAGACTAACTGTCACACTCAGACTTACTGTCACACTCAGACTAACTGTCACACTCAGACTTACTGTCACACTCAGACTTACTGTCACACTTATTGTCACACTCAGACTTACTGTCACACTCAGACTTACTGTCACACTTAGACTAACTGTCACACTTACTGTCACACTCACTTACTGTCACACTCAGACTAACTGTCACACTCAGACTTACTGTCATACTCAGACTAACTGTCACACTCAGACTTACTGTCACACTCAGACTTACTGTCACACTTACTGTCACACTCAGACTTACTGTCACACTCACACTTACTGTCACACTCAGACTAACTGTCACACTCAGACTTACTGTCACACTCAGACTAACTGTCACACTCAGACTTACTGTCACACTTACTGTCACACTCAGACTAACTGTCACACTCAGACTAACTGTCACACTCAGACTTACTGTCACACTCAGACTTACTGTCACACTCAGACTTACTGTCACACTCAGACTTACTGTCACACTTAGACTTACCGTCACACTAAAACTGTCACATTCAGACTTACTGTCACACTTACTGTCACACTTACTGTCACACTTACTGTCACACTTACTGTCACACTTACTGTCACACACAGACTTACTGTCACACTTGCTGTCACACTTACTTTCACACTTACTGTCACACACAGACTTACTGTCACACTTACTGTCACACTTACTGTCACACTTACTGTCACACACAGACTTACTGTCACACTTACTGTCACACACACTTACTGTCACATTCAGACTTACTGTCACACTTACTGTCACACTTACTGTCACATTCAGACTTACTGTCACACTCAGACTTACTGTCACACTTACTGTCACACTTACTGTCACACACAGACTTACTGTCACACTTACTGTCACACACAGTTACTGTCACACACATACTTACTGTCACACACACACTTACTGTCACATTCAGACTTACTGTCACACTTACTGTCACACACACTTACTGTCACATTCAGACTTACCGTAACACAAAAATTCATACTCTACCACGTCCTGTATCCAATATATGTCACAATCTGTTTACTTCACTTTTTGTCCGATGACGCTTATCTTCCAAATCAACATATGTCAACATATATCGACTCCGTGACTCTACTGAGAGGCCACAGTGACATTCACAACTCTTTAATGTTAAAAGCACATCCATATCAATTTCATTGTAGAAATTTGATATGTATTTTACACAGGTCCATGGTGTAGAATAGTAATTTATTCTTGTATAGTCGTACTTTTGAGCAGTTGGATGTCAAATATAGTTTACAGTTACTAGTTTGAAAACGGATATTTTTAAGTGTCTCAGAATTTGGAAATTATTTTATACGTGAATGCTTGCCACTTAAATTGTACTATAGTAATAGGATTTGTAAGTAGGTCACCGACTTCTTGTTGTTGTGTTTGCCAGCTAGTATTTTTCAAACCAACCCGCAAAAAACAATATATATATATATATATATATATATATATATATATATATATATATATATATATATATATATATATATATATATATACATGTGTGCGTGTGTGTGTGTGTGTTTGTGTATGTGCCGTATGTATGTGTATAAACTTTAATCACTGCAGAATTAATAGTAATGATGTTTATCTATAGTCTGTTAATAATGAATTTGGATGTAGAATTGTTTCTCTATAGTTAGCACGTTTTAATAATTGTAGATTTGCACTTAAAAGATTGTTTAACTTTAATTAATCTTTAATGGAACTGGCAAAAAGCATTTTTCTTCTGTACATTATGCGATTTTTTTTTGCCTTGGTGTCAACCCCGTAAATGGTGTCACCCGGTACGGTCCGCACCCCCCCCCCCCCCCTGCCCCGCCCTCGCTACGGCTGAGCCTATGTTATATTGTGATTTTTAAAAGGAAGCGTCGTTAGATATTCCTTAATCGAATCCGTGACAATATTAATATAATATTAAAATAATTACCGGTACTTAATTTGATATTTTCCGGTTCGTGCCAAGACACATGGGGCAGATGAAGTAGAGTTCATCTGTGTAAGATTACCTCGCCTTTAGTTTCCCTGGACATTCTACTAATATAAACGCGGATTTGAACTCGAGACTTTCGGGTTAGCAGTCTAGTTCTCTATCATTCTCCGGCAAACATAGATACAAGCCGTTATATGTGTCATACAAATATAACAAGTGTAGCGTTGTATAACGATAACTGTACTGTTAAACTTTCTCACATGACGGCCAATACGGCCGTTGAAATATAATCCACCTGTGACTCACAGGAACATGAAAGTATATTCATCTCTATGTCCAACAGCCATTACCTACCTTTACTAAGAATGAATCAGCGGAGCAGTTATGCGCCCTACCGTTTGACCGCGAATTCCAAATTATGTGGGTTAGGTTCAAACACAACAAACAACAAATTTTGCACTTAACACTCATGGACATATTTAGTAGCATACTAAAACATACACAACTTTAGAAATGAAATCGCCCGGAAATGGTTGCTGTTAAAGTACGTTCAACTAAAACAGTGTTTAAAATTCCCATCATTGGCTATGACCTTAAAACGACAGGTTTTTTTAAACGTAAAACATGCAACCTAATTAAGTCAAAGTAACGTTGTTTTTCGGTAAATAGAGTCCTCGTGTTTCATGGTTTATTAAAATTCAGTATATTGAAAGTACATGTATATTTTATTTTTTAATCTGTTGATATATTCGTATTTTAGCTTTTAATTCTCACGGATGTTTAAAGGTTACAAACAGAAGTTTATCTGAATGTGATCAATTAGAATTTGAAACGATCGATCATATAAATTAATTGTTGATTTTCTAGCTTTTGAATTTGGACGGTAAAGTAGACAATGTGATCTTCTAAACTAAAAATTTAATCAACGTAGACTACTGTTTAATCAAAGATATACTCATTTAAGTTTTCATCCTAATTAACTGAAGCAGACAATGCGATCTTCTAAACAAAAAATCTCATCTACGTACAGTTTAATCAATTAAGTAGTCAGCCTAATTAACTTCTGGAAAAAAAATTCCGACAGAACAAATGTGCTTCAACTACAATGTTAATCCAAAACAAAACATGGCTTTAGTGAAACTTTTGTGATTCATGTTAGAATAATAACTCAATTCACGTCCACTCTAAGAGATAACCTAAGATAATCTACGGGTGTTAATCCAAAACAAAACACGGCTTTAGTGAAACTTTTGTGATAAATGTTAGAATAATAACTCAATTCACGTCCACTCTAAGAGATAACCTAAGATAATCTAAGGAAATTATGTCAAAAGTCTTAAACGGTTATTTGATTTTTTTTTAAAAATACAAGATAATTTTGAGTATTTTGTGATAAAAGGTTATATAAGAGTGTACATAGCTGCATAGGTATATTTTATTGGTATAAATTATACATTTATCACATACATTTTATTTTATAAATTAAAACTAATATTACCAGACAATAAATGCTTATAAAGTGGAAAAACAATTATTACTTAAAAACATAAATTAATTCCAATAAGATCCCCATCAACATTGTTATAAAGTGTATTATGCTACATGTCGCATTATTGAACTATAAGCGTATGTACATGATCGAACACACGAGTTAAGCAAACAACGTTTAAAGTAGAGACGAACAATTCAACTCACGGTAATCAAGAAATGAGCTTTTGATTTCGATTACAACACGATTTACCTTCCGTAAACGAGAAAATAAAACAAAATATTCTCGAATACATTTTTACCGTGTATGGGAAACAGGCTTTACATTTGTATAGTTATCGAGTAACAGTAATAGGTATAGCTACTTTTTGCAAATTCTAAGGATTGAAATGTTAAAGGTATTTTTTTAAAGCAGAAAATTATGAAAAAAACTCGAAGTTGGAGTATTTTGAGTTAAAAGTTTATCCATTATATAAGAATTAACCTAGCTGGATACGTATATTTTATTGGTATAAATTGTACATTACCGTTAAAATTATGACATACATTTTATTTTATAAATTAAAATGTACAGCAATACCAAAATTGCCAGACATTAAATTCTTATAAAGTAGAAAAATAAATGTATTAAATAAAAACACAAATCAAATCCAATAAGATCCCCATCAACAGTGTTATAAATTATATTTTGCTACAACATATCTCATTATTGAACTATAAGCGTATGTACATGATTGAACACAAGAATTAAACTAACAACGTTTAGAGAAATGACGATTCATTCAACACTTTATGTAAACAATTAATTGCATTCCATATTCTCTTAACTATTAATTAAACTTTACATTCTACATATAAATTAACCATACAGCACATTTTCCAATAAATTACTTAGCAACAATAATCACCATACACATAATAGGACTTTAGGTTACTAATTGTGCCAAACAATATTTTATGTTCGATATTACTCAAACGATTAATGTATATACCAAGTTCTCCATACGAAATAATGGGTATACCTAATTATATTTAGCATTAATTTATATACATAATCATATTTACCATCAATGTACTCACACCATTATCCATACATTAATGTGTATACCACATTCTACATAACATTAATTAATAAACCACATTCTCCACACCATTACGTTATGCACTAAATTTTGCTTACAATTAATTTATGCACCTCAATCTCCATACCATTTATTTATACAACATACGTAACATTTTCATATATTAATTTATACACCACAATCTACATACCGTTAATTTATAAAACATGCGTAACATTTTCCATACATTAATTTATACACCAAGTTCTCCAAAAATGTATTTATACTCCACATTCTCCATACCATTAACGTAACCACCGCCTTCTAAAACGTATTAACTTCTACTTCACATTTCTCAAATAGCTAATGTTTTTATAACACCCTCTCTCCAAGCAGCGCGTCATGTTCCGCCGCCCCATTTTCTATGCGCACTCTGTGTTGCATGTTGTCGTAGAATGAACTCACAGAGCCGTTCTCATCAGGGAGATGTTCTCTAGGAGATGCCAGCCTTCTCTCACAGTGTCGGCCACTGGCTACACAGTGTCGGAAAAAATTCCGAGCCGCATAGTAGCCACGCTGTGAAGGAAATAATTTAAACGTTTAGTTGTTTTTTTTTAATCAAATATTAAGTTATAATAGTGTTTAAGTTTTATATTTTTATAATTAATGCGGTTCAATTTTTCCCATAATTTCTGAATAGAATAAAATAACATTGAGTGTTTTGGGCTGCCCCGATTTTCATTTTGATCACTAGTTACAAATTTTGTTTTAATTAAAAACGAACGATAATTTTGGAAATTGTGGTCAAGGTTGAGTAGAATTCTCAACAAACATATCTGCTATTTGCGCCAAATTATGCTTAAAGAGATTCCTAACCCGTAATATATTTGTAATGTGATCAGCTCTAATATTAAAAAGTACATTTGTAATGTGGTCAACTACAATATAAAAAGAACATTCGTAATGTGGTCAACTACAATAAAAAAAATACATAAAATTGTTGTGTGGTCACCTCCAATATAAATTACCCCAATTTAGAGAATAAAAAAAGACTTACGTCAATAACAAATTCCTTGTCTGCTGGTTCTAGATCGTAATCCGACGTGCCGACATGTCCTGTGTTGATACCAATCGTCCTGTCTACGTCTTGTTCCTGTATGGACAACAAAGTGCATTTTTAAAACAACGAAAAAAAAAGACGTTTTAACATTACTAGCACACGTAGGATTAAGTGCCTGGCGACATAACCAACAAAGCATTTAATCAGAAATGTGGTATTATCAGTAGGTATTAGGTCTGGCTGTGGAAACACTAAATGCGTAAAAGGGTCATCTCCTATTAAATTAGTTTAAAGACATAGCAGCACATTTTGTTTCGAGGGTGTATAATCTATTATTGTTATTTTTTAATTAAAAATTTTTCAATAAAGAATAAGAACTTTACCAGGTACTACACATTAATTAAGGAAAGTGAAACAAAACAAAATTCGAAGGTCTCATTTTCGTTCTGATAGCTAAATTTGGTACAACATCAGAGGCTTTCAATCTTGCAGGTTATTTACTTCAGATTAAGAATTGCATAAACCGTAATTGGGTGCTAAATATTTCACATACATCGTAAAATAAACCACACATTTCAATGACGTCACCAACCACACAGCACATTTCACTGACGTCACCAACCACAACAGACATTTCACTGACGTCACCAACCACAACAGACATTTCACTGACGTCAACACATATGACTCACATCGACGTAAATAAACTTCAGGTTGGTGTACATGGTGTTCTTCAACGCCTTGAGGAACTGGACAAACGACGTGATCTCCTTCCTGCCATAGCCGTGAATTCTTGTCTGCGTCACACAAACACAACACAAATCAGTTTATTTAGAAAATGGGTCATCCATAAATGACGTCACGCTTTTTTGACGATTTTTACCTCCCCCTCCCCTCCGTCACACATCGTCCCAAAAAGCCAGACCCACCCACCCCCCTAAAATGACGTCACACCTCAGCCTACAACCCCCCCCCCCCTCAAAATTGCAGTTGAATTTTTTTTAAACATCGATATTTTTACAAAATCTTGTCTGAACTCTGTCAAAATAGAGTATTTTAATCAATTCCTATTACAATTTATTAAAACAGTTTTCTAAAACGCGATATAACGTCTAAAATTCGTTTTCTAACATTGCTTTTTTATAATGCAAAAGTGTGACGTCGCACCATCTGACCCTCCCCCCTACCCTTCATCACACACTGTCACAAAATTACGGATCCCCCCTCCCCCTACTAGTGTGACGTCATTAATGGACGACCCCAAACACCATAATTAATTTTCATCTGATCAAACAAATAAAAGTTTCCTTTTTTTTAAGCTAACTAGTATTTACTTGTCTGTAGTGAGAAAAAAAAACTTTATTTTAATGTAATGTAAACTCAAACAGCTTTTTCAAAGAACGGATATAGAAAACTAAACAACTATAAATTTATTATTTCATTATTTCACATAAACGCAAAATACAGCGGGGAAAATGTGCAAACGGTAAAATGCAGAAATACAAACTAATTGTGTTTATACACTTTCCTTTTGTTATAATTTGTAGGAAAGTGTTTTTACTATGCTACTATATAGGCTACATGTGGTCATTTTTGCCAGTTTTTGTACATGTTCGATTTAAAGGCGAAAAATCTCTTTCCCAATTTGTTTTGTATCTATCCGGTCACCAGTCTTATCATCGGTTAATAGTATTAACCCGTTATTATATTATGTACCCAAACAGACCTTATATTTCGGTCATTTTCTAATGTTAACAAAAAAATGTTTCAACCTGCATTCTTATTCCCCTTTCCTCAAGGAAGTGTAAAATCTCTGGAATTGATATCTAAAAGATCAAAAGATAGATTGCATATTATATGTATAATTATATATATATATATATATATATATATATATATATATATATATATATATATATATATATATATATATATATATATGTGTGTGTGTGTGTGTGTGTGTGCGTGCGTGCGTGCGTGCGTGTGTGCGTGCGTGCGTGTGTGCGTGTGTGTGTGTGTGTGTGTACGTGAAAACATTGTATCTAATAATGTAAGAAATCTGTTAAGTATTCACTACATTGTCAGGTTGGCACACAATGAATAACAAAGTTCTTTACCGTGCCAGTTCCATCCTTGTCCAAAAGATCCAAGACATTATCGACGGTAATGTTGTTCCCAAACAAAATTGTTGCATTTTCTTCTGAGAAGACCTCGGTCTGTTGAGAATGGGTTTTTATTAAAATGTTTTGTTATAACTTATTTGATACGAATCGTGTGGGTATATATATATATATATATATATATATATATATATATATATATATATATATATATATATATATATATATATATATATATATATATATATATTTATATATATATATATATATATATATATATATATATATATATAAGAAAATATATATATATATAAGAAAATTCAAATCTTTAATTTTAATAGGAAGTAAACAAATGCTTTAATATTCACTCGAGAAACTAATTCAGAATTCTCCAAAAATGTGTTTGTTTTTTTCTTTACCAAAATTTAACATATTTTCTAAAGCTATACACTGTTTAGAATACCTTGTTTTTTATATCAATTGTATAGGTAATTTTTTTTAACAGTATTCGTAGCTACTCACATCTCTTAAAGCATTTTCTAATTCATCTCTTTCAATATGCTCCAGGTCTTTTTTGTTGTGTTTATCTAGAGCCTACAAAAGTGTATAATCAGGTTTAGAGTTTGACACGTCTCATATGTCTAAAATTAAATAAATCTAAAATGTCATGAGTCTTAAATGTCATAAATACAAAATGGGAAAATATAGAATGGTTTTAAGTCTAAAATATTTTGAGTGTAATATGTTAAGTTTCAAATGTTTTAAGTCAAAATTTGCTTATGTCTATAATACCACATGGTTAAAATGCCATATGTTTAAAATGCAGTGTGTAAAAAGTCATGAGTCTAAAATGTCAAGTGTCTAAAATGCTGACTAAAATGCCATGTGTCTAAAAATGCCATGTCTAAAAATGCCAAATGTCTACAATGCCATATGTATAAAATGCCATATGTATAAAAATGCTATTTGTGTAAAACAGTTATATGCCTTATGCCTACAATGCCTTATGACTTAATGACATTTGTTTAAAATGTCATGAATAAAAAGCAAGACGACTTTACATCATGACTAGGCTACATAATAATCAACCCAATGTTTAACTAAACAGGTTTTTTGACAAGGGTAATACGGTAAAACGAAACTGAAATAATATGATTTTTCGGATTTCAACATAAGCGTGTTTTTGTCATTGTAACTTTTTTGATCTGACACGCTTTTGTATTCCTTATATTAATAAAGGCTTACTAACAGTCATAAAAGCTTCAACGGCAGTCACAATCTTTCGGTGTTCCCTTTCGGCGTTTGCCCTTTCCTGCATCTTTTTGCGTTTTTCTCTGCATGGAATCAAATATTGTCAGCGAATATATGTAAAGAAACATACAAGTCATTGTGTGAAGGTTGAACTGACCCATAACAATTTTGGAAGAAAAGAAACACATACGAAAGTGCCAGAGTCTAAACCCCCTCTCAAATTGAAATAGAATTTATATACACAATTTATTCTTCACCCAAGGTCTGCCACCCCTCCCCTCCCTGGAAATTTAAGTCCGCCCCTCTCCCTTCGGATAGTTTTAAGTACCCCCCCCCCCCCCACCTCGGTGAAAAATGTCTGAAATATAAGCACTGGATAGTGCGAAGAAAATGTTTTGAGTATTACGACTCATAAAAGTTAAGAACTACTGACGTTAGTGCAAACAAAGAAATTTTAAATGCTTTTTAAAGTAAAGTAAAACGGGTGTTTAATGTGAAGCGAATGATATTTGAAAGTAAAAAAAAAACCTGCTAGTGAGAAGACAAGACTAGCATATCTCTAATGGAAATAAAATGAAAGTAAAGAAACGCTGAATCTAGGGCTAGGAAAATTAACTTATCTATACACTTTTTGAAAGCAAAGAAATATGTTTGGAAGGAAAAAAAACATGCAAGAGAAGCATATTTTTTTTTAAAAAAGTAACACTGATGCTAGTGAGAAGAAAAAAAACGTACAATTTTGAAAAAAAATAGATTAATTAAATAAACATTGGTATTAATTGAAAGGAAAAACACGTATAATTTTAAAAGAAAAACATTTGTTATATTGCAAAGAAAAAACTTGGATTATTATGGAATAAAAGCAAAGAAAAAACATAATGTTGAAAAAAAAAACATTTTTATATTGAAAAGAAAAGACACGTATAATTTTGAAAAGAAAAATGCATGTTTATATTTGAAAGAAAAAAACACGTATATTTTGAAACAAAAAGTGTTATATTGGAAAGTAAAAACACGTACTCAAACAACTTAGTTGTCTTTACTGGCTCAGCTGGCTCATTGGTCCCAGCTCTGGCTTCAAGGCTGAATCTCATTATCTCGGTCTCGGCTTCGTCGTACTGTCGTAGAAAATATTTCCTTTAATTACCTCATTACTTGATGAGAAAATTACGCTATAATCATATCATAAGTTTTTATTTTTTGAAAAATACGCTCTAATTGTTTTTTAAAATATATTGTTTTTTTTTTAATTTTACAAACTATACCGTAATCATGTTTATTTGATTTTGTACTAATATTAATTAAAGATAAAGTTCATAATCAGCAAACCAATCAAGTATGAGATATAAGTGTATAATATAGGAAAAAGAGTTGTGAATGATAATATTAATATTTACTAATGAGTGACTACTTATAAAACTTGAAATTATTTTTTAAAGTTGACATTGTTACATGTGACGGGGGTTCAAAAACTGACCAAAAGAAAGCCGAGAGTCTTCTCATTGCGAGGATAGAACCTTCTGGACATGTTGCTTGAGAAGTTCTGTAAGGATGTCATTTTGGTGAGTAGGGAGTCTTCTTTCCTCATCGACAGGTACCAGCCTAGAGTTGGATATTTAAAAATGTACGTACGTTTTTATTTCTGTTTATGTTTGTTTGTCGTTGTTGTTTTGTGTTTTTTATTTGTGTTTTTTATTTGTGTTTTTTTTTTTTTTTTTTTTTTTTTTTTTTTTTTTTTTTTTTTTTTTTTTTTTTTTTTTTGGTTGTTTGTTGTTTTTTATATTTATCTTATTAAATTAATACTTTGAATATGTTTTTTTTTCTGGCTTTTAAGTGACATGTTTCGAGGCTAATGGCTTGTACAACTTTAGTCCTGTACAAGAATCCCAACCCTGTGTGTACGTGTCTTACCGTCGTAGCAGTGTAGCGGGTAGTTGCACAAGACTCCCCCGTCCACGTAGGTATCCGCCTGTCCGTGTATGTCGTAAATCGTCGGCGAGAACACGGCTGGGGGGGGGGGGGGGGGGGTGAAATAGTGGATCAGATTAAAATCCAGTTAATGCATTTAAATTTTTAATAATTAAAAAATAATATTAAAATACGTTCATAACCAGCAAATGTTTTTATATAAATCAAACGTTTAATTAGTTTTAAAAATAAATTAGGGTTAAATGTATAACCTGGTATTGCCATTGTCATGCGCAGAGCATCTCTAATTGGCATGTCTGGAGTGGTCTTAGGGTGACAGTACTCAGACCTCATTTGGTTGAGGTTAGTCACAACAACACACAGCTCGATGTTCCTGTGTTTGTATAGCTTTAGGAGGAGAGTATAGAGGAGTTAGGGGTTTATTCTCACAATTTGTTTAAAGTTCAACTTTGGCTCATAAGTATAGACAAATTTAGGGGTTTATTTACACAATTTGTTTATAATTAATCTTTTGAACATGAGTATAGAGAAATTAGGGGTTTATTTTCACAATTTGTTTATAGTTAATCTTTGGAACATAAGTATATAGAAATTAAGGTTTATTTTTCCAATTTGTTTATAGTTAATCTTTGGAACATGTGTATAGAGAAATTAAGGGTTTATTTTCACAATTTATTTATAGTTAATTTTCGGAGCATAAGTATAGAGAAATTAAGGTTTATTTTCACAATTTGTTTATAGTTAATCTTTGGAACATGTGTATAGAGAAATTAAGGTTTATTTTCACAATTTTTTAATTGGAACAAGTATAGAGAAAAAAAGGTTTATTAAGTTTATAGTTCAATTTTGGGAAATACATTAACATAAATTAAGGGTTCGCACAGCTAAATAGTTTTTTTTTAATATAGCTACAGCAGTAGGTGTTCAATTCCGAGTTTCGTTAAAGTTAAAGGAAAAATGAAAGGTTTTTTTTCAACTAGTTGATTCTTAACTTCAGAACTTGAGAATATAAAAACTAGGTTTATTTAAAATTTAGAAAATCAGTAGGTCATATACAGAAATCAAAGGCTATTTAATATAAGAACGAAATGGAATTAATTGAATATTGAAAAAATATATAACATAACTAAAGATTAGAAAAACGAATCAGGTCTTTTGCTTTATTAGGACGAAAAAAAAAGTTGTTTAGATCAAAGTGCTTAAACTACAAAAGTCTAGACTATTATTTCAAAGCTACCAACACAAATTGTAGTAATACAAACCTCATAGAAGGTCATATCCGGGTTGTTTTTCTCTGGAGATTTTTCTTTGATCTTTTCTCCCAGCCAGTCCCGAATTCTAATACCAGGATTCCAGCCAAATTTCCTCAACAAATTGGGCAGCAGACTTAGGTAGCCACATGAATGATCTAAAAGAATGACACATTAACGCGATGATACATTATAATAAAACAAATCTAATCCAAGATATTAAGTGGAATTGAAATATATATATATACATATATATACATATATATATATATATACATATATATATATATATATATATATATATATATATATATATATATATATATATATATATATATATATATATATATATATATATATATATATATATATATATATATATATATATATACATATATATATATATATATATATATATACATATATATATATATATGTATATATATATATAAATATATTAATATTGCCTCATCCATAAACAATCTCACACTGCTAGGGGGCTGAATGCGATAAAATGTATTGCTGATATTTAAAAAATATTACAAAATTGAATTGAAGGTTGTTTTTTTTTTATTTTCATTTTTTTCATTTGAATCTGATATTGGTCCTGATTACCAAAATTTTTATTTTTTTTACATAATATTGATT
Source organism: Physella acuta (assembly GCF_028476545.2). Lineage (NCBI taxonomy): Eukaryota > Metazoa > Mollusca > Gastropoda > Physidae > Physella > Physella acuta. The sequence goes on along the minus strand of NW_026731928.1, from coordinate 257,781 downwards.
TAATTTCCTCACAAACAGGACAACTACTCAATTAATATTTTCAGCGAAAACATCTCAGCTTGATTATATCCCTTTACCAAAATAAAATGAAAAATTAGGGATGGGGTGTAGGCCCCTATATGCCGAAGTTAGACGTCGATTTAGAGGATTTCAATTTTCTGACTATCATAGCAATGGGGAAAGTAGTATACGTTACATCGTGGATGGACCATCTCTAATAACTACACAGAATAGCGTGGTTGGACGATAGGGCACGTGACTCCTAACTCGAAAGTCTCCAGTTTGGATCTGTTACTCAAATCCATACGACATCCCTGAGTCCATCAAGCTTTGAAGATTACGAAATTCACGTTCGGCAACCAAATTGACCACAATATCCCTTTTTAGTCCAGGTTAACAAAACACATGAACTCTACCTCATCTGTTCTACTGACAGTTCCACAAGAGAACTTTAAGGGGAAATAAATACCAAAAAAATGCAATATAATAGAATATTAATTTTACTATATCTACATGAACCATGCTGTTATAACATTTAAAATGTACATTGTAAATTACTCAAGATACTAATTGAAACCCACAGGGGATAAATCACAGTTGTCATAGTTATCTATTTTTAAGTACACTACATGAATATGGAACTGACTCAAAATTTTCAAAAAAATGGACTTTATCACGTGTGGTCTTATATATCATTATATATATATATATATATATATATATATATATATATATATATATATATATATATATATTCTTTTGTTTTTTTTTTAGCATTCACACAAAAATTCAATCCGTACGTTGAATTTACCGACCAAACATACAACGTACAATAAAATTCAAACAAATATTTTATACCTAGAAAAATGTCTCGCGTGTCGACTTCGAAAAATGTCCGGATGTCTTCTGAATTGTACCCTAGAGCAATGAGGGCAGCAGTTATGGCCCCTGCGCTGCTGCCTCCCAGTCGCTTCACATTGTTCATCAAACCCAGCTCTTCTAAATACTGCAAGAAAATAAATGAACAAATCCTTCATAAAACCCAGCTCTTCTAAATACTGCAAGAGAATACATGAACAAATCTTTCATCAAACCCAGCTCTTCTAAATACTGCAAGAGAATACATGAACAAATCTTTCATCAAACCAAGCTCTTCTAAATACTGCAAGAAAATAAATGAACAAATCCTTCATCAAACCCAGCTCTTCTAAATACTGCAAGAAAATAAATGAACAAATCCTTCATAAAACCCAGCTCTTCTAAATACTGCAAGAAAATAAATGAACAAATCCTTCATAAAACCCAGCTCTTCTAAATACTGCAAGAAAATAAATGAACAAATCCTTCATAAAACCCAGCTCTTCTAAATACTGCAAGAAAATAAATGAACAAATCCTTCATAAAACCCAGCTCTTCTAAATACTGTAAGAAAATAAATGAACAAATCCTTCATCAAACCTAGCTCTTCTAAATACTGCAAGAAAATACATGAACAAATCTTTCATCAAATCCAGCTCTTCTAAATACTGTAAGAAAATACATGAACAAATCTTTCATCAAACCCAGCTCTTCTAAATACTGCAAGAGAATACATGAACAAATCTTTCATCAAACCAAGCTCTTCTAAATACTGTAAGAAAATACATGAACAAATCTTTCATCAAACCCAGCTCTTCTAAATACTGTAAGAAAATAAATGAACAAATCCTTCATCAAACCCAGCTCTTCTAAATACTGCAAAAAAATACACGAACAAATCCTTCATCAAACCCAGCTCTTCTAAATACTGCAATAAAATACACGAACAAATCCTTCATCAAACCCAGCTCTTCTAAATACTGCAAGAAAATACACGAACAAATCCTTCATCAAACCCAGCTCTTCTAAATACTGCAAGAAAATAAATGAACAAATCCTTCATAAAACCCAGCTCTTCTAAATACTGCAAGAGAATACATGAACAAATCTTTCATCAAACCCAGCTCTTCTAAATACTGCAAGAGAATACATGAACAAATCTTTCATCAAACCAAGCTCTTCTAAATACTGCAAGAAAATAAATGAACAAATCCTTCATCAAACCCAGCTCTTCTAAATACTGCAAGAAAATAAATGAACAAATCCTTCATAAAACCCAGCTCTTCTAAATACTGCAAGAAAATAAATGAACAAATCCTTCATAAAACCCAGCTCTTCTAAATACTGCAAGAAAATAAATGAACAAATCCTTCATAAAACCCAGCTCTTCTAAATACTGCAAGAAAATAAATGAACAAATCCTTCATAAAACCCAGCTCTTCTAAATACTGTAAGAAAATAAATGAACAAATCCTTCATCAAACCTAGCTCTTCTAAATACTGCAAGAAAATACATGAACAAATCTTTCATCAAATCCAGCTCTTCTAAATACTGTAAGAAAATACATGAACAAATCTTTCATCAAACCCAGCTCTTCTAAATACTGCAAGAGAATACATGAACAAATCTTTCATCAAACCAAGCTCTTCTAAATACTGTAAGAAAATACATGAACAAATCTTTCATCAAACCCAGCTCTTCTAAATACTGCAAGAGAATACATGAACAAATCTTTCATCAAATCCAGCTCTTCTAAATACTGTAAGAAAATAAATGAACAAATCCTTCATCAAACCCAGCTCTTCTAAATACTGCAAGAAAATACACGAACAAATCCTTCATCAAACCCAGCTCTTCTAAATACTGCAATAAAATACACGAACAAATCCTTCATCAAACCCAGCTCTTCTAAATACTGCAAGAAAATACACGAACAAATCCTTCATCAAACCCAGCTCTTCTAAATACTGCAAGAAAATACACGAACAAATCCTTCATCAAACCCAGCTCTTCTAAACACTGTAAGAAAATATATGAACAAATCCTTCATCAAACCCAGCTCTTCTAAATACTGCAAGAAATTTCATGAACAAATCTTTCATCAAATCCAGCTCTTCTAAATACTGTAAGAAAATACATGAACAAATCTTTCATCAAATCCAGCTCTTCTAAATACTGTAAGAAAATACATGAACAAATCTTTCATCAAATCCAGCTCTTCTAAATACTGCAAGAAAATTCATGAAAAAATACTTCATCAAACCCAGCTCTTCTAAATACTGTAAGAAAATATATGAATAAATCTTTCATCAAATCCAGCTCTTCTAAATACTGTAAAAAAAATGAACAAATCCTTTATCAAACCTAGCTGTTCTGAATACTGTAAGAAAATACATGAACAAATCCTTCATCAAACCTAGCTGTTCTGAATACTGTAAGAAAATACATGAACAAATCCTTCATCAAACCTAATTCTTGTAAATACTGTAAAAAAATAAATGAACAAATTCTTTATCAAACCTAGCTGTTCTGAATACTGTTAGAAAATACATGAACAAATCATTCATCAAACCTAGTTCTTCTAAATACTGCAAGAAAATGCATGAACAAATCCTTCATCAAACCTAGCTGTTCTAAATACTGTTAGAAAATACATAAATCATTTATCAATAATAGCTCTTCTGAATACTTTTTTTTTAAAAAACTCATCAAAACAAATATTATGAATCCAAACCAAAATATTTTTTAACGAAATGTTGGAAAAAGTGAGCTTATCTGCACCCAATAATATTCGTGGAACTAAAGTCAGTTGTAGTGAAATAAAAAGTCCTTTGTTGACGCTGGTATATGTGTCATATTATAGTGTGAATTGTGATTTTAAAAAGATCTTTTGTGCCTACCTTAATGCAGCCAACATACGCTAAGCCTTTGTTCCCGCCCCCTTCAAACACGAGGTTTTCAAAAGAAAAATTGTACTCTCTAGGATCAGGTGTGTCTATTGTTAGCTGCTCCGGGTAGCTGTCTGCACTGGCTAGAGAGAGAAACAAAATAACAGGGAATAAGGGACCACCCACATTAAATTCATTATCTGAGATTAAAGATTTTTTCATGTCATGCTATCTGCGTTAGTTCGTGTTTAGTTTTCGTCATTAATTTTAGTCTTAGAGAGGAATAAGCACAGAGATTTAGAGACTATATACAGAGTTCTAGAGACTATATGAAGGGCTCAGTGGAAAAAAGTACTTAAGTTACATTTTTTCAAAAATGAGTTAAGACCGGTATATTATTTGATTACCTACCCTTAACCATCCCTGTAAATTTGGGCCATGGAAAAAGTACCGAAGTAGCTTAATTCAAATACTTTGCATCAGCTGTTTTGGTATTTCAGCTTCAATTTAAAAACTTATTGTACTCATTTTTCTCAAAACTCTCAAAATACACTTAAGTACTTTTTCCACTGAGCCCTTCATATACAGATATCTAGAGACTATATACAGAGTTCTAGAGATTATATACAGAGATCTAGAGAATTTACACTCATCTAGAAACTGCACAAAGATCTAGAAACTATACAGAGATTTAGAGACTATATACAGAGTTCTAGAGACTATACAGAGATTTAGAGACATTACACAGACATTTAGAGACTATACTTAGAAATCTAGAGGCTATACGCAGAAAGCATACATTTTCTAATAAAACATAAATATTTTTTAAAAAGACGAACAAAAGGCTAAAGGCAGTATTTTTCCCCAAACATTTCTCAGATTTACGTCAGTAGGTAATTCAAAGGCCACTGTGGTTAAAATAAAATCACACGTCTAAATTTTGTATAGTCAGCCGGCACCCTACCCTACAAAAAAACGTACCTATGATATCCTCTGTGTTATCAGTCGAGTCTACACTAAGTCTTGTGTTTCTCCAACGTGTCTCCTCCTCTTTTTGTATTGCGGCATGATATCTGCGGTCAAATACGTAAATCTTTAAATTGCTTAAAATATGCGTGAACGTATGCACATATTATATTTGGAATTTTTCTTAATTAAACTACATTCTTTCAAAGCATGTTACTTTGACGAAAATAAGTGATTCTTACAACGTAAAAATGTTTCGGTCTATACGTATAAGCATAGGTAGTAACTGTGTTTGGCTAGGTAATCTACAGCATGAACGGTAAATTGGGAGCCTTGTTGTTATGGGCCCAAATGTCACGGACCCTAATTATACTTACTTTTGAATGTCAGTAAAGACCTGCTGTTCATTAGCACCGTGACGTCCACTCCGACATAGTATACAGTTCCCCATCCAGAGGAAATATGTTCCTGTTTATGTGACACACGCAATACATCAATCATGTACACATCAACATTCTTCTTCAAACAGCTTGCTAGAATAGAATATAATATAATCTCTTGTGATTATTTCTTGTCGTAATCTCATAAAATGGTTTAATTCCCACATGTGTTACGTTTATTAAAGGAAACATTTCACGGTTCAGTGAGATGCAGATATTTCAATATATGTAAGTGGAAAATTCCTTTGTTATAAATCTACTTGCATATGGTATATATGTGTTCGAGTGTGTGTATAACTTGTAAATCAATACAGTATATTTTATCCAAAGAGATTTGTGAGTGATGTAAATATAACAGTGTGTGTCTGAATGTTATACATATATATATATATATATATATATATATATATATATATATATATATATATACATATGTATATACATATATAGATAAATAGGTATTTATAAAGAAATATATTATATGTATATTTATATACCTATGAATAAAGACAAGAATTATATATGTATGTATGGATGTATGAATGTGCTACATAAGTTATCCAAATACACACAGAGATCCTGGTTTTATACTATTACCTACAGCCTTACCAGATCACAAGTGACACAGTGTATCGCCGGCCAAGAACCAACTGGAAATAAACACACACAAAAACACTTACCTCTCGAACTGTTTCCGTGTTTGATGGAACACCGCTGCAGCTTGTTGCTATTCGATGTATTGTTTTTTCGCGGCGATATCACAGGTGACAGCTGGTCTCTACACACGGTCCAGGTGTGCTCAGGTGAATAGAGCACACTGTAGTGTGTTGTTCGCCTATAGACTTGAGATCAATGGAAGGTTAAGTCGAGTAAGCGGTTCAATGAACTAAATATTCATGCACTGATTCACAGCTATTTGCACCCGGCTTAGTTATAAATAGTTGTTAGAAGCGATCATCACATGAACAGGGTTGTGCATATATATATATATATATATATATATATATATATATATATATATATATATATATATAGTATACATGTGTGTATATAAATATTTATATACATGTGTATATATAGGCCTATATATATATATATATATATATATATATATATATATATATATATATATATAGTTAATTATATATTTATATATATTACATTATATATATAATATATGTATATATATTTATATATATATTATATTATAGAGTAAATATATCGATATACATATATTGAGAGAGAAAGAGAGAGAAATTTATAGTGGCCAGGGTTGTTCATATATATATATATATATATATATATATATATATATATATATATATATATATATATATATATAATATACATGTGTGTATATAAATATTTATATACATGTGTATATATAGGCCTATATATATATATATATATATATATATATATATATATATATATATATATATATATATATAGTTAATTATATATTTATATATAGTTAATTATATATATAATATATGTATTTATATATATATTATATTATAGAGTAAATATATCTATATACATATATTGAGAGAGAAAGAGAGAGAAATTTATAGTGGCTGTAGGATATATCACATAACAGCAACTTTAGCTGTACAAATTAGTCAAAAAAAATTACAGTTTTTTTGTGCACTTTCTTCTTCGTTCTCAATTTTTAGCCTTATCTGCCCGAGGGTTGGAACTCGAGACTTTTTTTTTCGAATTTTAACAGCCATGAGCTTTGCCGACGCTACCACGTGTCCAACACAATTAAGTATACATGTCAACTAATTGAGTCCGATTTCAGCCTGCTTTTCTTTTTGGATTATCATCCATAGTCTTTGTCCAACCAAGAACAATCTACAAGGCAGCAGTTGTTTGATTTTGGAGTTGTCTCTCCTAGAAGAGTTTTTGTCCCTAGCTGTCGAGCCGCATTTGCCCCGAGAGATCGAACTCGAGACTTTTCGGTTTAGCAACCATGAACTCTACCGACTCGACCACGCCGACCCCTGCTGTGCACTTTGATAGTCTAGTGGTTTTGTAAAAAGAAAACTCATACACACACACACACACTGTTGTGTAAAAAAAAAAACTACGTGAGCAGTAGTTTGAAAGATAGGCAAACCTCCAAACCACTTCCATGACTCATCGCTCCTCGTTAAATATTCTAATAGGTCTGCCTGGAAGGCTCGAATTAATAGTTTTGTAACCAAGCAAATTAAAAAGCAAATTTCTTCTCTGAATTATTGTTAAAATAAGCGATAGTAAGAATGTCAAGGCTATAAAAAGGAATATGTTCTAAACTATTGATATAAATGCAATTTAAATGACATAAACCAGATTGTTTTATGCTAGATCAATCTCTCACTTCGCTCGTAACGTCATTTTCGGTATTTCCCGTTTACATTTATAGTAACTCTCGCTTTTCCCGTTTATTTGACGTGTTTGTGAGCAATGGGTTTATTTTATTTTTTTATTTTTCTCGGAAAGTTGTGGATGCCACGTCGTTGGTGTAATACAGATGCCTAAATATTTTCGAATTAAAAAAAAAACCAGTCGTAACCTAAGTTATATAATCAAGAAGATTTTAAAACAGAAACATAAAATAAAAAAGGTTTTGAAATGTCCTATTTGTTAACATATTCATATATTATTCAATGAAATTGGATGGCTAAGATTGCACCTATTAAAAAAAAACGTGTTCAGATACAGCCCATGTAGCAGGTGAAGCAGAGTTCACCAGTTTTCTGTGATCCTGATACAATGGGATGATGCAGTTGTTTCCCTTACATGGACACATAAGGGCTGGGACGCCCTAATGAATCAAGTTGGGGATCAGAACTCGAGAATCAAAAACCGAAATCTTTAACTTGAATTACACACACACACACATATATATATATATATATATATATATATATATATATATATATATATATATATATATATATATATATATATATATATATTAATGCGCGTGTGTCTGTGTGTGTATTGGTTTTTTTCTCAAGCCACTATCCCTTTTATTTCGTCCTTGAGACAGTTACATTACACCTAACTATATTTCTCGTCCCTTTCAGTTTACACGCTTCTCTGAATTTACACGTCCCTCAGTTTACACGCCCCCACAGTTTACAATCCCCCGTCAGTTTACAAGCCCATCTCAGTTTACAAGCCCATCTCAGTTTACACGCCCCCACAGTTTACAAGCCCATCTCAGTTTACAAGCCCATCCCCCACAGTTTAGAAGCCCATCTTAGTTAACACCAGTGTTTCTTCCAGACTTTTTTCTCCGGGGGGGGGGCACTTGAAATTTTCGGGGTGCGGTAAACTTCGGGGGGGGGGGGGGGCGGACATTGTTAAAAGTATATATTTTCTATATAAATTATATACATTTCATTTCGTTCGGGGGGGGGGGCGGTAAAAAAAATTCGGGGGGGGGGGGGGCTTCGCCCACCCGAAGAGATGCCTGGAATAAACTCTGGTTAACACGCCTTTCACGGCGTCTGTTGACTATACTTAACCGATAACTACATGTGGACGAATATGGACAAACTCCAATAATTTTATCAATAAAAAACACATTTTCAGTTATTAGAATTTATTTACGTAAAAGCTTCTACAAAACATTTATCAGGACGATTTTAAGAACAGAAATATTATTTGAGTAGCTTTTTACTATAAAATATTTACAAAGATACACCATTTAATACACAAGAAGAATATCACAGATCTAGATATACACTAAAAAGAAAAACATGGAGTTAAGCATAAGAAAAAGTTAATGAACGTAAAAGGTTTTGATTTTAATCAACACTTTGTTTTTAAATAACTGAAATATTAATCAATATTTTTTTTAAATGCTTAATATGTAGAAATACTTGTCCATATTATGTTAATCACGTATTCATTATAAAATAAATAATACATTTTTAAAAAAAAAATTTATTATTAAGCTTTTGTTAAAACAAATTCACGTCGAACTATTATATAAAGATCAAACGTAAGTATGTGAGTCAACCGATTATTTAATTTACTTTTCTGTTTTTGGAGCTCCTAAAATTTTTTTCTTTAAGTATGCTGCTATAGTTGAACGCACCTTTTTGAAAGTTAGGTTCTTTAACTCCTCTTCTTCCTTTTTGACTTTTTCGGCCTGTTCTTTCCGTTCTCTCAATATTCTCTCTAGATCTCTCTCAGTGCTCCTTAAGTTCTCGTTCAGTTCTTTCAGCCTCGCATCGTAGCGCTGTGTATCAGTGTGGAGTTGTTCTTTAGCAGCGTCGCGATCGGCCTTCAGTTGTTGTTTTTCTCTCTCGTATTTCTCTTTGATTTCTTGCAGCTTCATAGCTTCCTCGACCGCTTTCATCTGCTGGTCGACACATTCGCTCTTTTGTTTGGCGATGTCGATAAATTCGATGAGAACGCCGGTACCTTTGTCTTCATCAACAATTCTCTTCATCAAATCTTCAGCTCTGTGTTTTAGATGTTTCAGTCCCACACGCTTTTTTTCCAGATCACCCATATCTAATTCACACAATTCTTCAGTAATCTTGTTAGCTTCTCTCCAGAATTCTTCTTTAAGGGCAGGAATTTTTTTTTCCACAAGGATCTCATCCCGTCTGTTTTGAGCCAGTTGAAAGTTGGAGTCTTTATACCGCTGAGATTTGCTAATCTCGTCAACGGTTTTTATAAGTCGCGTAATCTGATCGTTGATTTTTTGCTCATCTGTGGTTTTATTATCGAATAAAATGGCTCGATTACTGCATTCGTCCAAAAGTTTCCTGAAATCGCCTCTTTGTTCCTTACACCATTTCTCAAAATCTACCTTGACTTCAAAATTATCCCCGTTTGTCACCACCACAACGCACCAGTTTTTCACAAAATCTTCTCCGAAAACATTTTTCAGAAACTCAACAGTCTGTTTCTCTTCCCTTGTGAACCTCCCACCGTATCTGAAAACCAAAAGAAATGCGTGATATCCCTGGGGGTGCGCGGATATTGCTTCAGTAAACCAGTCCATGTACTGTCCCCACCCATCGTCCCCCAGCCCTGTGTCCTCCACACCCGGGCCATCAACGACTGTAAACTTTACGCCACGGCGCTCTGAGGTTTCCTCATTCAGTCCCCTGGTTTCCGAGGTCGTGTTTCCGCTTGTCTTAAACGCTTTTTTCCCTAAAATGGTATTTCCTGTTGAGCTTTTACCGTTGCCGGTTTTACCTATCAGTAAAAGATCGATTTCCTTGGCTTCTGGATTCATAGTGTCAAGCTGGGTCGTAGTTGTAAGACGCTTCAGGGAGGTAAGACTGAAATATTTTTTAAATAGTTGTATTAAAATATGGAGAGAGAGAGAGAGAGAGAGAGAGAGGGAAAGAGAGAGAAAGAGAGGTAAGAGTTGACCAGTGTTTCTTCCAGACTTTTTTCTCTGGGGGGGGACTAGATATTTCTCCGGGGGGGGGGGGGGGCGGGGGTTCAACATTTTCCGGGGGGGGGGGGCGGTCACTAGTAAAAGTATAAGTTTACTATATAAATTCCATCCCCAAGAGATGTCTGGAAGAAACTCTGGAGTTGACTGTTGTTTTCCTCGATAGCAATTTTTTTAACGTTTTTTTTTTCAGGACTGAAGATCTATGGGGCAAGTGGAGTAGACTTGGCCTGTGTCTCTCTAATCTCGGCATATAAGGAGATAGGTTGGTTAGCACCATGACAACCACCTCTACTCCCCCTATTGTGAGTCAGGTACCTATCAGAGTGGACTCATTCATGTTGTACGGACTTGAACTCGAGTCATTTCGAGTTAGCAGTCGTATGTTCAACCATTCGACCACGCCGTTTCATAGCCATTGATTAAAATATTTACAATTACGATAACAATACTCATACCGAGAGAAAAACATGTGAATGAACATTTGATAATGCAGCATACATTGACAGACAACGCTTCTGTAAAGCGAAATTGTAATGTTAATTCATAGGTCACCTGCTCTATTGGAGATGATCAAGTACCGAAGGTTACAGCATACAAGAAGCTATACGTTACTTACCAATATATCCTTTAGAAAAATGTGTTGAAGATAGCAAATCGAATAAACACAAGAATACTTCATATATAATCACAATCTAGAACATATTAGATATTCCTCTGACTACTCACCTAAGGAGAAATGTGTTTCTAAGTTTTCTAGAAAATCCGCAAAACTATTATATAGTTCGGGAAATCCCAAAATTACCTCTAAGGTTATTTATAGATTAGTGAGCGACAATACAAGTCAAACTACGGCTCAAACGCTAGTCAGTGGCAGCTACAGTGAAGAGATGTCTTGTAGGATAGATGGCACACACATACACATATATAATTGTATATATATATATATACATATATATATGTATATATATATATATATATATATATACATATATATATATATATACATATATATATATATATATATATATATATATATATATATATATATATATATATATATATATATATATATATATATATATATATATATATATATATATACTAGCTGCATCCCGTGCTCCGCCACGGTAAATCTTTTTTAAATGTACCAACTTGGGAACAGAACAAAACTAAACACAACACAAACGAACGCAAAAAAAAACACAAACGAAAAAAAACAAACACAATACTCATAACATAAACACAATTTAAATGCAATCATAAAGGCATATTGCTCACAGTCTAGCCCGTAGCGCCCAATCGCGCCCTTTCCGGTGATTTGCACCCCCCTCAAACTTTCGATTTGCACCCCTGTCCCCCCCCCCCCCCCCCGCCCTAAAATTTTCGATTTCCAACCCCACCCCCCCCCCCCCTTGCAAATTTTTTCCAACCCAATTTGGCGCCCCTAAGGTCGGCCCCCGGGGACATATGCCCTCCCCTCGCTACGCCTCTCCTATAAAACCCCTAGCTTGTCCTCAAACCGAAAGATAGAATAATAATAAGTAAACAGTATCAATAATAGGCAGTATTTAAAATATCCGTGTTTTACCTACAATATTTCACTTTATCCATTCACGCATTTTTTTCCCAGTACTTTAAATTTTAAAAATTTACAATAGAGTTTCATAACTAAAACCATTGCGCACCTAACCCTAACCCTAACCCCAGGTGCCAAAATAGCCCCTGGTGATCTCGAGACGCTCAACTACACATTTCCGTAGGAAGCCGTCACTCCAATATTTTCAAACAAATATTAGGGCTTTGTCAAATAGGGAGGTATTTTTAGAGTGCCCAGCTCAGGCGGAGGAAAACCTTCTCATTTAAGGGACATACATAAATGACGTCATGCTTTCTTTGATGACCCAGAAAAGGCCATACCCTCACCCAAAAATGACGTCATTTATTAATTGATTATAAATGTTTAATTAATTCATATACTAATAAGCAGGATAGTAAAGAATAGTAGTTCTATTAATTCAATAAACGTACTTTTGACATTGTAAAAAAAAAAACAATGGATTGTGAGCCCCTTTCCAACGCTATAAAGCAGGGGTCTCCAAACTTTTCAGCCCGAGGGCCTCATTAACTATGAAATTTGAGTTCGGGGGGCCAGTTTTCTTCCAGGCATGTCTTTGATTTCTCAGGACAAAGTTCCTCAGCCATCACCAACAAACGATTTTTCCTTGGACAAAAATATCTCCGCGGGCCGGATGAGAGGACATCGCGGGCCGCATCCGGCCCGCGGGCCGTAGTTTGGAGACCCCTGCTATAAAGAAGCAAAAGTCTAAATATCTAGCGGCCTCTCGCGCAATTGACTTTGATTTTTTTTTCAAAAGAATTTTGACGACAACGGCGTATTCTTTTTACAAAACAGCCATCAAATCAAAAATGCAAGAAAATTATTTTTTTTTAACTATAAAAAAATTGATCATGGTCGGCTGTGGGCCCTCAAACGGCGTGGGCTACCCGGCATTGCGGGGTCTGGCGGCACTGTAGTTCCGCCCCTGCCCGAGCTTCGCTACGGTGTAGTGAAAAATTGTGCACTCTAAATGACACAAGACGTAAAACACATTTTCTTTTATAATTGTCGTGAAATAAAAAATACTTGCACAAAATGAGATATTAAAAAGAGGTAGCGATAACTGAAGGGCTAATTTAAAAAAACAAAACGCATAACAAACCGCCAGACATCATGAGCCAAAAGCCCAAATTAAACCCCAAATCACTGGCTCCACCCCCTTCTGCCAACACAACACGTCCCACTAGATCACATAGCCCACCCCCACAAACACCACGAACCACACCCAGTCACGAATACAACACCAGACACACACAATTCACCATACACCAGAACAATGAGAAATAGGCGACTTCATAAATCTTTCAGGAAGACAAAACGCCTATATATATATAGGCTATATATTTTATTTTGAATTTCCGTGATAAAGCCTCGCTTTAGGGGTAAATTAAACTTTGAAATACGAACTAGGACATTAACCTCACCCCCCCCCACACACACACACCCAAGTCAATTAAGCTATCAGCGGGGGTAATGTCCTTCTGAGTTTGTAATTGACAAGGGGATACTTTCTCCGTGTGTTATATCGGGAAGGGGGGGGGGGGGGTGGGGGGGGGGAATATCTGGGAGTTAGGGGTCATCCATAAATGACGTCACACTCGTAGGGGGGAGGGGGGGGTCCGTAATTTTGTGACGATGTGTGATGAGGGGGAGGGGGGGGGTCAGATGTTGCGACGTCACATTTTTGCATTACAAAAAAAGGAATGTTAGAAAACGAATTTTAGACGTTATTTCGCGTTCTAGATAACTGTTTTAATAAATTGTAATAGTTTAGACAAGATTTTGGAAAAAATATCGATGTTTTAAAAAAATTCAAATGCAATTTTGAGGGGGGGGGGGGGGTTGTAGGTTGAGGTGTGACGTCATTTTAGGGGGGGGGGGTCTGGCTTTTTGTGACGACGTGTGACGGAGGGGAGGGGGGGGAGGTAAAAATCGTCCAAAAAAGCGTGACGTCATTTATGGATGACCCCTTATGTCGGGGGGGGGGGGGCGGGCGGGGGTAATGCCCTATACCCCAAGTCTACAAAAAGGTAGTTTGCTGTACTCTTTCGCTAAGTATTTATTTTAAATAGCGTTTGGGTTGTGTTTCTGTGACTCATCGAATTTTTTTATTGTTACGCTATAAAATGTCCAATATAAATAATTCTGGGTGTTATCAATTTCTTTGGCTGTATTTTGTATTTTCTTGTTTTCGATCTCACCTCAGGAGACAATGGACGCACCCCCAGAAGTGTAATCCTGTGGGTACACACAAGGGTTTGGGTGAGGAGATCAGGCGTTGACCATGCATAATGATCACTGTTTCGATCTTTGCTGGTATATTTCAAATTAATCAATGGCGTCGATAGGTTTTGTGTCACCCTATGCGGCACTTCGTGGTGTCACCACCACCCCCCCCCCCCCAAGAAACAAAGTGTATATGTGTGTGTGTTTTTTTTTTGTTTGTGTGTGTGTCGACCTACATATACCTATAATTTAAATGCATGCCACTTACGCGTACATCTATGTGTGTAAGATTTAATCGCTGCAGACTTAATAGTAACGATATGTATCCTTAGTCTGTTAATTATACAGTTGGATGTAGCATTGTTTTCTCTATAGTCGATTTGTACCTAAAAAACTATTTAACTTTAATAGATCATTAATGGGACTGGCAAAAAAAGTATTTTTCTTGTGTATATTTTGCAATTTTTCGTTTTAGTGTCACCCCCCCCCCCCCCTAACCTAAATGGTATCACCGATTGCGATGGGTTGAAGTTTCCATGTATTGCGCCTTATCTACCCTGGGCTTCAAACTCTGGAATTTTTGGAATAACAATCATGAGTTCTCCCACTCAATTGAGTCGTCTACAACTAAATGAATACCACAGAAATTCAAAATGAGTTGGTTTTTGTTTACAACATACAATTGTAAAATAGTCCAATCCTTTAGGAAAATCCAAACCATTTGATAACCAAAATATCGTTACTATTTTTAGTAATTTTTCAAATGAACTTTTTTTTAAAATTAAATTTTGTAACAAATTTTTGTAAAACAAAACTTTTCCAAAATTAATTTAATTCATTAAACTATATGTTAAATATCGAAGATTTGTCCAAAATCTCTCTTTTTTTTCAAGGTTATAATACTTTCCACATATACTCCGTATACAATAAAATACTTCCCCATATACTCCGTACACAATAAAGCTAAAATATACGAAATTATTAAAACAAAACAAACCAGATATAAATGCTTCAGAAAGAAATACAACAACGAAAATTAACATCTCTTTAGATTAGAATGATTGAGTTTAATTTGTTAATAAAATAAAATCTTCAACACAAGAACTAATTCAATTCAGCTGCATTGGTCCTACTTTGGTTGATCTAGGTTAAACAATGAACAATCACCTAGACTAGACATGTTTTGTGGAGTATTTAAACCAATGACAGCAACACATTTACTCGGCGCTACAACCAATCAGTAGGCGTCGCTTGTGGTCTCTGTAGTAAAGCTGTTGCCCTCTGATAATAACTGCCATGTGAAAAACTGCGTCAAACATGGTATTTTAATCACGTTAAAATTATTCTGAAAGAATTAGCGGTACAGGCACTAGACCGCTAACCCAAAAGTCTGGAGTTCGAATCAGGGTTTAAGGTAGTAGAAGATAGCGCTGACCACATAATCCCCTTGTATGCCGAGGTCGTTGAATAAGATGAGCTCTACTTCATCTGCCGCATGTGGTTTTGGGCTCAGACGTGAAAAGGTGATGGACATCACTCTTCTTTTCTTCTTCCTCGTTCTTAATTATTAGTGTTGGAGGGATTGAGATTTATCTGCCAGTGCGTTTGAACACGAGACATTGTTTGAATTTATCAACCATGAGCTTTTTTGCTGACTTGACCCACGCCTCCAACACAATTAAGCTTTACGTGTCAACTGGTTATGCGCCGTTGAGGCCATTGAACTCCGATTTTCAGCCTGCTTTTCTTTTTGATTTGCTTCCATAGCATTTGTCCAACCAAGAGCAAACTAGAAACAGCAGTTGTTTAATTTTGGAGTTGTCTCTCCTAGAAAGCGGCTGTCCCCAGCTAACGAGCCTCATCTGCCCGAGGTTTTCGAACTCGAGACTTTTCGGTTTAGCAACCATGAGCTTTACCGACTCGACCCACGCCGACCCCGACATCACTCTGACTAAGTGATGTTTTTCAGCCGTTAACGATACTCTTATGATCTGACGATGTGATGTTTTTCAACCGATAACGTTACTCTTATGAACTAATGATATCAAACATAAACAGAATATTGACATCAAATTATTGACATTAACTAGTTGACATCAGTTGTTTCGCTCCACCATGCAGATGTCAAAAGCCAATGGTGTTACGGCGATACTAAAGACACCTTCCAGTGGTGGTAAGGTGGTTGGGTCACCTGGGAGCAGGCGAAACCTGGGAGGAAAAAAGAGGAGTATGAAAATTATACTGAAATAATAAGTAATTTTGATTGTAACACAAGATTCTTATTTCTTCTT
Organism: Physella acuta; assembly: GCF_028476545.2. NCBI lineage: Eukaryota > Metazoa > Mollusca > Gastropoda > Physidae > Physella > Physella acuta. The sequence goes on along the minus strand of NW_026731928.1, from coordinate 241,074 downwards.
ATACTTAATCTCGTTCGTGCCCAAGACACATGAGGCAGATGAAGTAGAGTTCGTCTGATTCATAGACATCGGCATATAAGGGGATAGTTTGGTCAGCACAATACCGAGCCGCCTTTGTTTCCCAAACGTGAGTTAGGTACCCATCAGAGCTGGGTGGACTCAATGACGTTCCACTGATTTGAACCCGGATTCGAACTCGACTCTAGGGTTAGCAGTCTATCTCTCTACCGCTAGACCTCGCCGTCCCTTAAGGTTCTTATTTAAATTTACTAAACATAGTTATGTTTCATAGTTTAAAAACAACTTTGCTTCTTTATATTTTTATAAAATACACTTTATTGTAATACATTGCAGTATCTCACGAGTAGCTAAACACATGGCATTTTCTGCAACGTAACTACCTTTATAAAGTATTGGTTGTTTAATGTGTTCAGAATATTTTGATATGTTTTTAATTATTAATGTGGTTTAATTTTTACCGCTGGTAAACTCACCTTTGAAATAAATCAGCTAGGAAGAGAAACAACTCCATTTTAGCCAAGGAATCGCCCAGACATAACCGTCGACCTACTGAGAAGGGTATCAGTTCCTCGCGCGAGATGACGTCACCGTGGTCATCAAGAAATCTCTCGGGTCTAAAGTTCCCCGGGTCTCCCCAGACTTGCTGGTCGTTGTGTACAAAATCCAAGTTGGGCAGGACTTGTGTCCCTTTAGGGATGGTGTAACCGCCAACGGTCGTGTCTTGTGAACACTCGTGCACTGTAGCGTATGGGATGATTGTGGTCACTCTTTGGACTTCCATGATGAACGCGTTTAAATAATTTAGCTTTGGCTTGTCGTAAATTGTAAGTGATCGATTAGTTCCAACATTCTCAACAATTTCCTGATAAATTTTCTCCTGTGTTTCTGGGTAATGTAAAGCGTACAGCATGGCCCACATCATCGTTGAACCTGTGGTATCAGTACCCGCTGCAAATAAATCTTCAACGGCGACGCTTAATTTTTCTTTATCCAATAGTGTTGCTTGACCTTTCGAGTGTTTATATTTAAAATCGTTGACAAACGCGACAATAAAATTGTCATAGTTACAGGAGTCTTGATTCTCCACACATACATTTACAAGATCTTGCATGTATTGTTTCATAGCTTGAAGAATGGATACCAGGTTTTGTGCTTTGAAAGGGTCAAAGGGTATGTACTTTAGAAAAGGGAAGAAGTTGAAAATAGATAAGGATGAAAACGCTGAAGTTAGTCGTTGATTGAGATGTAAGAGTTGATTAAATCTGGGGTCCGACAGCTCGAATTTTTTCCCGAAGATAATTGAACAGATGACGTTAGCGACGCAAGCGTTGGTTAAATTCCTGACATTCGTTGCTCTACCGTTCAGGTGAGATAACTCCTGCAGGTAAACTTCAACCACCTCAGATATTTTCTCCGCCAGGATATTTTTACCCATCCCTAAATCTCTTAATATTGTCATTGATGTTGTTCGTATTTCTTTCCATAGCGGCCCGGACGAAAGAGCAATTCCATTTGTTCGTGCAGGGAATAATTTAGAAAAGCAGTCATGTTTTGATCTATCAGAAAAGTTATCTCCCTGTTTAACAAGCGCCTCATGGATCAGCTCGTATTTGTTCAACACTACAAACGGTGCTGTCCCCATCTTTAAGCTGAAAGCCCCTCCTGATGTCCGTGCCCATTGTCTGAAGTTTTTTCTTGGATCTTTCTCCATCAAATAGAGATGACCAATCAGAGGCAGGGACAGACCAGGAGAAGGCGGGTAGTTTGGTGGTGCTGGCTTGTGGTTGTACCACCACACCAGAGATATGAGGACAACCACAAGCCACGCCCATGTGGGTAGTGTGGAGAATAGCTCTTCTAGCATGGTGGTCTGAAATATAAAAAATTGAGTTTTAACGCACTGTAAACCAGATGTTTACATACCGGATGATAATTTTTTTTTACAGAAAAAGCTTTTGGATATACTTCTTTACTGTGGGTAGTGTGGAGAGTAGCTCTTCTAACATGTTGATTCTGAAATCTAATAAACCGGTGTGATCTCCCCTAAACTTTCTCGAATATTCTTATATAAAATAACAGGGGATGGGAACTCGGGCTATAGACATGATTTTTAATCCATTTTAAATACTTAAAGTTTTAAAGTTAGAATAAAATCTCGTATACAAATCAATTGCACACTAAGTGAACGCCAAATAAAAAAGTGCATAATAGTGCTCAATATTATTAGTACTTTAAAAATTTACATTTGTTTTTTGAGAAATCGGAAGTAGCGTAAATTAGTACTTCCGGTCAACGGAAATGACTCAAAATTTAACAGAAGGTAGAGAATTAGATCTTTTACTTACATGTGAAATTTCATTTATCTATCTGAAATAGTACTCAAGTTATAGGCTTTTGAAAAATTCAAAGTAGGAAAAGTACCACTTCCGGTTATCGGAAATCGTTCAAAAGTTGATACGGATCTACGATTTTGATAAAATACTTATATATGAAATTTCATCAACCTAGCTGTAACGGTACTCAAGTTATCGTGTTTACACACGGACACACACACACACACACACACAGACACACAGACATACGGACAAGATTGCAAAATTATGTTTTTCCGTATCAGTGAGATGTAAAACGTCGAGATTTGTAAAAATCTCGTTCTTTTTTTTTTTTGCACGATTACAAGACTTTCTCTATACTTCGTATATACGAGAAAGTAAAAAATGGAGTTATAAAACGCCCTATAAACCAGATGTTTACATATTGGGTAATCATTTTTACTGAAAAAGCTTTTGGATATACTTCTTAACTATGACATGCTGAGTGGGGGGGGGGGGGAGCGAGCGTTTGGTACAAAAGGATATTAATGGAGAAGGGATCGATGCGTATGGTAGGCTTAAATAAAGTGGTAAAAGCGGCGCGGTGCTACGGAGAGACAATTATCCAACGGATAACTGAGTCGTCTAGTAGTGTATAAATTAGGTGCGTATTGTGTACTACATTTTCTGAATATGTGAAATGTAGTTATTCAACATGTTCCCTTTCATTTTTGATTCCTACCGACAGAAGTCGAAAACCTTTCATATTCTCAACACTTTTTAAAAGTTAAAATGAGTTTCAAATTAACAAATGACATTTTACAATGTTAATTTTAATTAGGTTTAGAAACTACATTTTAATGCAGCTGTAAATACATTAATGATGAAAATACATGTAAAATATAGGAGAATATAAATACTTTACCAGAATGCCAAAGTCAGTCTAGAAACGATAGCTTTAAAATTTTTAACGCAAAATCAAATGTAACCTATCGCCTGATGTTTATAGAATCCACTGCAATATTTAGACCATGGTCGATGCTAATTTTATGCAAATGCATCGTAAATAGATTGGGTGGGTCTATTACAGTGTGTGTCATGTTTCAAATGTTCATGAAAGGCCAAGTTTATTTTGTTTATATTTATCTACTTCACATTGCAGGGGAGAGTCTAAAAATATTTGGATTATATGGATAACTGTGTCTGATAAGTCTAGAATAATAGAATCGTCTGACAAAAAGGGGTGTTAGGTTAGAGGTAGCACACAAAAAAACTATTCTATCCCGCGAAAGTCAACCATAACCCCACCACAGCCGTATTGCGTTATACGAGCATCATACACGAACCTGATCGCCCTGATCATCATAAACAAATACAACAGCTAATACCATTCATGGTAGGCTTACTAGCCGTCCATGATACTAGCCGTCCATGATATTAGCCGTCCATGATATTAGCCATCCAAGATTCTAAACGTCCATGATATTAGCCGTCCATGACATTAGCTGTCCATGATACTAGCCGTCCATGATAGTAGCAGTCCAAAATTTAGACGTCAATGATATTAGCCATCCAAGATTCTAAACGTCCATGATATTAGCCATCCATGATATTAGCTGTCCTTTATATTAGCCATCCATTATATTAGCTGTCCCTGATATTAGCCATCCAAGATTCTATCCATGATATTAGCCATCCACGATATTAGCTGTCCTTTATATTAGCCATCCATTATGTTAGCCGTCCATGATACTAGCCGTCCATGATACTAGCCGTCAATAGTTGCGACATATGGTATAGCTCAAATAACCCAGTTATCCGCTCGCCCGTAACATATAACAGAACATGATAGAACATAGAGCATCTGCTAAACCGAAAAGTTCAAAGAATTAAAGGCGATGGTATATTGATGCAACTAAGCCAGTGCATTATGGTAATGTCAATTACCACCAAAGCAATTAGCCTCCCCCTCCCCACTCATAGTCTGATAACTTGAAGCTGTGGCTAGGGCTAGGGCTAGGGCTAGGGCTAGGGCTAGGGCTAGGGCTAGGGCTAGGGCTAGGGCTAGGGCTAGGGCTAGGGCTAGGGCTAGGGCTAGGGCTAGGGCTAGGGCTAGGGCTAGGGCTAGGGCTAGGGCTAGGGCTAGGGCTAGGGCTAGGGCTAGGGCTAGGGCTAGGGCTAGGGCTAGGGCTAGGGCTAGGGCTAGGGCTAGGGCTAGGGCTAGGGCTAGGGCTAGGGCTAGGGCTAGGGCTAGGGCTAGGGCTAGGGCTAGGGCTAGGGCTAGGGCTAGGGCTAGGGCTAGGGCTAGGGCTAGGGCTAGGGCTAGGGCTAGGGCTAGGGCTAGGGCTAGGGCTAGGGCTAGGGCTAGGGCTAGGGCTAGGTCTAGGTCTAGGGCTTGGGCTAGGGCTAGGGCTAGGGCTAGGGCTAGGGCTAGGGCTAGGGCTAGGGCTAGGGCTAGGGCTAGGGCTAGGGCTAGGGCCAGGGCTAGGGCCAGGGCCAGGGCCAGGGCCAGGGCCAGGGCCAGGGCTAGGGCTAGGGCTAGGGCTAGGGCTAGGGCTAGGGCTAGGGCTAGGGCTAGGGCTAGGGCTAGGGCCAGGGCCAGGGCCAGGGCCAGGGCCAGGGCCAGGGCCAGGGCCAATGCCAGGGCCAATGCCAGGGCCAGGGCCAGGGCCAGGGCCAGGGCCAGGGCCAGGGCCAGGGCCAGGGCTAGGGCTAGGGCTAGGGCTAGGGCTGTGGCTACGGCTGTGGCTATAGTCATCAGCCAACTATTATACAAATTTAATTGGAGGAAATCAAGATCTAAATAACCCTATACTCTCTTCTCATCCACACACTCTAAAAACCAATTTTTATCTGAACCAAAACAATAAAATTCATATGATTTTTTTCCACTTTTTTCTTATTTTTATCTTTTTATAAAAAATTTCATATTTTGAATCATTTAACAGCAGAAATTATTCGTCCATCTTTTGATGTAAGAGAAATTTAAAATAAAATCTTTAGAAGTGTATAATAATAAACTTTTGTTAAGCACTGGAAATGGGGAAAAAATACTTTTTACTTTCTCGAATAAGGAGTATAAAGGACGTATTGTAATCGTGCAAAAAATCGAAATCGAGATTTTCATAAATTTTGAAATTTGGACCCCCAGATGTCTCAAAAAATGCATATGAATTTATTAAGTACTAGTGTTCTGCACTATAATACAAGCATTGTTTACAGTTCAGTTGGTGCGCAATTCTTTTTTCTACGAGATTCTATTATATATTAAAAATTTTAAGTAGGCCTGTATAAAAATTGAATACAAAGCATATTTATATCCCGACTTGCCATCCCCCGTAATGATATATAAGAATACCAGACGTCCCGGCCAGGCCCTGCGCTGGCATCTGTGAAAAAACTATCCGTAAAGGTTCTTTACGTGTGTGTTATTTAAACAGCATATGCCTGTCGTTGCCCGGGTTTAGGAAATATATTACTTTTCCAATGAAATATCTATATTGAAATATGAACACTTAAGCCTAATCCAAACTCTAACATTCGAGAAAGTTTAGGAGAAATCACCCCCACTTTATTTGATAAAAAAATTGGTTGCTAAATTGTATACGTGAATCAACTAACGACCAATGCTTATACTTGAACAAATATTTCGTTGCATCAAAACTGGGTTACAAATGTATCCGCAAACACAAAACAAACTGAGTAAAAACTTACAATAAGAAGAAACATTTAAAGATTACTAACCGTTGTAATTTATCATCAACATACGAAAACATCTAGCTGTAATTAATAAAACTATTCGTTCAATGTCTCTACAATGTACGTTCAGCAATACAATTTCATATTTCATAACTACACAATATTTTTAAAAAGCATGAGTAAACATTAATATAAATGTGCAAATACACACACAGTCACACACATTTATATATATATATATATATATATATATATATATATATATATATATATATATATATATATATATATATATATATATATATATTGGTGTATGTATAACTATGTATATATATATATATATATATATATACCAATATATATATATATATATATATTGGTGTATGTATAACTATGTATATATATATATATATATATATATATATATATATATATATATATATATATATATATATATATATATTTGTGTATGTATAACTATACATATTTAATATTGAAATTACTTAAAGAATGTGATGATATAGTGACTGTATCTTGTTTGTATCAGATTGTCTCTCTCTCTGCCAGTCTAATTTCAAATCCCTCCGGCCCTACAGTGAGACCAAAGACACCTGTCAGTGTTGGTAGATGGGGTGGGTCAGCTGGGAGCAGGCGGAACCTGGTGAGGATGAGACAACCATGAAAGTCAAACAATTATCATCAGCGAAGTCGAGCTGTGTTAACAACTTTAACTTGGGTGATGGAACAGAAATATAGTGAAAGTCTTAGCTATGTGTTCAATTACACAACTCACAATATAAATGCATACACACATGCAAACAAAGTAACACACGCACACACACACCTAAATTATTATTTTTTGTTAAAAAATATGAATGTATGTATTTATAGATTTCATGATATTTTGATGATAATTAAAAAGAATTTCTCACCCCTTCCCAGCTCTCAATCAACCATAAAAAAAACAATTAATGTATTAGTTAAATTTTTTAGGTTTTAGGAATTCAATATTTTGTGTATTAACTATAATTGACGACACTATTGAGCAGTGAAAACTGACTAACACAAAATACCATCATTCAGCAACTACCTTTGATGGTTTAATTTGCATATAAATCAAAAAAAATTAAAAGCGTTAGTAGCTTCAATAGTAGATATTAAAATCTTCTAACCTTTGAAACAAAGCAGACAGAAAGAGAAACAACTCCGTCTTAGCTAGCGACTCTCCCAAACAAACCCGACGACCTATAGAAAAGGGCATTAGTTCTTCACGGGAGATGACGTCACCGTGGTCATCAAGAAATCTCTCGGGTCTAAAGTTCCCCGGGTCTCCCCAGACTTGCTGGTCGTTGTGTACAAAATCCAAGTTGGGCAGGACTTGTGTCCCTTTAGGGATGGTGTAACCGCCAACGGTCGTGTCTTGTGAACATTCGTGAATCAGAGCTAGTGGAAATATAGTCGTTATTCTTTGGACTTCCATAGTAAATGCGTTTAAGTATTTTAGATTCGGCTTGTCATAAATTGTAGGTGATCGATTAGTTCCAACACTGTCAACTATTTCCTGATATATTTTCTCCTGTGTTTCTGGGTAATGTAAAGCGTACAGCATGGCCCACATTATCGTTGTACTAGTAGTCTCAGTCCCAGCTGCTAACAAATCTTCAACTAAGACGCCAAGTTTCTCTTCGTCTAAAAGCGTGTGACTACGACCTTCCTGTTTTGTTTTTATCTCATTCACAAAACAAAGGATAAAGTTATCGTCACAATCTGGGTCGTGTTCTTCCAGGCATTTGTTTACAAGTTCACGAGTGTAGAGTTTAATATTTGTGACAATACGTGCAACGTATTTTGTGTTCAATGGGTCAAAAGGAATGTACTTCAGAAAAGGGAAAATGTTGAGCAGTGATGTTGAGGATAGCGTAGAGGCTAGCGTTTCATTGAGATGTAAGAGTTGGTTGAATGTGGGGTCGGACATCTTGAATTTTTTCCCGAAGATAATTGAACAGATGACGTTAGCGACGCAAGCGTTGGTTAAATTCCTGACATTTGTTGCTCTACCGTTCAGGTGAGATAGCTCCTGCAGGTAAACTTCAACCACATCAGATATTTTGTCCGCAAGTATATTTTTACCCATTCCTAAATATCTCATAATTGTCATCGATGCTGTTCGTATTTCTTTCCATAGCGGTCCGGACGAAAGAGCAATTCCATTTGTTCGTTCAGGAAATTGTGAAGAAAAGAAATCTATGGTTGATCTGTTAGAAAAGTTGTCTCCCTGCTTAACAAGCGCCTCATGGATCAGCTCGTATTTGTTCAACACTACAAACGGTGCTGTCCCCATCTTTAAGCTGAAAGCCCCTCCTAATGTCCGTGCCCATTGTCTGAAGTTTTTTCTTGGATCTTTCTCCATCAAATAGAGATGACCAATCAGAGGCAGGGACAGACCAGGAGAAGGCGGGTAGTTTGGTGGTGCTGGCTTGTGGTTGTACCACCACACCAGAGATATGAGGACAACCACAAGCCACGCCCATGTGGGTAATGTGGAGAGTAGCTCTTCTAGCATAGTTATTATTGAGTTCTGTAACACAAACAAAAAGATTAATTATATTAACAGGAAAGCAAACCATACACCTGTCATAATCTGGATTTAAGAACGCAATGATTTAGTTGTTTATATATATAGACCGACAGACAGACGGACAGACAGACAGACGGACGGACGGACAGACGGACGGACGGACAGACGGACAGACGGACAGACGGACAGACGGACAGACGGACAGACGGACAGACGGACAGACGGACAGACGGACAGACGGACAGACAGACAGACAGACAGACAGACAGACAGACAGACAGACAGACAGACAGACAGACAGACAGACAGACAGACAGACAGACAGACAGACAGACATATATTGTATATTGTATATTATATATATATATATATATATATATATATATATATATATATATATATATATATATATATATATATATATATATATATATATATATATATATATATATATATATATATATATATATATATATCGAAGCCTGGTTCAATTCAGTAGATCGTTCCTGAGTCCACCCATCTCAGGAAAGAAATTGGATTAATATGCCGAGGTCACATAAACAGGCTGAACTCAGTTTTACTGGCGGCTTGCTCCATAGACTATCAGGTTTAAAAACGGAACTTTTACACTTTACTTCGTATTCACACCCCATGCGTATTGTCTCAACGACAAAAACGTTGAGTTTCTCTCCAACAGTGTTGATGAGAATAAGACCCTTCCATTCGTTCTCAAATGAGACTGTCGTAGAGAATTAATAAAAAACTCTTAACTCCGAAGACTCTATATTTTATGGTTAAAAAAAAGAAACGAAACGAGAAATGTAGCTGAAGATTCCAGCCATTTTGTTTTGACGAGAGCTAGTCCAGATCTAGATCTCTAGATCCTCTAGATCTAGATCTACTTGATCAACGATTTACACTGATGTATAACCTACGTAAATCTGCAAGATCTAGATTTAAATTTAGATCTAGAATCTAGAAATCTACATTATTGACTAGAGAGAAAAGTTAAAAGTATGCCTAGTGCCTCGTAAGTAAATGATAGATCTAGATAATAGATATCTAGCTAGATTTCTAGATCTAGATCTAGATCTAGATCTAGATTCTAGAATCTAGATCTAGTAATTTTTCAGTAGCACTAGAGATCTAGATCTAATAGATTCTAGATCTAGAATAGAAAGATAATCATTTCCGTGGCATAGCTGTCCTTTTGGATCTATTCAATTTTAAATCTCTTCTATTTCAAATTGTTTGTAGATCTAGATCTGTATGTACAAGCTTAGGCTTAGGTCTAAAAATTACTAAAGCTACACATTAGGCCTATACATTATTCCTAAACTCAATGGACCATGGCTAAAATTCACTGAGCATTGTTGCACTTGGCGCTTAAGACTTAAACGTAAGGCCTAAATACTAATACTAAATAAAATTATTACGTCTACGTTAGCTTAAGTAAGACCTAGATTCTCTAATTTTCGTGACAGCTTTTTTTTCTTTTTTTGCCCTGCTTTATTTAAGTCACCTTTATGTGCTGGTAGCTTAAAATAAAACTTGTTCAGGAAGTTAATTTCTTTCTCCCTTTCATAATGCTGCAAATATGAGTAAGACGCATATTATTAAAATTAAATAGCTGCGATGAATAATCATTTGCATCTTTTGGGGGGTATTTCTTTTCCATGAACTGTGAAAGCCACAGAATATGGTATCTCAAATTTTGCTTGTAACTCAAAGCGATTACTCACTCAACTGCGCATATTTTAAAAATCTCGTATGTCGAGGCACTAGAATGTTGAGGTACCACAGGATCTACTATGTATTGAAAGAAAACATAAATTAATTATAGAATAATAGGCCTATAATATAGGCCAATATAGTAATAAAGGATAGCTTAGATTTTATTCAGCCTACTAATAAATAATTAAATAGGCCTAAAGTAGTACTAGATATTAGATAAATCACTAGTTCAGACTGAGAATCATGAGCAATGAACAAAAATGTCATGTGTGTATTGTATAGGCTTATTTTTATAAAAAAAAACAGATCATATCTTATACATTAAGGGCTCAATAAAATAAAAATAATTTATTTAGGACCTAGGCCAGTTATGTATTGGAGATCTAAAATTCTAAATGAAAAATAAATTATTAATTAGACCAACAATAGGCAGAGTAGTATGATAGTAGGCTAAATCTATTTTAGTATTTAAATTTAAGGCTCAGCCATCTACTAAAAATATTATAATTGTCATAAGTTAAAACTAGACCAAGCCTATTTTATTAGTAGAAATAGTATTAGCCATTAGAGTTAAGATGTTATAGCCTTATGTAAATTAATGTAATCAGTGTTCGATATTATGATATTGAGAGCATATATTATATAATATCGGATAGGGGCCTGCACTCTCTTAGTCATTAGTCTATTAGGTCTTACAAGTAGTTTAGCTTATTTATATATTATATAGGCCTAGGCTAAGTTATTAAATTAGGCCAAAGGCTTATTAGGAAAAGGCTTAATAGGCTTTAGTTTTTAATTAGGCAACAAGGCAGAGGCTTAATGTTGCGTATAGATTTAATTTTAAATTATGATTATATGCTACTCTGCGGTTATCACTATAGAGTATATTATAGCCTAGGCCTATCTAAATAAAATAATTCAACTCACTTAGCTTACCATAATTTTTAAAAGTGTTTTGTTAAGTATTCAGCTCTCTATGTCAGCTAAGGCCCATAATTGTAATTATCCTACGGTTAGATCTATTAATTATTTAATAATTAGTAGGCCTAATTATAGGAATTAGGTCTGATACATTGCCCTATACATTGGTCGTAGAGTAATACTATTGGGCTAGTAATTATATACAATATCTATACAAGCCTACTTATCGTTAATTTGGAAGTCTTTGCATTGACCTTAGTTTTCAGATGTAGCAGCCTAATAACTTTATATAAAGGTATCTTGAATTTCAACTGGAGGTAGTTCTGATAACTATTAGTATTCTGAACATTAAAATAGGTAGACTTAACATAAATTTGTTCTGAAACATATTTAGAAATTGGTTTTAAAAAATGAGGTTAGGATTGGGGTGATAACTAGTTGAGGATTAGATATGAAATTCATTGTTTTTATCCATGTTGTAATTTCTCTTTTACAGGTTCACCCAAAAAGGGAAGATTTCATTTTTACCAGTAATAAGACTACAGCATACTAAATGACACAAGATGTTTATTCTCTATTACCTCTTACATTTGACATAAAAGCAGGAAAAGGTATGACAATTATTAATAAGCTGCTTTAAATTTTATAATTTGTTTTTTTTATAACTTAATTCTACCACTTTTATTTCCAATGATGATAAATATAATTTAGTGTCATTTATTTTTTAAATATTTATATTATACTTATACTAGATATAATTTACTTCTATAATATTACTATCCAGGTTTAACAGTCTATGCCTACAACATGGATCTCCAGGACTAAAACTGAAAAAATTTGCAATCAGTATATCACAAGTGTTACAATACAATCATCTAATCTGCTTCAGTGGCCAGAACTGGGTGAATCCTCTCAAACTTGAAACAGGTAAGTTATCACAAGTTTACTTTGGTTTATTTTGAACATGACAGTTGATTGAGATAGATTTTTATTTGTATAAATATTGTATTTAAAAAATATTTTACCTAGTAAGACCAAGTCATTTGTGATGATTGATACAATATGTATTTTTATAAATAATTCTATATCTTTTTAAATATTTTTTTTGCAAAATATGCTGATTTGCAAGCAGGATATATATATATATATATATATATATATATATATATATATATATATATATATATATATATATATATATATATATATCTTACATTATCATTTAGTGGTTTGTCTTACAAATTTGAATTATTTACTTAATTTGTCTTAACTGCTCAACAGGAACTAGGCATACCTAATGAGCGTCAAGCTGATACAGTAGATGTACAGAAGAGTTTATACACAAGGTAAATATTGATACATTTTAAGTTTTCCTTTTTTTAGGGATACATGTAGTGTTTTGGGAGAAAGGAATTAAATTATTTAAATTAGGCCAAATAGTTTATTTCTCTAGCTTATGTTTCACTTAAAAGACCTTAAATTTTTACCCCTTTATCACTAAAGCAAAACTTTATAGATATCTATGCCATGATTTATCCCATTCAATCACTTTTTTCTTGTTTTGTTTTTATGTATTAAACTAAAGATTTTTTTTTTGCTAATGTTATTATTTCAGATGGATTTTTAAGAAAATCATTTTGTTTTGTTTCAGGAAGTGAAAAGTGATGTGAAAGGCAACTAATACTTCCATCTACCATAGTTAAACAAGAATCTGCAAATGGCGTTAATTGCAATAATCCTGATATATTCATTTTTGGCTTTATATGCATAAATAAATTATTTAGCAAAATTTGATGTATTTGGTTTTCTTACTGTGTACAAGATGCGAGTGATTGAAAGCTGAAAAGTGTAGTATGTAGTTATAGTATTCCCAGCACAATTTGACATTAAAACAGTTGAAGCCCTTTAAAAAAAAACAAAAAATAAATAAAAATAAAACAATCTAGGAAAGCTGTTTCTATTAGCTGAGCACATATTTGGAAAATAACTTAATTGTTTACCAGAGAATACTGTGACCCAGTTTGTACTCCAGGCAAAAAGTGCCTATGTTTATTATTATTAAGTCAAAGAAAAGTATCAAACAAACAGGATAATATTAATAATAAAGACCTCCACACTAGAGAAGTATGGAATGAGTGTTGCATGGAATCCAAATCAACTTTGATGTTGCTAATTGCTACACTGGCCATAATTGGCCTACATTGACTTTTGCTGAGGTAGGCAACTGTTTTTGTTTAACTTTAGATGTCGACTAAATAAAGAAGAAAACTGACACGCCAATACCAAAATCAAGAACTTGTAAAGTTTGTGGTTGCTAAACCGAGAAGTCCTGAGTTCAATCTCCCGTGTAGATGAGGCTCTATAGTTGGGGATAGCAACCTATCTTGGGGATACAACACTTGTTCTTGGATTGACAAAAGATAAGAAAAGAAATCCAGAAAGAAAAGCAACTGAACGAAGAAGAAAAAGGCTGGATATATTCGGTATCAACTGTACAATTTTAACAGACACACATTTCAAACTACACATGCATTTCAATGACAAAGTTCAGTGAAGCCATAATGTTGAGTTTGACTGAATGAAGAACGATATTGTTATTTCAAGCAAAGTTAAGGTTTATTGTCTTAAAGACATTGTCGTTGATTGATTTAGATTAAGGCTTCCCTGTTAAATAAGCCGACAACGATGGCTATTCTTATTTCTCGTCTTTGATGTTGCTTTCAAGAACTTGTATGAGATTAGATTACCTATACATAAGGCTACAAAGTTTGGAATCTTGGCTTTCTAATAGTGGACCTGGCTACATGACATTACCCCCACCCCGTCAATTACCCCCCTCCCGTATTTACCCCCCGGGGCAATTACCCCTTGTCAATAACCCCCCTGGAGAATCCCCCCCCCCCCCCCGGCCTCAAGTTATGATCCTAACTCAAACTCTATACCTATGTATTTCCTTATTCCTAATCGATAAAAAAATTACCAAACCCTAAGCATTCACCTCAGCCTAAAACTCAACACATAACCAAAACCAACTCTAGACTTAGGTCTCAGCCTAACCTTGACATAACACTAACCCTAATCCTAGCCTTAATCCTAACCCTGACCATAACACTAACTCTAATTCTGAACCTAACCCTAACCTTAGCCCGAACGCTAACCCTAACCTTAGCCCGAACGCTAACCCTAACTCTAACCATAACCCTAACCTTAGCACGAACGCTAGCCCTAGCCCAAACTCTAACTCTAGCCCTAACTCTAACCCTAGCCTTAACGCTAACCCTAGCCGTAACCCTAACCATAATCCTAATCTTGGCCAGAACGCTAACCCTAACTCTAACCCTAGCCCTAACGCTAACCCTAACCCTAGCCGTAACCCTAACCATAACCCTATTCCTAACCCCAGCTGTACCTTAAGAGGTGTGTCCGTGAGGGGGGGGGGGGATGTCCTCCTTGGCGGGGGGTAAATGACAGGGGATAATTGCTTCAGGGGGGGGGGAGAACTAATAATCTGTAAGTCCTACTATTCAATACATTTGGTTTAACGAAATGTCGTCACACATGTAAAACAAAATAAGCAGTGTTTTTATTATTTGTATCCTTAAAAAATGCAAAATAAATGCTACGCCATTAACTCAACCCTCTTTTTTCTCGTTACATATCGTCACATAAAGCCACAGCCCAAAATGATGGTGACGTCAATATACAATCATAAAGTGGTCACCCATTAACGACGACTCACTCTTCAGACGATTTTGCACCCAACCCCCCTTCTCTAATTGTAACACATTTTCACAAAAAGCCAGATCTTCGCTCCCCCCCCCCCCCCCACCACCACTCTCTTTAAAAACACCACACCTCAACACATAACCCCCTCCGCCGTTCCCCTGAAACTGCATTTTTACTTTCTCGTATATACGAAGTATAGAGAAAGTCTTGTAATCGTGCAAAAAAAATCGAGATTTTTTTTTTACAAATCTCGACGTTTTACACCTCACTGATACAGAAAAACATAATTTTGCAATCTTGTCCGTATGTCTGTGTGTCTGTGTGTGTGTGTGTGTGTAAACACGATTACTTGAGTACCGTTACAGCTAGGTTGATGAAATTTCATATATAAGTATTTTATCAAAATCGTAGATCCGTATAAACTTTTGAGCGATTTCCGATAACCGAAAGTGGTACTTTTTCTACTTTGAATTTTTCAAAAGCCTATAACTTGAGTACTATTTCAGATATATAAATGAAATTTCACATGTAAGTAAAAGATCTAATTCTCTGCCTTCTGTCAAATTTTGAGTAATTTCCGTTGACAGGAAGTACTAATTTACGCTATTTCCGATTTCTCAAAAAACGCACGTAAGTTTATAAAGTACTAATAATGTTGCGCACTATTATGCACATCTTTATTTGGCGTTCACTTGTTCTACTTTTCAGTAATTCATAATTTGTGAATTCGACAGTAACAATGCTGCCACTGAAAATATTTGCTTTAAAACACTATCAGTAGCTCGTTAAGGACGATAACATCCCCCTCCCCACCCTCCTTTCCCACAAAACCTACACCCCCCCCCCAATGAAAGCAGCCCCCTCTGAGTTACCTCCACTAAGTTTAAAATCGTTTCAAACTAAATTATCTGCCCCAAATAGCTGTCACTAAACCCGGCTCTACGATTGTAAATATTTAGCTTGAACCACAGCTCACCAGACCATGTAGGGATCGGGGTGGTAGGGATAGAGAGAAAGAGAGGGGGCTGCTAGGGGCGCTTACCGCTTGGTGTTTTCTATGGTATCCATGAAGAGAATTATTTATTTAGAAGAAATTTATATTAAACCAGCGTACCCGTCCCGCGCGTTGCTGCGGTCTCAGAAGACAGACTGACGCAATATTTTAAGAGGATTCCATAATTACATTAGCAATCACGTATTTTTTTACGCTTGACATTGATTTCTAAATCTAAATAATTTAAATGTAATCAAAGCCGGTGTTATATTGCTTTCATCATAGTTGTTGAGGCGCAAATTCTACCGCACACAGTAGCCCATTGTATCCATAATGTATCGCACTCTTTAAAACGAACGTATGCGCAATACTGTTTATGAGGGACCCACACAGATGCGCTAGACCACACGCCAGTGGTGCAGTAGACAAAAGGGCGCTCTTTTAAAACTCATAGTGTTCCTCCCGAAGCCAGGGGTGCACCGGGTCAAACGAATTGTCATCGAATGTCGTGTGCCACAGAGTCAATATTGTAGAGTGCTCTTTAACACAACCTTAGGATATCCCAGGGCGCCAAATCGCATCCTGCCGGGGCGCCGGCAGACGCGCCTGATTCCATATAGTCAACAATTATTGTTGATCATCGTGTCTTTAGTGTTTACATTAAAAAAAAAACGAACGTAGGCGTCATAGTGTTCACATGGTAGCACGGGGCGCTTCGGGTTACGTAATATCCGGGGCGCCGGCGGCTGCGCCTGTTGTTGCTTTTTTACCTTAGCCCCCATGCAGAAGGCTCAAGTTTTAATATCGCCGCACTGGATTTTCGGGCGCCAAGCCGTTTCTTAACAAAAATCGCACCCTCCAGGGAAACGCCCATAACAAATTTTAATTTTTGTTTTCGCAGAAACCTTCTCGTGAGTGTTTTCATTAACTCTCGAAAGTTTAACGGCACTCAGATGAACGATGTCAAACAGCATCCGTTTTGTTTTTTACAAACTGTGTAGAGAAAAATTGCACCCTCCAGGAGCGCCGCCCTGTTAAAATAAAAAAAAAGAATTTCTTACTGAAACCTCCCCTGAAGTTTTATGGCGAGCGGATAAACGGGATTAAACCGCAATCTACTTTTTCGTATATATACCCTATATAGGGAAGAATCTATTCGCGCACTGCTGGGGCACCGTGCTTGCAGAGTTTCTTCCAGGCATCTCTTCGGGGGGGCGAAGCCCCCCCGAAAAATTTTTACCGCCCCCCCCCCCCGAACGAAATGAAATTTATATAATTTATATAGAAAATATATACTTTTAACAGTGTCCGCCCCCCCGAAGAAAGTTTACCGCCCCCCCCGAAGATTTCAAGTGCCCCCCCGGAGAAAAAAGTCTGGAAGAAACACTGCGTGCTTGTGAAATATATCCAGTGGTATTCTTAACTTAAGTTGCATGGCCATAGGATGAAAGATGTAGTGCTGCATAGAGGACATAAACAAACCCACAAACAAACAAGCAAAACTTCATTATATATATACATAGAGAGAAATATATATATATGATTCTACATATGCATATATATATATATATATATATATATATATATATATATATATATATATATATATATATATATATATATATATATATATATATAGCTACATTTGGTGACTTCCCATTTTCCCCAATGGCGTCAAATTTTGCACTTAATCCACCTATTAATTCATGTGAAAAAAAGCATCGTTTTCATCATAAATTATTAGATTTTGGTATCAGCCTCTCTCCGGTCGTCGCTTAGCAAATCTGTTATCCAAAAATTCAACAAGCATGTATTCACCTGTACATTTTGCCGTTTGTGTCATCTCCCCTCACCCCCCCCCCCCTGGGTGATAGTTTTTAAACGTGCACAGTTAATTGTATATTTTTTTTAATCTGCAGTCAGTTATTAGTACAGTTAACTCTCATTAGTCATTTATTGAACTGTCAAAATGCATACTTCTTCTATATATTTTGCTATTTTTCGCCATGGTGTCACCCCCGAAATTTTGCCACCTTGCGCAGTCCTCAGCCCCGCCCTACCTTGTGACTCCTCTGGTTAGGGGTACTACCTGAGTACAGTAAATATGTATATATATATATATATATATATATATATATATATATATATATATATATATATATATATATATAAATCGGGGGGTATAGCCCCTTGGCACACCTTGTACCAACGCCACTACATAATCATGTTCTTAAGATTATATAGCACATTCTATGTATAAATTCGATAAAAATAGCTATTACGTATTCTACAATTTTATATTTGTAATAACATATTGTAAACGAAATGAGTCTTAAATTCGATTACAAAATGGGCCTTTATATTATGTATTTTTTCTATTTTGCAATCATATCATGTATTACTTGTTGTATAGCCTAGATTCTATAATAATATACTAATATATTCTATATTACATAATCCTATATTATATCATTTAGTAATCTCTACCCTAATGTTTTCTATACCGAATAATCAATATTCTGTAATTCTAATTGTGTATAAATTAATCATATAATCTCTAAAATTAATCATAACTATGATCACAATTAAATTCAGCAATCCACTGTATTAATTTATATTGCTAAAAATAATTTAATTTTCAATTTTAAAGACAGAAGATGCATTTTTATAATATTAATTATTATTAGCTCTGTAAAATGAATGGTTGTTTAATTTTTCTTATATTAAATATTTTAAGCGATTAATTAATCGAAATGGTTTTATTCCGTTAGCTAGTTTTTACAGTTTATAACTATAATTAGAGTCTCAACGACAGAATCAAATGAGAAAAAATCTATAGCGTTATTATATACCGACACTGTTGATAAGCCACTCAACGACAGTGTCGTTGAGAATAGTGTATGATCGGCTGGTATTCAGCTGTGTTCATAACGCAACAGTGTTGTCATAATCCACATAATAATCTAACGATGGAGACAATTGAAAATTTCACATTTCCTAATGCCAAAAATAAGGCCAACACTTACCAATTCACCTCGTTCCTTGATGTAAATGTTAAGTAGTTCTAGATTGCGCTGCCTTTGGGACTAACTACACATTCAAAGGCTCTGACTGACACAGAATGGAAGTAAACAGCGTGCTAGAAAATATAGGTCACGGTATAAACATTTCCTAGTGCAGCGGTTCAAACTCTGTGATGAGCTACCCCGTCGGTTAAAGGTGGGGCCAAAGGGAGGGGGGGGGGGGGAGTTTTGATCCATTGGTGTATATGTCCATAAGAACTTGAATGTGTGATTAAAAAAACAAAAAAAAGATTTATATAAAAGTTCCTTAGTAAAACAAAACAACAAAAAGCATTAAATTCGCTCGAAGCAAAATAAGAAATAACGTAGTTTGTTCTTGGAAGGACAAAGGCTTTGGAAATAAATCCAAAAACAAAAGCATGCTGAAGAAATTGTCATGAAGAAATCTCTTGGGGGTCAATAGTTCTCCTGCTCTTACCACACAAAATCAAACTTTGGTAAAAACGTGTTATTTTCTGAACTTAAACTATGTATATATTGGCGCCCTGGGCCTTCCCGCGTGCGCTATGGCACCTACGTTCGGTTTAGTGAGTTCAATAGAATATGGATAAAATGGGCTGTTATAGTCGTTTACTAAAATCAGGCGGTTCCGGCGGCGCTTGGCAGGGTGCGATTTGTCCCCGAGCTATACTTTGAGCATTATGCGTTTATATTTGCATTTAAGTTTGTGTTTGTTGTGCATTATTGTTTGCGTTTGTGTTTGTGTTGGCGTTTGTGTTTGCGTTTGTGTTTGCCGTGTATATGCTGTTTACTAAACACACAAGTCAAGGTCCTTTACAGATTTTTTCACAGAGGCCAGTGCAGGGTCTGGTTGGTACGGCTAGTTTATTTTAAATTTCGCTTTGTTTTTTTGTTGTTTTTGTTGTTTTTTTTTTAAATTGCTTCACTTCACTGGTCTTTACCTTTTACGTCACGCTTTACTCACATTTACGTGCAGGCCATTTAAAACAAAATTTGAAAAGGAAGTTTTTATTTCTCCCTTTCAGAAGTTGCGGAAATGCGTTAGACGAGTTTCATTCAAAACAACTGCTGCCTTGTAGTTTGTTCTTGGTTTGACGAAGGCTGTGGAAGCAAATCCAAAAACCAAAAGCAGGCTGGAATCCAGAGGCGTAGCGAGGGGGGGGGGGCCGGGGGGACATATGTCCCCGGGCGCCGACCTTAGGGGGGGGCGCCAAATTGAAAGTTTGAGGGGGGGGTGCAAATGAAAAGTTCGAGGGGGAGTGCAAATCGAAAATTTGCTCCCAAAGGGGGGGCGCCAAATTGAAAGTATGTCCCCGGGCGCCGGGAAGGGTCGCCACGCCTCTGCTGGAATCTGAGTCAACGGCCTATATGGCGCTTAACAAGTTAGCACGTAATACTTAATTGTGTTGGGGAAGACCTCCTAAAGATTAAAATTAAGAACGAAGAAGAAGAAAATAAGCTGCGATATACTATCAGTTGCAAAGCTTTAGAGATGTTTCATTCTTTAAAAACCTGCAACCCCCGCGGATCTAGTTCCTGGTACCTCACATGTTGCTCGAAACCCATAACAAGAAATAGCCGCTCGACTGCTTGAATCTCAAAGACATAGATGTCTACAGTGTTTCTTTCAGATTTTTTAAAATCGCGAATGGAGGGGGGGGTGCGAATTGAAACTTTTTGCTGCGGACTAAATTTTCCGGGGGGGGGGGGGGTGTGGTGCGGACACAGGTAAAAGTATATATTTTCTGTATAACTTCCATTTTGTTCAAAGGGGGTGTCGTAGACGTTTTTCGAGTGGGGTAGGGGGGGGGGGCTCTACCCAGTGGCGGAACTAGAAATCAAAGGCTCCCCCGCAAAGAAAAATCTAGGGCCCCCTATATATATAATAAATATATATATATACATATATATATATATATATATATATATATATATATATATATATATATATATATATATATATCCTAACTGAGTAATTTAGACTACTTCATTGCAATATATAACCATTCTGAGCGAACAAAACATAAAAGAATTTAGTCCAAACTCATTGTAATCTAAACTCATCGGCTTAAATATGCTGGTCAAAAATATATAAAGACGTTAGCTTAATTCGTGAATGGTTTCTCGCGTTATGTTTATTTTTTTCATTTTTGGCTTTTATAATATCAATTTTGAAAACATTGATTTTTATAGCTATACTATTGTATAGTACGTCTTATTTAAGTAACAATTCAGAGAAACAATAGCTTTTTAATATACATAGTACAAAACTATTTAAATTAGCTTTGTGGGCATCCCTATTTTAATTAAAGAAGGGCAGTAAGTCATGGAAGTTGTGTGAATGTTTACCTACCTTTCAAACTATAGCTCTTGTAGATTTTAAAATATTTTTCTACGCAACAATCTCTGCTATAGTAGACCTGTTTTTTTTTTTTTTTTTTTTTCGTTTTTTACAAAACCACGTTTAAGATGCATGAAAAACATAATTTTTGAAAAAAAAAATGCATTGTTTTTTGGTCGGAACTGGGCCCCTAAACGTCCTGGGCCCCCCCCGCATTGCGGGGTCTGGCGGTAAGGTAGTTCCGCCCCTGGCTCTACCTGGAGGAAATGCTGCTCGTATAGTTGGGCCACTCGAGCTACCAGTGTATTTCTATTTTACAATATTCGTAACACTACACGAACATCGATTTACAGACAGCGACACCCTTTGAGTACAAAACTACAACAACCTATTGTCAACCGTATGTTTATTCAACACGTTAGCCTGAGTGCTACGGCTACTCTCCGACATTGTAACAGCGACAAAATGAAGGAGTGTGGACGAAGGTCAGGATGACCTTTTCGTTGCTGGACTTGGGGTAGAGCGGGTTGTACACCAGGGCAGAAAATATTTCGTCGACCATCACACAACGGCAGCCAAGGAAGCAGTTCTCCGCTGCCCTGTTTTAAATGTTAACAATTACATTAACCATGTTATTAACTATATTATTAACCATATTATTAACCATATTATTAACCATATTATTAACCATATTATTAACCATATTATTAACCATATTATTAACCATATTATTAATTATATTATTAATTATATTATTAACCATATTATTAACCATATTATCAACCCCATATTATTAAACATTTTATCAACCATATTACTAACCATATTAATAACCATGATATTAACCATATTATTAACCATATCATTAACAATATCATTAACCATATTATTAACCATATTATTAACCATGTTATTAACCATATTATTAAACATTTTATTAACCATTTTATTAACCATATTATTAACCATATTATTAACCATATTATTAACCATATTATTAACCATATTATTAACCATATTATTAACCATATTATTAATTATATTATTAACCATATTATTAACCATATTATTAACCCCATATTATTAAAAATTTTATCAACCATATTACTAACCATATTATTAACCATGATATTAACCATATTATTAACCATATCATTAACAATATCATTAACCATATTATTAACCATATTATTAACCATGTTATTAACCATATTATTAAACATTTTATTAACCATATTATTAACCATATTATTAACCATATTATTGACCATATTATTAACCATATTATTAACCATATTATTAACCATATTATTAACCATATTATTAACCGTGTTATTAACAATATTATTAACCATATTATTAACCATATCATTAACCATATCATTAACAATAGCATTAACCATATTATTAACTATATCATTAACCATATCAGTTACTATATTATTAACCATATTCTCAACCATATTATTAGTCATATTATTAACCAATTTTGAAATCATATAAACCATATAATTAACCATATTGTTAAATTATATTATTAGCCATATTATTAACCATAATATTAACCATACGACTAACCATATGATTAACCATGTGATTAACCAATTTTTTAACCATATTATTAACATATTATTAATTATTTAATCAACTATATAATTAACCATTTTTTTCAAATCATATTTACCATATTATTAACCATATTATTAACAATATAATCAACTATATTATTAACCATTGTTTATAATCATAGTAACCGTATTATTAACCATATTATTAAATTATATTATTAACCATATTATTAATCATATTATTAACCTGTTTCTGTGTTCTATGTATATGAAGGGCTATTGTGGTTAGAACTATGCCCAGCCACTTTTTACTTTCCCTAATATGAGTCTAGTACTCTCCAACAGTGGCGTCGCTAGGTCGGGTGTCACCCGGTGCGACACTTCGTGTTGTCACCCCCCTCCCCCAAGAAATAAAGTATATATATATATATATATATATATATATATATATATATATATATATATATATATAGTGTTAATAATGCAGTTGGATGTAGAATTGCTTTCTTTTAAGTTAGCACGTTTACGACATGTCACCTGTCACCCCACCCACTTGCAATAATTGTCGATTATCACTTAAAAGACTCTTTAACTTTAATTAATCATTAATGGAGCTGGTAAAAAGCATTTTTCTTCTGTAAATTTTGCTTATTTTTACCATGGTGACACCCCCATAAATTGTGTCACCCGATGCGGTCCGCACCCCCCGCGCCGCCCTTGCTACGCCTCTGCCCTCCAAAGCTGGGTGGACTCGGAGACATACAACGGACTTGAGTATTTGATCCGAACTCAATACTCACGGTTTAGGAGTCCTGCGCTATACTCTCCAACCACGAAATCCCATAAGAATAATCATCATCTTTTCCCCCTTGTGCCCAAGACACACGGGGCAGATGAAGTAGAGTTTATCTGTTTCAAAGACCGCGGAATACAAGGGAATAATGTGGTCAGCACTATGCCCAGCCGTCTTTGTTTCCTTAACTTGAGTTAGGTACCCAACAGAGCTGCGTGGACTCAGGGACGTTCATCTTATTTAAACACGGGTTCGAACTCGAGACGTTCGATTTAGCAGTCTAGCTCGCTCCCGCGCCGTCTCTTCCCATAATAATAATAAAATTAAAAGCGTATATTTTCTCTGTTGACGATTGGCTTTATTTAAATAAACGACGCAATGTTGGAACGCAATGGTAAAACGAAATGTGAAAATAAAGGGAACATAATACTTTTAATTAGAGTAAACGTAGTAGTGAATCCTCTTTAGACCTAGCATTGGGCAGGTGAAGTAGAGTCCATGTTTCTTGACCTCGGAATATGTAGGGTGTGGTCAGCACTTTGCACAGCCGCCTTTACTTTCTCTAACGTGAGTTAGGTATCCATCAGAACCCTCCGTACAAATTGACGCTATACTGATTTGAGGAACACGGATTCGAACTCGAGACTTTCGTGTTAGTAGCCTCATGCTCTACCGCTTAGGCCACGCTGTCCAAAATTACTACTAACCAATACTTTAAAAAAATATGATACGCTAAACACATCGAATCTCACCGGCAAGTTTCTTTAGTAAAATACTGTTTCCTGTTGGATAAGCTGACCAGGGTGACATTCTGACCTAGCATGTTCGGGAGGGTCTCGTAGGTTACTAGGTTGGAGGTACTGTAAGTGGTAGCATTTCAAGAAGGTTTAGGGTTAGTATTTAAACAAGAAGGTTTAGGGTTACTAGCATTGAGGTACTGAAAGTGGTAGCATTTCAAGAATGTTTATGGTTAGTATTTAAACAAGAGGGTTTAGCGTTACTAGGTTGGAGGTACTGAAAGTGTTAACATTTCAAGAAGGTTTAGGGTTAGTATGTAAACAAGAAGGTTTAGGGTTAATAGCATCGAGGTATTGAAAATGTTAACTTTTCAAGGTTTATGGTTAGTATGTAAACAAGAAGGTTTAGGGTTAATAGCATCGAGGTATTGAAAATGTTAAAATTTCAAGGTTTATGGTTAGTATTTAAACAAGAAGGTTTAGGGTTACTAGCATCGAGGTATTGAAAGTGTTAACATTTCAAGGTTTATGGTTAGTATTTAAACAAGAAGGTTTAGGATTACTATCATGGAGGTACTGAAAGTGTTAGCAATTCAAAAAGGGTTTAGGGTTAGTATGTAAACAAAAGGGTTTAGGGTTTAGTTTGTAAACATAAATGTTTAGGGTTGATATGTAAACTAGAAGGTTTACGGTTAGTATGTAAACTAGAAGGTTTAGGGT
This sequence comes from Physella acuta, assembly GCF_028476545.2. Taxonomy (NCBI): domain Eukaryota; kingdom Metazoa; phylum Mollusca; class Gastropoda; family Physidae; genus Physella; species Physella acuta. Next base: position 215,886 of record NW_026731928.1, on the reverse strand, counting down.
TAGTATGTAAACAGGAAGTTTAGGGTTAGTATGTAATCAGGAAGGTTTATGGTTAGTATGTAATCAGGAAGGTTTAGGGTTAGTATGTAATCAGGAAGGTTTATGGTTAGTATGTAATCAGGAAGGTTTAATGTTTAGTATGTAAACAAGAAGGTTTAGGGTTATTTTGTAAAATAAAAGAAAGTTTAGTATGTATAGTCAAGGAGATAATCAAAGCGTTAGCGTTTCAATAAAGTATAGGATTAGTATTTAAAGTATAGTCAGCAAAAAAAAATTTTTTTGACAGAATATCAACAGGACAGATGAAACAGAGTTGACCTGTTTTTTTACCACGAAAGATGGTGGTAGAATGGGACAATTTTTACGGCTATAAAACTCGAGACTGGGATATGAAAGTAAAACATTTGGGTTATCATTCGTGTACTCTACTTTCCATTCACGACGCCTTATACGTATTTAATTTTAGTGAAATAGCCTTAACATATCCCCAACAATTGATCTACCTATAAGATATAGTAGCCTTTATTTTCCCCAACAGCTGTGCTACCTACTAGTTATAGTAGCCTTTACTTTCCCCAACAATTGATCTACCTATAAGATATAGTAGCCTTTACTTTCCCCAACAATTGATCTACCTACTAGATCTGGTAGCTGTTACTTTCCCCAACAACTGTGCTACCAACTAGATCTGGTAGCCTTTACTTTCCCAAACAGCTGTGCTACCTACTAGTTATAGTAGCCTTTACTTTCCCAAACAGCTGTGCTACCTACTAGTTATAGTAGCCTTTACTTTCCCCAACAACTGTGCTACCTGCTAGATCTGGTAGCCTTCACTTTCCCCAACAACTGTGCTACCTACTAGTAGCCTTTAACAGTTTAGCCCATTTGGACCTGTCACGGTTAGGCTGTACGTCATGGTTTTAGCTCAGACAAATAACTTTAAATCTACTTACGATTCACAGCATCCATGATAAGATACTCTCGAATTAGATTTTGTTTCGCTTGAACTTGAACCAATCCCGCGAAAAAAGTGCTGCGTAAAAATAATGCGTTCCTAGAATTGTAAGACGATATAGCCTTATAGTGTCAATTATTTAATTTGGTTACATTTAATGTGTAAATTATTTAATGTGGCTAAAGTGTGTATGTGAATTATTTAATTTGGCCTCAGTTCATATGTGAAATATTTAATTTGGCCACAGTTCATGTGTGAAATATTTAATTTGGCCACAGTTCGATTGTAAAATATTGAATTTGGCCACAGTTCGTGTGTGGAATATTTAATTTGGCCACAGTTCATGTGTGAATTATTTAATTTGGCTACAGTTCATCTGTGAATTATTTAATTTGGCTACAATTCATGTGTGAATTATCTAATTTGGCTACAATTCATGTGTGAAATATTTAATTTGGCTACAATGCATGTGTGAATTATTTAATTTGGCTACATTGCATGTGTGAATTATTGAATTGGGCTATGGCTAATGCGTGAATTATTTATTTTGGCTACAGCTAGTGTGTGAATTATTTAATTTGGCTACTGTTAATTAAAGTGTGAATTATTTGATATTGTTACAGTTCATGTGTGAATTATTTAATTTGGCTACAGCTAATGTGTGAATTATTTAATTTGGCTACTGTTAATTAAAGTGTGAATTATTTGATATTGTTACAGTTCATGTGTGAATTATTGAATTTGGCTACAGTTCATGTGTGAATTATTTAATTATGCTAAAGTTTAAGTTTGAATTATTTGATCCGATCACAGTTCAATTGGCCATAGTTTTAAGTTTCAACTTTTCAAATTGCTCACTAATGGACTGGGTATACATTTAAGCACGGACAATCTCTGGGGCCTCACACTCAATAGATGATGGCCTTAGCTTACCTTCTTCTTCTTTTTCTTCGTTCTTAATTTTTAGTGTTGGAAGGGATCGAGCCTCATCTGCCAGAGGGTTTAAACTCGAGACTTTTTTCGAATTTAACAACCATGAGCTTTGCCGACTCGAGCATGCTTCCATCATAATTAAGGATACGTGTCAACTGGTTATGCGCCATTCATTGACTCCGATTTCAGCCTGCTTTTCTTTTTGGATTTGCTTCCATAGCCTTTGTCCAACCAAGAACAAACTACAAGGCAGCAGTTGTTTGATTTTGGAGTTGTCTCTCCTAGAAGAGTGGCTGTCCCCAGATAACGAGCCTTAGCAAACCAAACTCACCAGTTTCTCCTTTACTTTCCCATCGTCGATTTCCTCTGGTGTTTTGAATAAGTTCCAGTATTCTTTTTTGATGTCTGTTTCAGCTAACGCCGATAAACTGTACTCCACATAAAATATGACAAAAGTTAGAGAAGGCTTTGCTAAACAAGCATTAGGGGGTCGTCCATAAATGATGTCACACTCGTAAGGGGGAGGGGGGTCCGTAATTTTGCAATATTAGAAAACGAATTTTAGATGCTATTTCGCGTTTTAGAAAACTGTTTTAATATATTGTAATAGGAATTGATTAAAATACTCTATTTTGAAAGAGTTCAGACAAGATTTTAGAAAAATATCGATTTAAAAAAAACATTCAATTGCAATTTTGAGGAGGGTTGTAGCGTAAGGTGTGACGTCATTTTAGGGGTGGGGTCTGGCTTTTTGTGACGACGTGTGACGGAGGGGAGGGAATTAAAAATCGTCCAAAAAAGCGTGACGTCATTTATGGGTGACCCCTAGGCCCTTTTTTTAATTTTCTTTTTTTTAAATCTGTGAGATCAGTATAATGCAGTTTAGTGCCCAGTTTATAGAATATTTAAGAGATTTTCAAAATATTATTCTTTACAGGAAATCTAAACAAAATTTGAGAAACTGAAAATATGTTGTTTTTTTTAAGTAATTAAAAATATTGATTTGATCAGATATTTAAGTACATCCTTAGAACCAACATTCTATTTTATGTTTCGTTATTTACATTTAATATGAATGTATAAATGGTGCCCCTTATATTACTTACTTCTGTTGTAAACTTTTTTGAAGTAAACTTTGCAATAGTATAATCAAAGCAAAGCGAAACATCTATTGAAAAAAAATTTAACATTTTGAAAAGTGGCATTGTAAAACGAAGGCGTAGCGAAATGACATATTGCTAATTCGAAGATTGTTGCATTACACACCAATGCAATTTAGTATAGTCAAGTAACACTTGTACAAACTAACGTTATATAATTACAATGTTCAAGTATCACCTCTTACCAATTTTAAATAATATTTGTTGAATTTCGTTTAGAAGTATATGTTACAGGGCAAATGATCCAATAAGAAATTAGTCAATTTATAGAATTTAAAGAAAAACAAAAATAAATGGTGTTGGGTTGTTTTTTGTTGTTTTTTTTTGTACATACAATTGCAAAAAACAACGACGCATATGTTAAAGGCGAACGATCCAATAAGAAATTAGTCAAATTATATATTTTAAAAAATTGTGTGTGTTGGGTTTTCGTAAATAAATTTTGAATAAAACAACGACAGTAATAAAAAAAAACTATGAAAGCTGAAATTGAAATCGGGTGTTACCTTTTCGTGGAAGTGCTAACTCAGGCTTAAGTTGTTGATGATTTCCCTTAACACGCTCTTCTTGTTTACAATCGACAGGCAATAAACATCGAGCTGACCAGCTGGTGAACACAGTGTGACGTCACACTTTGGCTTTTTTAAAAAAGTATTTTTAGAAACTGTATTTTAATGATCAATTAACAATTAAGTTAGCGAAAATGAATCAATAGATAGTTAATTTTTAAATTAAGTCTTGAATTTTTTATTTAAAATTTACTTGATAAAATCCGCACTTGGCCGTATATTATTAACAACTACGGCTAAAACATAAGAAAGATCTAACAGTTTTAGTAGCATTTAGTTTCGATAATTACTTTGTTGTTTAACATTGTGTAAGTAAGTAAGGTTTCCCTTTCAAACCTGACGGGCAAGTGAAGTAGAGTTGACTTGTTTCTGTGACCTCGGCATATGAAGAGATATTGTGGTCAGCACTATGCCCAGACGCCTTTACTTTCCTTAACAGGAGTTAGGTACCCATCAGAGTTGGGTGGACTCAGGGACGGTCTACTGACTTGGACCAGGATTCGAACTCGAGACTTACGGGTTAGCAGTCCAGCTCTCTACCGCTAGACCACTCCGTCCCACATAACATTGTGTGTAAGATCTTTATTTCCTCAAATTGTTTCATTATAGGTTCTCATTGACTTTTTTGGAGGTACCGACCCTCATCAGTTTCATATGCTCATCCACCGAACCAATCTTAATTTATCGTCCACACTGACAAAAATCCGATCGTGAATCACATGAGTCGGGTGTGTGTCTTGACCTCCGCCGAACCCCTAAGAATGACCTACCAAACCCCACGGGGTTCGGTCGAACCCAGGTTAAGAACCACTGTGTTAAATAGTATTCTTATAGAATAGGTGCATCACTTGTTGAAATACTGTACACTGTTCAAATGTATTTAAAACTACCCTGAGAAAATATACCTATTATTTGATGAATTAAAATACAATGTTCAAAAGGATTTAAAGCTACCCATCATTACGAACAAGTCTCAATCAAACATGTTTGTCAACAGAAGTTCTTGTGACCAAAATGATCAGCAATTCTACCAGAATGTAGTTTGGCTTAGGTTAACGACATACGTATCGGTCGTTATGTATGGAAAACGCTGAAACAAAAGTTGGTATGATGGTGTTGATAAAAAAATACGATAGGGCGCAGTCAAAAGGTTAACTAGAAAAAAAATACTGTTTTGATAAATGTTCAGTTAAATATTCTTGACTTCATTACCTTATCTTAAATTGTTAAATGATTTTTTAAAAGCTGTCAAATTAGGTCCTAAGAGTACGTTGTAGTAATATATAACATCTAAATGCTATAGTAATAACTGCCATATAAACGATGTAGTAATATCTAACATCTAAATTCATGATCGTATGTTATAATGAATATACATTTGGCTACGTTTTCGAATTGCTAATAAGATTATTTAGTAATATAACACGGACATTTCCAGTTCAAGTTTTCCAATCTACTTTGTATGTATGCATTCACTTCACAAATTCCTATGTGGCCCACAGTGGCGTAGCGAGGTCGGGTGTCACCCGGTGCGGCACTTAATGGTGTCACCCCCCCCCCCCCCCCCCCAGAGGCGTTGCGACCCTTCCCGGGGAAAGCTTCCAAGTTTTCGATTTGCCACCCCCTCCCCCTCAAACTTTCGATTTGCACCACCCCCCCCTCAAGTTTTTCTCTATATATTTTACTATTTTTTGCCTTGGTGTCACCCCCCTAAATGGTGTCACCCGGTGCGGTCCGCACCCCCCGTCCCCCCTCGCTACGCCCCTGGTGGCCCATGAAGAACAAAGGGCTGCAACCACACCTCTCCATCGGAATCGACTTTGAGCGGCTCTCTTTATTTGCGCCCATGTTAGCCAGGTAGCCCTTACCTCATCTTCTACTTTCCTTCTCCAGGATTTCCTTGGCCAGACTACTTCCCTCTTTCCCCGCCAATTCAAGTCTAATGTTTTCCTCGCGATGTCCTCTCCCCTTTTAGCCTTAGTAATATCACATAGGCATCATGCTGTAATTATTTTTAGCTCAGCTTTGCAATCTAGTTTGCATGTATGCATGTCTGTCTGTCTGCCTGTGTGTCTCTCTATCCCTCTATCCCTCTCTCACTCTGTCTCTCTCACTGTCTCTCTCTCTCACTCTGTCTCTCTCACTGTCTCTCTTTCTCTCTCTCTCCATCTCTCTCTCTCTCTCTCTTTCTGTAATATAGATACACACGATAACGTTTTTCACTTAAGTGGACGAAACCTCAAAAATAAGTACTAGATGCTATAAGTAGGTTTCTGTTAGCTTTTGAGCAATTTCTGGTAAAAATAAAAAAAAAGCCAATGAACTCAGTCCCGCTTTTTCCATTTCTTTGATAATAATTTTTATTAGTGCCAAAGAGAAATTTTAAATGGAAAGTATTCAAATCATACCTTATCATTTTAGTGTTCTAAAACTGTTCTTAACTATGTAGGGCCTATAGTTTTTTACAGTTTTAAATCATTCTGAAAGATCATCAAAGATGTATATTATTGTCCGTCTCTGTTCGCTTTATTATCAAACTTATGGAAATTTCCGATATATTTTTACTTCGACTCAGTTTTACACCATGCGTGAACAACTAATTTATTATTGTGTTTATTTTTATTTCATTTGAGTGAAACCATTTCTCAGTTATTTAACTTTCATCTAAAGATAAAATATTTAAATTTTGCTACTCTACCTAAATTAATAATTAATTAAATCTAATACTAGATAGATTTAGATCTAAATTCAAAAAGTAAAAATCCTGCAAAATAAAAGGAAGAACAATTATGTGCCTTTGTGAGTATTTAATATTATACCTTGAAATCTAGACATCTAGATCTAGACTCTAGATCTAGAATCTAGATCTAGATCTAGATCTAGATCTAGAATCTAGAATCTAGATCTAGATCTAGATCTAGATCTAGAATCTAGAATCTAGATCTAGATCTAGAATCTAGATCTTTTTACTATGGGGTCATCCATAAACGACGTCACGCTTTTTTTGACGATTTTTACCTCCCCCCTCCCCTCCGTCACACTTCGTCACAAAAAGCCAGACCCCCCCTAAAATGACGTCACACCTCAACCTACAACCCCCCTCAAAATTGCAGTTGAATTTTTTTAAAACATTGATATTTTTCCAAAATCTTGTCTAAACTATTACAATTTATTAAAACAGTTATCTAAAACGCGAAATAACGTCTAAAATTCGTTTTCTAACATTGCTTTTTTATAATGCAAAAATGTGACGTCGCAACATCTGACCCCCCCTCCCCCTCATCACACATCGTCACAAAATTACGGACCCCCCCTCCCCCCCTACGAGTGTGACGTCATGTATGGATGACCCCTGTGACATATGTCCCCGGGCGCCGACCTTAGGGGGCGCCAAAATGGGTTGGAAAAATAAATTGAAAGGTTGAGGGGGGGGGAGCAAAATGAAAGTTTGAGGGGGGGGGGGGTGGTGCAAATCGAAATCTTGAGGGGGGGAGGGGGGTGCAAATCGAAAAGTTTGTCCCCGGGCGCCGGGAAGGGTCGCTACGCCTCTGCACCTCTCTAGCCTATCACCTATGACCTATGACCTGTCACTTCTAATTTGTTAGATCTGACCTATCAGTTCTCACCTGTATCTATACATCTCACCCCTGTCGCCTGTTACCTCTCTCCTTACCTGTATCGCCTCACCTATCGGCTTTCACCTCTCACTTCTAACCTTCCACCTCTCAATTCTAACCTTTCACCTTTCACCTCTCACTTCTAACCTTTCACCTCTCACTTCTAACCTTTCACCTCTCACTTCTAACCTTTCACTTCTCGCTTCTAACCTTTCACTTCTCACTTCTAACCTTTCACCTCTCACTTCTAACCTTTCACTTCTCACTTCTAACCTTTCACCCCTCACTTCTAACCTTTCACCTCTCACTTCTAACCTTTCACTTCTCACTTCTAACCTTTCACCTCTCACTTCTAACCTTTCACCTCTCAACTGTCACGTGTAAACTGTCACGTGTCACTCATCACTTGTCACTTTCACCAATGGCTATAACGTAACGTAACTTTACCCATAGCTTACATTACAGAAACTAAACATAGCCTACCTTTTATAAACACGATAGACTGACCAAATATACAAATTATAAAACCAGAAAGACTGACCAAATCTACAAATTAATAGACCTAAAAATTGATAGACCGACCTAATCTACTCTTTATAAAACCAATAGACCGACCTAACCTTACCTTTATAAAAAGTGATAGGCCGACCTAAACTACCCTTTATAAAATCTGATAGACCGACCAAACCTACTTTTTATAAAACCAGAAAGACCGGCCTAACCTACCCTTTATAAAACCAAAAGACCGACCTAACCTACCATATATAAAACCAAAAGACTGACCTAACCTTCCCTTTATAAACCCAAAAGACCGACCTAACCTACCCTTTACAGAGAGACGAGTGCCAGTGTTGGCCGTAAGATGTGAAGACCGGAAGTTCCAGCATGACGTTTGGTTCTTTCCTCCAGAAGTTCGTCTGCGGCATCATAGGCGGCGTCGGCTTCGTTCTGCTGGGAGGGGCTTACTTCTTGTTCAACTTCACCTCGTACTTCCCAAAAAAATTTAAATGCGTGAGTCTTGGTTGTTGTGTACGTGATGTTGATATTGGTTACAGGGGCGTAGCGAGGGAGGGGGGCGGGGCTTACTTCTTGTTCAACTTCACCTCGTACTTTCCGAAAAAATTTAAATGCGTGAGTATTGGTTGTTACGTAGGTGATGTTGATATTGGTTACAGGGGCGTAGCGAGGGAGGGGGGCGGGGCTTACTTCTTGTTCAACTTCACCTCGTACTTTCCGAAAAAATTTAAATGCGTGAGTATTGGTTGTTACGTAGGTGATGTTGATATTGGTTACAGGGGCGTAGCGAGGGAGGGGGGCGGGGCTTACTTCTTGTTCAACTTCACCTCGTACTTTCCGAAAAAATTTAAATGCGTGAGTATTGGTTGTTACGTAGGTGATGTTGATATTGGTTACAGGGGCGTAGCGAGGGAGGGGGCGGGGCTTACTTCTTGTTCAACTTCACCTCGTACTTCCCAAAAAAATTTAAATGCGTGAGTCTTGGTTGTTGTGTACGTGATGTTGATATTGGGTACAGGGGCGTAGCGAGGGAGGGGGGCGGGGCTTACTTCTTGTTCAACTTCACCTCGTACTTTCCGAAAAAATTTAAATGCGTGAGTCTTGGTTGTTGTTTAGGTGATGTTGATATTGGGTACAGAGGCGTAGCGAGGGAGGGGGGCGGGGCTTACTTCTTGTTCAACTTCACCTCGTACTTCCCAAAAAAATTTAAATGCGTGAGTCTTGGTTGTTGTGTAGGTGATGTTGATATTGGGTACAGAGGCGTAGCGAGGGGGGGGGGTACATATGGCTCCGGGCGCCGACCCTATGGGACGCCAAAAAAAAAATTAAAAGCTCAATTTAGCAGTTTTGCATTATAAATATAAAAAATATATGGAGGGGGGGGGGGCGCCAAATTGAAAAATTGTCCGGGGGGGGGGGCGCAAAATTGAAAGTTTGTCCCCGAGTGCCGGGAAGGGTCGCTACGCCTCTGATTGGGTATGTTCTGTTTTTGTTCTTGTAATACCCGACTAGATTTTGTATTGCACATCTAGGGTACCACTTGCATCAACTGTATTCCAAAGGTAGGCGCCAGTGCTATCTCGTTTTTCAGTATCCCACAGGCAAATACCACTGATATTACCTTATCCCGCAGGTAAATACCTGGTTCAACCTGTATCCCACAGGTAAATACCACGTGTTTCACATGTATCCCAAAGGTATATACCACTTTTATCACCGGTATCTCACAGGTAAATACCACTGGTATCACCTGTATCCTACATGCGAACACCTCTGGTTTTACCTGTATGCCACAAGTAAATACCACTGGTAGCATCTGTATCCAACACAAAGGCGAAGCGACCTTTCCCGGCGCCCGGTGACAAACTTTTCGATTTGCACCCCCCCCCCCCTCAAACTTTCGATTTGCACCCCCTCAACCTTTCAATTTATTTTTCCAAACCATTTTGGCGCCCCATAAGGTCGGCGCCCGGGGACATATGTACCCCCGCCCCCCCCCCCCCCCCACGCTACTGATCCAACATGTATATACCACTGGTATCACCTGATGCTACAGGTAGATACTACTGGTATCTCCTGTATCCCACAGTTAAATACCACTGGTAGCACCTGTATCCTTCATACAAATACCACCAGAATCACCTTTATCCTAAATATAAATACCTGTATCCAGTAGGTAAATACTACAGGTACCCCCTGTATCCCACAGGTAAATACTACAGGTACCCCCTGTATCCCACAGGTAAATTCCACTGGTACCACCTATATCCTACTATATACCACTGATATTACCTGTATCCCACAGGTAAATACTACAGGCACCACCTGTATCCCACCTGACTAAAGTCTGTGTCTCCACAGGTAGGCACCGTGTCTGAGGTCTGGTGCTACCCCGTGACCGGATGCCAGGGTTTGAGCTCTGAGACAGGACAGTGTATGACCTCTGGTCTTGCTATCATGGGTGTAAGGGACAGGAGTTTTTTTATTGGCGTCAATAAAGGTACGTTTTTAATTTCTCGTATATACGAAGTATAGGGAAAGTCTTGTAATCGTGCAAAAAAAAATCGAGATTTTTAGAAATCTCGACGTTTTACATCTCACTGATACGGAAAAACATAATTTTGCTATCTTGTCCGTATGTCTGTGTGTGTGTCTGTGTCTGTGTGTGTGTGTAAACACGATAACTTGAGTACCGTTACAGCTAGGTTGATGAAATTTCATACATAAGTATTTTATCAAAATCGTAGATCGGTATCAACTTTTTAGCGAGTTCCGATAACCGGAAGTGGTACTTTTTTTACTTTGAATTTTTTAAAAGACTATAACTTGAGTACTATTTCAGATAGATAAATAAAATTTCACATGTAAAAAAATGATCTAATTTTCTACCGTCTATCAAATTTTGAGTAATTTCCGTTGTCCGGAAGTAGTAATTTACGCTATTTCGAATTTCTTAAAAAGCGCATGTAAATTTATAAAGTACTAATAATATTGCGCTCTATTATGCACATCTTTATTTGGCGTTCACTTGGTGTGCAATTCTTTTTCCACGAGATTTTATTCTATTTTAAAAAGTTTAAGTATTTAAAATGGATTAAAAATCATGTCTATATCCCGAGTTCCCATCCCCTGCTGTTTTATATAAGAATATTCGAGAAAGTTTAGGGGAGATCACTCCCGGTTTATTTTATTTTGAGTAATTTTTAGCGGTGTATGTAATAATAAAGGTAGTTTTTCCTGTGGATTTATAAGGGAGTATATAATAATAATGGTAGTTTGTATTGTGGATTTATTAGCGGTGTTTCTAATAATAAAGATATTTTTTTCCTGTGGATTTATCAGAGGTTTATGTAATAATAAAGGTAGTTTTTTAGCGATTATTGGTGGTGTTTATAACAATAAAGGTAGTTTTTGTGGATTTATTAGTGGTAATTCTACTAATAAAGGTAGTTTTTCCTGTGGATTTATAAAGGTGTATGTAATAATAAAGGTAGTTTTTCTTGTGTGCTTATTGGAGGTATTTGTGACAATAATAAAGGTAGTTTTTTTGTGGATTTATTGGAGAGGTAGGCAATTGTAATAAAGAATGTATTTTTCCTTTGTATATATTAGAGGTGTAAGAAAAAATAAAAAAACAAATGGTAGCTGCAGTGAGGTTAATGTAATTAGTAATAAAACAGATAGTATTAGTTACCTCACAAGTTAAAGACAGTTACAAGTACTATGGACGTTTCGACCCAAGGTCTTCGTCAGCACACAACAGTGTGATTACGTCCATAGTACTTGTAACTGTCTTTAACTTGTGAGGTAACTAATGCTATCTGTTTTATTACTAATTAAGTAAAAATAAAGGTAGTTACTGTTGTGGGATAATTAGGCCAAACCAGTATAAATCACTATGTAACGAGTCAATGTAACTAGTCCATGGGCAACTTTCAATGATTAGTTCTTATTTTCTATAAAGCCCAATGCATTTTAAATTTATTTGACAATTTTTTTGTGTGTTTTTTGTGTCGGCCACAACCGGAATGACCAATACATATATTAATCAAAATGTAACTAGTCCGTGGACAAATTTGATGACTGGTACTTACTCTCAATAACACCCGACGCATTTTAAAATTATTTGACGATTTTTTTAAATTTTTTTTTTGTCGCCCACGACAGGTATGAATGAAGCGGTGCTGTACGTCTCTCCTAACTTGAAACAAATACAAGCTTTGACTGACGGCCGGAATTTAACCCTATCGTTTCCAGAGAAACCAGAAATTAAGTAAGTTATTGTTGTGTAGGAATATAAGGGTTAATCTAATGTGCTAGCGTCTTGCCATTATATTAAGTTATTGTTGTGTAGGAATATAAGGGTTAATCTAATGTGCTAGCAGACCTGCCCTAAAATTAAGTAAGTTATTGTCAGTTATTGTTGTTTAGGAATACCATGATAATCTAGCGCTAATGGTTTTCCCTGAAATATAAGTAAGTTATTGTTGTGTAGAAACGCAAGGGTTAATCTAAACTTGTGATTTTTTTTCCCGTTTGTGATTGTCCCAGGATTTGTAAAGTGTGGTGTGTCTATGTCCATGTGTTCGTAAAGTGAAGTGTAGTTTTGTCCCATGATTCGTACAGTGCGGTATAGTTATGTCCAAAGATTCGTACAGTGCGGTATAGTTGTGTCCAATGATTCGTACAGTGCGGTATAGTTGTGTCCAATGATTAGTACAGTGCGGTATAGTTATGTCCAAAGATTCGTACAGTGCGGTATAGTTGTGTCCAACGATTCGTACAGTGCGGTATAGTTGTGTCCAAGGATTCATACAGCGAGGTGTGGTTTTGTCGCATATTTGCCAATGCTCGGGTGTGTTCTTTGTTCCATGCATTGAACGGTGTATCGACAAAATATCTTCGTCAGTAAATTACTAATGCTAGCCACAGGTCTGGCTATTAATTACTCAGTTGTTCATCTTACAATTCGGCTTAATAATAGAATAGGTTGGAATATTTATAGGTTTATATATATATATATATATATATATATATATATATATATATATATATATATATATATATATATATATATATATATAAAGTCTGCTAAACCTATATTTTAAAGATATACTCTACGTCGACCATCGCTGGCCCCTGCACTAGTACAGTACACCATGAGTTACATGGGAGCATCTATAGCAGTGGACGCTTGTAGTAAGTTTTAATGTTTTTTTGTTTTTTTTTTCAATGGATGATGAAAATATTGTCGAATAGATTTTATCTTTAATCTAGCGTATATATATATATATATATATATATATATATATATATATATATATATATATATATATATATATATATATATATATATATATATATATATATATATATATATATATATATATATATATATATATATATATATACATATACATATATATATATATATATATATATATATATATATATATATATATATATATATATATGTGTGTGTGTGTGTGTGTGTTACGGTCAAAACCCGAAGTCGGCCAAAGCGCGTATTGGCCAAAATTGCCACCCATTGACCGGTCGAAGTCCGAAACTTTACTTGATTTCGGCCTTTAGTCTGAAATGGCTCTTGATTTCGGCCTTTGGCCGGCCAATCCTCGGACTGGCCATGGTGGACCGGCCAGGTCCAAATTAGAAGATTATCTGGTAGGGACGACCGGCCAAAGTCCAAATTAGAAGATCATGAGCAGATTTTGGTTTTTTAATACAGTAAGGATCATGAAATTAAGTCTTTATTGATTACTAGGCATACTGCCTAGCTTCGCTTAGGTTTTCAAAAAAGTTGAGAAATTGAATGATTATTTAATATGTGATTGGCTGTTAGGTTAAATGCTTAGGGCCTAAATTTATACGGTGGGGTATTATTTCGTACCCAAATATTGATGGAATATTCGCAAACTTATTACTCGCAAGGTTATTAGAACTGAAAGGGCTTTCAAAAAAATGATCAATCAAATATTATATAAAATTACTTTTGCAATTAATTTTACAATTTCAATACAATACAAAACTTAATTTATAACAAAATATCCATTTACAACAATGCTACACTTTATGATTTTTGTTTTTTCTTAAAAAGAGTATGCAAAATATTAAAAATTGTTACATTAAAAAGTTACCTCCCCTGCTCATAGACCAAATCACCGAATCTCGTATAATGAGAATTTCAATCGCATTCATTTTTAGCCCTCTTCGAGGGCTTTGATGCTGACCAACAGTTTTTTCATACGGCCCAGTCATCTATAGAGGTGTATGCAAAACATTAGCCAGTTATACGAAGAGTAAGTACCCTACAATTTGTGTAGAAATTACCCTGTTTTCCCCATAAAATGCAAAGATTATATAGGGAAATACGACTGGTCAGTTTTGACCCATTTCCCGATTTTTCCCGGACATGGCGAGTTTTTTGTGACACCCCAAGGCATTCTCCTACCACCTCACAAAATTTCAAGGGGGGTCGTCGGAGGAATTTTTTTTTCGTAATAGAGCTCATATAAAGAGAATTTCACTCGCGGTCACATTTTAGCCCTCGTCGAGGGCTTTGAGTGAAACCGACAGTTTTCCCTAAAGGTCACGCCATTGTCCTAAGAGTATGCAAACAATTAGCCAGATATACTGAGTTTAAGTACCCTAAAGTCTGCGTTGAAATGACCCTCTGTTTTTCCCATAAAATACAAAGATTATATAGGTAAATACAACTGGTCAGTTTTGACCCCTTTACGAAGTTTTCCCAGATATGCCGAGTTTTTTGTGACACCCCTAGGCGTTCTTCTACCACCTCACAAAATTTTAAGGGGGGTCGTCGGAGGAATTTTTTTTTCGTAATAGAGCTCATATAAAGAGAATTTCACTCGCGGTCACTTTTTAGCCCTCTTCGAGGGCTTGAGTGAAACCGACAGTTTTCCCTAAAGGTCAAGCCATTTTCCAAAGAGTATGCAAAAACTTAGCCAGATGTAAAGAGGGTAAAAGTCCTAAAATTCGTTTTGATTTGACCCTCTGTTTTCCCCATAAAATACAAAGATAATATAGGGAAATACGACTGGTCAGTTTTGACCCATTTCCCGATTTTTCCCAGACATGGTGAGTTTTTTGTGACACCCCAAGACGTTCTACTACCACCTCACAAAATTTCAAGGGGGGTCGTCGGAGGAAATTTTTTTTCGTAATAAAGCTCATATGAAGAGAATTTCACTCGCGGGCACTTTTTAGCTCTCGTCGAGGGCTTTGAGTGAAACTGACAGGTTAGCCGTACGGCCAAGCCATTTACCTATAAACATGCCGAAAATTAGCCAGATGTAAAGAGGGTAAGTGCCCTAAAATCCGTTTTGAAATCACCCTCTGTTTTTCTCATAAAATACAAAGATTATATAGGGAAATACGACTGGTCAGTTTTGACCACTTTACGAAGTTTTCCCGGACATGGCGAGTTTTTTGTGACACCCCAAGGCTTTCTCCTACCACCTCACAAAATATCAAGGGGGGTCGTCGGAGGAAATTTTTTTTCGTAATATAGCCCATATAAGGCGCCGGTCAGTCGAGGTCAGTTTTGACCCCCTCTCCGTCGACTTTTCGGCCAACCGTCACCGGCCCTCGTGTTCTATTGCCCCAAGGCACCATCGTGCCAAATTTGACGCGCCTGCGGCGGCGGGAAATGCCCTATGGGGCACTTGACAACTTTGCTTTATATATATACTAGGCATACTGCCTAGCTTCGCTTAGGTTTTCAAAAAAATGGAGGAATTGAATGATTAATTAATAGGTGATTGGCTGCTATGTTAAATCCTTAGGGCCTAAATTTATACAGTTGAGTAATTACATGTAACACAAATATTGATGGAATATTCGCAAACGTATTGCTCGCACGGTAATTAGAACTGCAAAGGGTTTCTTAATAGTATCAATCAAATATTATAATAAATTACTTTCGCAATTAATTTTTACAATTTCAGTACAATGCAAAACTTAATTTATAACAAAATATTTATTTAAAACAATGCTATACTTTATGATTTTTGTTTCTTTTCTTGAAAAAATATACAAAATATTTAAGTTATTACATTAAAACGTTACCTCCCCTGTTCATAGACCAAGTGACCAAATCTCGTATAGTGAGAATTTCCTTCGCAGTTATTTTTAGCCCTCTTAGAGGGCTTTATGTCTGACCAACAGTTTTTCCATACGGCGTAGTCATCTATAGAGATGTATACAAAAAATTAGCCAGATGTTAAGACGGTAAGTGCCCTAAAATCCGTTTTGAAATCACCCTCTGTTTTTCCCATAAAATACAAAGATTATATAGGTAAATACGATTGGTCAGTTTTGACCCATTAAACGAATTTTCCCGGACATGGCAAGTTTTTTGTGACACCCCAAGGCGTTCTCCTACCACCTCACAAAATTTCAAGGGGGGTCGTCGGAGGAAATTTTTTTTCGTAATAGAGTTCATATAAAGAGAATTTCACTCGCGGTCACTTTTTAGCCCTCGTCAAGGGCTTTGAATGAAACCGACAGTTTTCCCTAAAGGTCAAGCCATTTACCTAAGAGCATGCAAAAAATTAGCCAGATGTAAAGTGGGTAAGTGCCCTAAAATCCGTTTTGTAATCAACCTCTGTTTTTCCCATAAAATACAAAGATTATATAGGGAAATACGACTGGTCAGTTTTGACCCATTTAACGAATTTTCCCGGACATGGCGAGTTTTTTGTGACACCCCAAGGCGTTCTCCTACCACCTCACAAAATTTCAAGGGGGGTCGTCGGAGGAATTTTTTTTTCGTAATAGAGCTCATATAAAGAGAATTTCACTCGCGGTCACTTTTTAGCCCTCGTCGAGGGCTTTAAGTAAAACCGACAGTTTTCCCCAAAGGTCAAGCCATTTACCTAAGAGCATGCAAAACTTTAGCCAGATGTAGAGTGGGTAAGTGCCCTAAAATCCGTTTTGAAATCACCCTCTGTTTTTCCCATAAAATACAAAGATTATATAGGGAAATACGACTTGTCAGTTTTGACCCATTTAACGAATTTTCCCGAACATGGCGAGTTTTTTGTGACACCCCAAGGCGTTCTCCTACCACCTCACAAAATTTCAAGGGGGGTCGTCGGAGGAAATTTTTTTTCGTAATAGAGCTCATATAAAGAGAATTTCACTCGCGGTCACTTTTTAGCCCTCGTCGAGGGCTTTGAGTGAAACCGACAGATTTCCCTAAAGGTCAAGCCATTTACCTAAGAGCATGCAAAAAATTAGCCAGATGTAAAGTGGGTAAGTGCCCTAAAATCCGTTTTGAAATCACCCTCTGTTTTTCCCATAAAATACAAAGATTATATAGGGAAATACGACTGGTCAGTTTTGACCCATTTAACGAATTTTCCCGGACATGGCGAGTTTTTTGTGACACCCCAAAGCGTTCTCCTACCACCTCACAAAATTTCAAGGGGGGTCGTCGGTGGAAATTTTTTTTCGTAATAGAGCTCATATAAAGAGAATTTCACTCGCGGTTACTTTTTAGCCCTCGTCGAGGGCTTTGAGTGAAACCGACAGTTTTCCCTAAAGGTCAAGCCATTTACCTAAGAGCATGCAAAAAATTAGCCAGATGTAAAGTGGGTAAGTGCCCTAAAATCCGTTTTGAAATCACCCTCTGTTTTTCCCATAAAATACAAAGATTATATTGGGAAATACGACTGGTCAGTTTTGACCCATTTAAAGAATTTTCCCGGACATGGCGAGTTTTTTGTGACACCCAAAGGCGTTCTCCTACCACCTCACAAAATTTCAAGGGGGGTCGTCAGAAGAAAATTTTTTTCGTAATAGAGCTCATATAAAGAGAATTTCACTCGCGGTCACATTTTAGCCCTCGTCGAGGGCTTTGAGTGAAACCGACAGTTTTACCTAAAGGTCAAGCCATTTACCTAAGAGCATGCAAAAAATTAGCCAGATGTAAAATGGGTAAGTGCCCTAAAATCCGTTTTGAAATCACCCTCTGTTTTTCCCATAAAATACAAAGATTATATAGGGAAATACGACTGGTCAGTTTTGACCCATTTAACGAATTTTCCCGGACATGGCGAGTTTTTTGTGACACCCAAAGGCGTTCTCCTACCACCTCACAAAATTTCAAGGGGGGTCGTCGTCGGAAATTTATTTTCGTAATAGAGCTCATATTAAGAGAATTTCACTCGCGGTCACTTTTTAGCCCTCGTCGAGGGCTTTGAGTGAAGCCGACAGATTTCCCTAAAGGTCAAGCCATTTACCTAAGAGCATGCAAAAAATTAGCCAGATGTAAAGTGGGTAAGTGCCCTAAAATCCGTTTTGAAATCACCCTCTGTTTTTCCCATAAAATACAAAGATTATATAGGGAAATACGACTTGTCAGTTTTGACCCATTTAACGAATTTTCCCGGACATGGCGAGTTTTTTGTGACACCCAAAGGCGTTCTCCTACCACCTCACAAAATTTCAAGGGGGGTCGTCGGAGGAAATTTATTTTCGTAATAGAGCTCATATTAAGAGAATTTCACTCGCGGTCACTTTTTAGCCCTCGTCGAGGGCTTTGAGTGAAACCGACAGATTTCCCTAAAGGTCAAGCCATTTACCTAAGAGCATGCAAAAAATTAGCCAGATGTAAAGTGGGTAAGTGCCCTAAAATCCGTTTTGAAATCACCCTCTGTTTTTCCCATAAAATACAAAGATTATATAGGGAAATACGATTGGTCAGTTTTGACCCATTAAACGAATTTTCCCGGACATGGCGAGTTTTTTGTGACACCCCAAGGCGTTCTCCTACCACCTCACAAAATTTCAAGGGGGGTCGTCGGAGGAAATTTTTTTTCGTAATAGAGCTCATATAAAGAGAATTTCACTCGCGGTCACTTTTTAGCCCTCGTCAAGGGCTTTGAATGAAACCGACAGTTTTCCCTAAAGGTCAAGCCATTTACCTAAGAGCATGCAAAAAATTAGCCAGATGTAAAGTGGGTAAGTGCCCTAAAATCCGTTTTGTAATCACCCTCTGTTTTTCCCATAAAATACAAAGATTATATAGGGAAATACGACTGGTCAGTTTTGACCCATTTAACGAATTTTCCCGGACATGGCGAGTTTTTTGTGACACCCCAAGGCGTTCTCCTACCACCTCACAAAATTTCAAGGGGGGTCGTCGGAGGAATTTTTTTTTTCGTAATAGAGCTCATATAAAGAGAATTTCACTCGCGGTCACTTTTTAGCCCTCGTCGAGGGCTTTAAGTGAAACCGACAGTTTTCACCAAAGGTCAAGCCATTTACCTAAGAGCATGCAAAACTTTAGCCAGATGTAGAGTGGGTAAGTGCCCTAAAATCCGTTTTGAAATCACCCTCTGTTTTTCCCATAAAATACAAAGATTATATAGGGAAATACGACTTGTCAGTTTTGACCCATTTAACGAATTTTCCCGAACATGGCGAGTTTTTTGTGACACCCCAAGGCGTTCTCCTACCACCTCACAAAATTTCAAGGGGGGTCGTCGGAGGAAATTTTTTTTCGTAATAGAGCTCATATAAAGAGAATTTCACTCGCGGTCACTTTTTAGCCCTCGTCGAGGGCTTTGAGTGAAACCGACAGATTTCCCTAAAGGTCAAGCCATTTACCTAAGAGCATGCAAAAAATTAGCCAGATGTAAAGTGTGTAAGTGCCCTAAAATCCGTTTTGAAATCACCCTCTGTTTTTCCCATAAAATACAAAGATTATATAGGGAAATACGACTGGTCAGTTTTGACCCATTTAACGAATTTTCCCGGACATGGCGAGTTTTTTGTGACACCCCAAAGCGTTCTCCTACCACCTCACAAAATTTCAAGGGGGGTCGTCGGTGGAAATTTTTTTTCGTAATAGAGCTCATATAAAGAGAATTTCACTCGCGGTCACTTTTTAGCCCTCGTCGAGGGCTTTGAGTGAAACCGACAGTTTTCCCTATAGGTCAAGCCATTTACCTAAGAGCATGCAAAAAATTAGCCAGATGTAAAGTGGGTAAGTGCCCTAAAATCCGTTTTGAAATCACCCTCTGTTTTTCCCATAAAATACAAAGATTATATTGGGAAATACGACTG
This sequence comes from Physella acuta, assembly GCF_028476545.2. NCBI lineage: Eukaryota > Metazoa > Mollusca > Gastropoda > Physidae > Physella > Physella acuta. The sequence goes on along the minus strand of NW_026731928.1, from coordinate 196,025 downwards.
GTCAGTTTTGACCCATTTAAAGAATTTTCCCGGACATGGCGAGTTTTTTGTGACACCCAAAGGCGTTCTCCTACCACCTCACAAAATTTCAAGGGGGGTCGTCAGAAGAAAATTTTTTTCGTAATAGAGCTCATATAAAGAGAATTTCACTCGCGGTCACATTTTAGCCCTCGTCGAGGGCTTTGAGTGAAACCGACAGTTTTACCTAAAGGTCAAGCCATTTACCTAAGAGCATGCAAAAAATTAGCCAGATGTAAAGTGGGTAAGTGCCCTAAAATCCGTTTTGAAATCACCCTCTGTTTTTCCCATAAAATACAAAGATTATATAGGGAAATACGACTGGTCAGTTTTGACCCATTTAACGAATTTTCCCGGACATGGCGAGTTTTTTGTGACACCCAAAGGCGTTCTCCTACCACCTCACAAAATTTCAAGGGGGGTCGTCGGAGGAAATTTATTTTCGTAATAGAGCTCATATTAAGAGAATTTCACTCGCGGTCACTTTTTAGCCCTCGTCGAGGGCTTTGAGTGAAACCGACAGATTTCCCTAAAGGTCAAGCCATTTACCTAAGAGCATGCAAAAAATTAGCCAGATGTAAAGTGGGTAAGTGCCCTAAAATCCGTTTTGAAATCACCCTCTGTTTTTCCCATAAAATACAAAGATTATATAGGGAAATACGACTTGTCAGTTTTGACCCATTTAACGAATTTTCCCGGACATGGCGAGTTTTTTGTGACACCCAAAGGCGTTCTCCTACCACCTCACAAATTTCAAGGGGGGTCGTCGGAGGAAATTTTTTATCGTAATATAGCTCATATAAGGCGCCGGTCAGTCGAGGTCAGTTTTGACCCCTTCTCCGTAGACTTTTCGGCCAACCGTCACCGGCCCTCGTGTTCTATCGCCCCAAGGCACCATCGTGCCAAATTCGACGCGCCTGCGGCGCCGGGAAGTGCCCTATCGGGCACCTGACCACTTTGCTTTATATATATAGATTAATTAAAGTAAATGGCAGAAACATTCAAATTATTTTACTGTACTATAGTCTCAATTAATATTATCATTTGTTACAATAAGTTGAACTTTTTTGGCATTTACAATTACATAGTAGCTTGTTATTTTTTACACATGCAGCGATTTGTTGTGCACTTGGTTGTGCAATTGCAGCGAGTGTAGCCTTGGCCGTCGGTCAGTGATTGTGAAGATGCGATGGTTCGTAGTGATTTTTTCTCAGTGCCACCCGGACTAGCATACAATTGTTTAAGAACACCATGTTGCGTTCCTAGCTTGTAGAAAGCGCCCTCGACGCTCATGACAACTGCTATGACGCATCGGGCATCACCGCGACCCTGTCAACATCTGATATACGGATGCGAACATTATCTCCCACTTCAGCTTGTTTAAAATGTGTATCTGATTTTGTTAGCATCTTAGCACATTGAGTTTGCAAGCCAGTATGAGCTGCTAAACTGGTGTCTATGATTTCTTGTTTATTGTGACATAATCTGCAAGTAATTTTCCCTCCGTTCGATTCGTCTGCTTCATTGGTTATTCAGCAAATTGCATGGACATCGTTGCCACAGGATCCACAAGAATGGGCTGCACTACAATATTTTTCACAAACTACACATAATCTGTTGGCCTTATTATTATAACGCAACCGGTCAGGACGTTCCGCCACGGCAGCATATGTGTTAGCTGAGGAAGTCGTTGCATTTCTTGTTCAAAGTTCTCAAGATCTTCCTAAGTAAATAAATTATCGAGAGCCTCTCTTGGTAGATTTGAAGAGTTAAGTGATGATGACATGGATGCAGACAAATGAATTAGCTAATTGGGCTGAGAGTCTCTCATCAAGGAATCCAACAACCGCCATACGAAGCCTTGTTTGGACACTTAACTCTTCCGTGACTATTTTAATTTCAGGCCACATTTCCTTTAGTTCAGAAATATTTTGGCAGCCATCTCGTATGTCTGTCTCATGGTCTGACGGTCCTTTGGTCCATGTCGCATTGCATATAGAATGCTATACAAACAAGAGCCGAACAATGCGTTACTCACAATGAAACCGCACCCAGAATAATGAAAATGCTATCACAACTAAGGCTAGATAGAACGTTGGCCAGGATATCCCGGCCAGTGCGCGCATTGGCCGGCCAACTTACGAAATACGTTTTCAAGTTTAAGCGCTTCAGACTTTGTCCAGTACGTCCCGGCCAGTGCGCGCATTGGCCGGACAATGTGCGAAATACAATCTCAGTGTTAAGCTCTTCGGGCTTTGGCCAAGTATATATATATATATATATATATATATATATATATATATATATATATATATATATATATATATATATATATATATATATATATATATATATATATATATATATATATATATATATATCAGAAAGACTCCAGCACTAAATGTGTGGGTCACTGATTCAACAGCTGGCGAGATCAACAAATGGCTGGACGATTGTTTGGAAGAGGAGGGTCTGACCTTCTTCACCACAAGCCAACGGCACAGTCACACAAATAAGAACTATCGGCATTCCGTCTACGTCTTCGCCACTGAGAGCTCCGTAGAATCCCTCAATGACCATGTGAGTCTAACCGGAAGTAGAATTGTTGCTTCCATGAATGATAGAGTTAATAATATTTGTTTTTCACTCAACTGGATTTGTTGTTAGAATCTTAAACTTGAAGTCGACTCAGAGGCGTTGCGAGGGCGGGGCGGGGGGTGCGGACTGCACCGGGTGACACCATTTAGGGGGATGAAACCATGGCGAAGAATTGCAAATTGTTAAGAAGAAAAATGCTTTTTGCCAGTTGCATTAGTGATTAATTATGCGGCATATATTTAAATTATAAGCCTATGTAGGTCGACACACACACACACACACACACACACATATATATATATATATATATATATATATATATATATATATATATATATATATATATATATATATATATATATATAAATATATACTTTGTTTCTTGGGGGGGTGATACCGCAAAGTGCCGCACCGGGTGATACCCGACCTAGCGACGCCACTGAGTCGGCTATATATAGATCATTAAAGTAATATTCCGATAGATTTCACCTAGAGATGATTTTAAATGTTTTAGTCAATGTTAATCATTTTCTATTAAACAGTTTCTAAATAATGTAAAATTCATAAAAATAAATTGCTTTTCTCCTTCTTCTTCGTTCATAATTTTAAATGTTGGAATGGATTTGTTTTTGGTTAGACAAAGGCTATGGAAGCAAATCCAAAAAGAAAAGCAGGCTGAAACCGGAGTCAATGGCCTCAATGGCGCAAAACCAGTTGACACGTAATCCTTAATTGTGATGAAAGCATGGTCGAGTCGGCAAAGCTCATGGTTGATAAATTCGAAAAAAGTCTCGAGCTCAAACCCTCTGGCAGATAAGGCTCGATCCTTCCCAATACTAAAAATTAAGAACGAAGAAGAAGAAGAAGAAAGACCACCATAACACAATTTTGTATAGAGGCTCGTGACGCATTAATTAATTTAAATTATTAATTATATTTTCTCCATTTTTACTTTCTCGTATATACGAAGTATAGAGAAAGTATTGTAATCGTGCAAAAAAAAAATCGAGATTTTTGCAAATCTCGACGTTTTACACCTCACTGATACGGAAAAAACATAATTTTGCAATCTTGTCCGTATGTCTGTGTGTGTGTGTGTCTGTGTGTCTGTCCGTGTGTAAACACGATAACTTGAGTACCGTTACAGCTAGGTGGATGAAATTTCATATATAAGTATTTTATCAAAATCGTAGATCCGTATCAACTTTTGAGCGATTTCCGATAACCGGAAGTGGTACTTTTCCTACTTTGAATTTTTCAAAAGCCTATAACTTGAGTACTATTTCAGATAGATAAATGAAATTTCACATGTAAGTAAAAGATCTAATTCTCTACCTTCTGTTAAATTTTGAGTAATTTCCGTTCACTGGAAGTAGTACTTTACGCTACTTTCGATTTCTCAAAAAACTAATGTAAATTTTAAAAGTACTAATAATATTGCGCACTATTATGCGCTTTTTTATTTGGCGTTCACTTGGTGTGCAATTAATTTGTCTTCGAGATTTTATTCTATTTTTAAAACTTTAAGTATTTAAAATGGATTAAAAATCATGTCTATAGCCCGAGTTCCCATCCCCTGTTATTTTATATAAGAATATTCGAGAAAGTTTAGGGGAGATCACTCCCGGTTTATTTTTTATATTTAAACTATTGAGTTTCTTGACAAGTTAATAATCAATTCTCTTTTTTTTCTATATGAACGTCACTTATGTAAAATTTCAGTTCAAATTCACCACACCGGTGTCGATGGAATTTTTCCGCCCCAACATTGTCATCGCTAATAGTGAACCACTGGACGAAGGCCAATGGGAAAACATTCGCATAGGCGACGCTGTTTTCTCGGTGCTTTCACCTGATGCACGGTAATTAGTCTAACGTCTTTCTAAGCGCTGTTTTTCGGTACTTTATGGAGATCGAACAACTTTGTTACTGGGATAGTGTTTACTAGTGGGGGGGGGGGGGGGGGGAATGGGACAAGATAATTGGCTAGTTTTTTTTCTGATTGTGATGCTATGGTGGTGGGGGGAAGGGTTGCTGAAATTTAAATATCATAACAAACCTGAAAAACAGACTTGAATGTAAGTCAATCAAATGTTGGGCAAGATGCAAAAACTGTATAGGTATCCGAATACTCATACATATTATTGTCTTTATATATATATATATATATATATATATATATATATATATATATATATATATATATATATATATATATATATATATAAAGAGACCAAGGCCTTAATTCCTATTCTACGTCTGATGAGGTGTAACTACTGAGATGCGTAGGGTTGCCAGATACATTTTCCGAAAATACTGGACACCTTTCCATCCTTCCCTTCTCAGGTATGCCGCAAAGCAGAAGAAGGGGGGTAAAACATACTTGTCCAGTATTTATATTTATTTTCTCCTGGACAGTCTGCGCAAATACTGGACTGTTTAGTTTAAAACTGGACACCTGGCAACCCTAGAGATGCGCCTTTGCACACAACGAACAGCCCTACTTAAACATGTGCCTAGAATAACTTGCCACTTAATCAGTGTTTCTTTAAGACTTTTTTCTCCGGGGGGTGGGGGGGCACTTGATATTTTTCGGGGGGGGGGGGCAGACTTTTTTCGGGGTGGCCGACGCTGTTAAAAGTATATATTTTCTATATAAATTATATAAATTTCATTTCTTTCGGGGGGGGCGGAAGAATTTTTTTCCGGGAGGGGGGGGGGATTAAGCCTTCCGAAGAGATGCCTGGAAGAAACTCTGCACTTAATGTATCATTACATGCCCACCTGTCATCTAAAACATCCTTCTACTTTCTAGCTTCATCCAACAAAATTTTGACTTATCTTTCTACTTTCTAGCTTCATCCAACAAAATTTTGACTTATCTTTCTACTTTCTAGCTTCATCCAACAAAATTTTGACTTATCTTTCTACTTTCTAGCTTCATCCAACAAAATTTTGACTTATCTTTCTACTTTCTAGCTTCATCCAACAAACTTTTGACTTATCCTTCTACTTTCTAGCTTCATCCAACAAAATGTTGACTTATTTTTCTACTTTCTAGCTTCATCCAACAAAATTTTGACTTATCTTTCTACTTTCTAGCTTCATCCAACAAACTTTTGACTTATCCTTCTACTTTCTAGCTTCATCCAACAAAATTTTGACGTGGTCAACCAAGACTGGAGGTACCAGGTTGAGTACTTCAAGCCTCTGGGTCAGCTGATCACCCTGCCGGCTTCATGCTACAATGCCAGTTACGGCGTGTTGGCCAAGGTCATTCAGGAGGGTGACATCAATGTGGGTGACCCGGTCTATGTGACATACAGGCTTTAGGAAGTAGATTTTATCAGGTGTATGTGACATACAGGCTTTAGGAAGTAGATTTTATCTGGTGTATGTGACATACAGGCTGTAGGAAGTAGATTTTATCAGGTGTATGTGACATACAGGCTTTATCAGGTGTATGTGACATACAGGCTGTAGGAAGTAGATTGTATCAGGTCAATGTGACATACAGGCTATATCAGGTGTATGTGACATACAGGCTTTAGGAAGTAGATTTTATCAGGTGTATGTGACATATAGGCTTTAGGAAGTAGATTTTATCTGGTGTATGTGACATACAGGCTTTAGGAAGTAGATTTTATCAGGTGTATGTGACATACAGGCTTTAGGAAGTAGATTTTATCAGGTGTATGTGACATACAGGCTTTAGGAAGTAGATTTTATCTGGTGTATGTGACATACAGGCTTTAGGAAGTATATTTTATCAGGTGTATGTGACATACAGGCTATATCAAGTCTATGTGACATACAGGCTATATCACGTCTATGTGACATACAGGCTTTAGGAAGTAGATTTTATCAGGTGTATGTGACATACAGGCTATAGGAAGTAGATTTTATCAGGTGTATGTGACATACAGGCTTTAGGAAGTAGATTTTATCTGGTGTATGTGACATACATGCTATAGGAAGTAGATTTTATCAGGTGTATGTGACATACAGGTTATATCTGGTGTATGTGACATACAGGCTTTAGGAAGTAGATTTTATCAGGTGTATGTGACATGCAGGCTTTAGGAAGTAGATTTTATCAGGTGTATGTGACATACAGGCTGTAGGAAGTAGATTTGTATCTGGTGTATGTGACATACAGGCTTTAGGAAGTAGATTTTATCAGGTCAATGTGACATACAGGCTTTAGGAAGTAGATTTTATCAGGTCAATGTGACATACAGGCTTTAGGAAGTAGATTTTATCAGGTGTATGTGACATACAGGCTTTAGAAAGTAGATTTTATCAGGTGTATGTGACATACAGGCTGTAGGAAGTAGATTTTATCAGGTCAGTGTGACATACAAGCTATATCAGGTCAATGTGACATACAGGCTTTAGGAAGTAGATTTTATCAGGTGTATGTGACATACAGGCTTTAGAAAGTAGATTTTATCAGGTGTATGTGACATACAGGCTGTAGGAAGTAGATTTTATCAGGTCAATGTGACATACAAGCTATATCAGGTCAATGTGACATACAGGTTTTAGGAAGTAGATTTTATCAGCTGGATTTCGTTTGACTAGGTCTATGTTACACGATGGGCCTACACACTTTAGGAAATAGATCTGTTCAAGGGTGATTACTTTTGAATATATCCATGTTAGATAGGAATACAAGAAATTAGATCTTATTAGAGGGATTCCGTTTGACAAGGTCTATGCAGCATCGGACTACACACTTCAGGAATTAGATCTTACCGGGTTTATTCTATAGGTCATGATATAACCCATAAAATCAATCTTGATCAAATTGCATCAACGCATTTATCTTATTGGGACTGATTCAATTGCAAAACATGGAAGATATCTAAATTTTTGAAGGTATTGTTGAGTCTATTAGAAAACGTGCAACAGTTTACGTATGTATTTGTATTGAGATGTACACATTTAAACTGAATATAATTAAAATTCACATAACATATGGTACGTGTGTCTCATTTGAATGGTTGTGTAGTGCTAGTCAAACATTTCTTTTTTAGCATTGAAACTGATTAACTTAATTAGAAAAATTAGAAAAGTTAATGACGTGACCAGTATCACAAAATGGGGCCGGGTGTAGGCTACAAACCCTAGCCAATGAAGTCCCTACCTTGAATGTGAGTGAGCAAAAGAAAATTGTAAAACAAGAATAAAATTACCAAAGCTAAATTCACAAGGTCATACTAGGTGACAGAGGACAGGGGCTACTAAGACAGTTCGAATATACAATAATATAAAAACAGCTATAGTCGCATATATATTTACATATATATATATACATCTATATTGTGTATATAGGTATATTCCATGAGAGTGATTTGTAATTTCTATTACCGTAGCAAAGCTAGTACATATATATTTGCATATGCTATTTACACATATAGCCTATTTATTTATATATTTATATTTATGGTACACATACAAACAAATATTTACATATAGGCTATATAAACAAATACATAATTATATATATATATATATATATATATATATATATATATATATATATATATATATATATATATATATATATATATACATATATATATAAGAGTGTGTGTGTGTTTAAGCATGAATGTGCACTTGTGTATATGTCTGTGTGTTTAAATGTAAACAGTAGCTGCTGTGACAACCTTAGTTGATGCTGTGGGTTTCACCCTGCCTATTTTCATATCTGCATTCCTTTTCCTATCTAACACGTCTTGTACCGCAGTATGTGCTAGGGTGGCTAGGTTGACCGGAAAAAAAAAGAGCAAACAAAACTAAAGATTTATACAATTCAATTCTTCCCAATTAGCAAAATATGCCATGACAATTTTAAGCCACATGAAAGGGTTAAGCTTCAGGGAACAAACAAGGGTTATGTTTACTGTAAAGTGACCTCCTAGCAACGCCTGTAGGTTTACATCTTATATGAATAAGTAAACAAGTTCAAAACAGTTATTATGACTCACTTTTGAGAAATAAACTTTTAGTGCAAAAAAATTATTAACAATAATTTCTCTTGATCATAATCAATTATAATTATAAAAATGAAACATATAGCAATACAAATACAAATATAAATTTTGTTCATTCAGTTTATTCAAACATCAACATAAAAACATATTTTAAATAATTTGAGAATTAAAATAATGCACCGATATTCAGAGAATTTTAAAAGCAGGAATAATACTTAATTCAATATTAAGGTCTAATTTGCTAACATCTGTTTGTTGGCCTGTGGGGGTGGGGGGTGAAGGGGTCAGTGTGCACAACAAAACCACAATGGGTTAGTGGTTGAACATTCAACTACATATGTCAGAAAGTACGTCTATATGAAGTCCTACAAAGTCTACCAGCTTTTTTTCCTTTGCTCTACAAAAAAATGGTGGTTCAATTTTAAAATTTACTACTAAATAAAAGAAGGAACTAGTATTATTTTTCTCTCGTTTTAGCTACAACTAGTTTTAAAATTTTTAATCACTTGCGTATCTTAGTGAGAAAAACTGCACTTCTTTTTTTTTTAACCACTTAATTATAGAAAAACAAAAAAAATTGTTTGTTGTCAGCTTCATGAGAATCATAACAGCCAAAACACAACAAACTTTCATTAGATTAATATTTTAACAGTTAAATCAAAGCATGAACATAAATAACAATAGTTGTACAAACTGCAACAATGCTTTCAAATTTTATAATAATTTAAGTCATAAGCTTGCTATTTTCAGTGTTTTAATTTTATTACTTTAGTTGTGTTACATGTAGAGTTTGATGGTTCTCAAAATATTTAAACAGATTTTTATCAAGTTTATTAAAATAGAAGGTATTTTGTATTACATATTGAATAGGCCTATAGAATTGAATTATTTTATGCTTTTATTTATATTTCTTCTCAAAAGACTGTGAAAATGAATTTGGCTTCTAGGAAATAATTAGAACTGAACCATTTCTACTAATGACCTTGAACCTAGGTCATATTGTGACCTTAATCTTGGCTCAGCTTTTAGGAGAAGTGTACCACCACAGTATTCTATTCATTCATCTAATGTTAGCTTAGAGCCTTGTTAAGTTAAAAGTAAATTTAGAGTATTACAGAAATAAATTCAGCACATATTAGCCTACTTTTAAAACATAATATAAATCAATAAAAGATTATTATCCTTCTTACAATTCCAGACTAGAAACCAACATCCAAAATGTAAAACTTATGACACAAAGTTTAGATTCTAAAACTTCCGAGCATTGTTCCACTGTAAGTAAAGTATAAAAATGTTCTGCATAAAACATGTATGTACAAAATAATATTCTGATCTGACTAGGCTAGGCTGTAATTTTAGGTGTGAAACCAATGTATTCATCCCATCCCTTGAGGCAAGTTTTTATTATCCAGTTGTGCTCATCCTCATCTGGAAAACAAAAATTAATTTAATCATAATTTTTTTTTTTTATGGGATGGCATGGTCTAGCAGTAGAAAGTTAGTCTGTTAAACCAAAAGTCTCAAGTTCAAATCCAGATTCAAGTCTTAGAACATCCCTGAGTCCACCCAGCTTTGATGGGCAACTATCTCAGGGAAAACAAACAAGGCTGGGACCACACTATCCTTTCAACTGCCGAGGTCTCTGAAACAGATGAGCTCTTCTTCATCTGCGCTGTGTTTTGGGAATGAACAGGAAAAGATGATGATGATACATTTTATTTAGAAACTGTAAATACTTTGTAATAAAACTTAATAGCCAATCGTTGTTTGATTGTAGCTTTTTTTTTAAATGTAGATAACAAAAAAGTTCAATACAACTTAATATCCTGTTATTACTCAAGTTTAAAATACAGTTTTTGTTTAAAGGATGTAAATAAGTTTCTAGAAAAATACAACTATGTATCCTATGCATTAAGCATTATTATTAGCCACAAAAATTATAATGTATATGTAATGTATCAAAAATAAAATAATGAGAAGATATGTTTACAAATTTAAAATCTAACAATATCTCTAGAAAAACAAAAGTATGAAGAATACATTTTGTTTATATTTAATAAAAAGAACTCTATTAGAGACAGTGTTTCTTCCAGAATTTTTTCTCTGGGAGGGGTGGGGGAACTTGAAATTTTCGGGGGGCGGACTAAAATTTCTGTTAAAAGTATAATTTTTTTTTCTACATGAATTCCATTTTGTTCGGGGGTGGTAGACTCTCTTTAGGAGGGCTCTGCCCCCTGGAAGAAACTCTGATTAGAGAAGGTGGAAGAAAAAGAATCGGATAGATCAAATTGTATTCCCTATCATGGTTGATATCAACATCAGCAGGTCTATGCTGTGGCTAGTTTAGTGATGAGGTGAACCAGACATATGCATATCATCCATTCACTAAATGTTTTGAAAGTATTGAAATAGAACACATGCGTATGGTCTAAACCATTTTAAGATTTTACATGCATAGTGTCTGGGTACAGGTTTCAATCAAATGACAGATTCAATATGTATTAGCCAACAGATGATACCTATATAGCCAGATGTCTTATTTGAGTAAGTGAATTGCATGGTGTTTAATATACACTATAAAGGACATGCTTTTCTAATAGTTGTCAATGCTACATATTTATTCAAGTTATTTGTTCCATTGCCAGATAGGACAGCTTTTTGAAAACATTAATAGATAGGATAATTTAGTATTTCTATCAATGATGGCACAAGGTATCAAAGTTATATTTTGTGTGATCAAACTATAGCCCTGACCCTAATCCTACCCCACGCCTGCAGAAATACTGCAATACAAGTAACACTGTATAGTCTTAACAGTGGTGGTTGAAAAACTAAAATTTTTATAAAACTCACCTGCATTTCGCAAAAATTTAAGATTGTAATCAACGACAACTCTGGTTTTAGGATTGTAGAAGCCATCCCCACAATCATAATGTCCTTCAGGGATTACGTGCCTGGGTTCGTTATTGACTAATGACTCATGACCTGAGGAGAATTGTATCAGTAAGTGATGCCGTGCTTACATTAACAAACACAGCTAGCATTTGTTGCGATTATGTTTATATATCATCTCTTACAGTTTCTGATAGTAGAAGTTCATATAGAGTACACACATAATACACACAACATAATGTATAACTTAATACAATCAATAAAATTTACTCTTGACATGAATTCAACATAACCATGCACAATAACAAGGCTAACTGGGTTAAATCGACAACTACTACAACTACATTAATCAATTATTAAGTCTCAAGTTCGAATCTGGGTTTGTTATGGAACTTCCCTGAGATAGTCCAGCTCTGATGGGTACCTAACATGTGTTAGGAAAAGTAAAGGCAGCTGGGTATAGTTTTTCCCACACTATCCATTCATATCCAGAGTTAAGTTGTCTATCTTGAGAACTACTACAACTAAATTATATCAATTATTATTGGCTTTTTTCCTAATTATATAATTACGAAGCCATAATCTATTTGGGAAATAAACAAACAATACATAAAGTAACACTTATTAAACAACATTTGCTAAGCTAATAACCTCACAACACCATAACAGATTTGTATACAAGTAATACAAGTGTTCAAATGCTCTAGCAATGTTTCAGGTTGCTGTTGAAGGCCTTAAACTGCTCAGCCAGAATACAAATTTCTAGCATCAATATAACAGCTCACTAAAGAAGATTTTACCAAAACCTACCAAAAAAATTTAAACCCATCATACAAGACAAAATGAGTACACTATCAACACAACAGCTCATTGCTAAAGGTTAAAGTAAAACCTACCAGCAGGTCTGAGGTTTCCAGTAATTTCTGTGTAAAACCTCCTGTCATAGCCATCACAATACTTCCAGTCCTCTTCCTCATACATAAGCCCATCAGCAAAGGTGTATTTACCCTTTGATAACAAAGTAAATACATTTTGAAAGCCACAAAGCATTTTACTTGATTATTATTAAAATATATTTCCTTCTTCAATTTATAGTAATTATTGTTTTTAGTCTATACTTTGATAAATAATGGTTTACTGTCGAATAGGTGTCCTTTAATGCATGAGCTAACTTAACTTACAAATGTTTTTACTTCAAAAATGTATGGTGGTATATTTATGAATAAGCTAAACAAAACTATAAATATAGGATAAATATCAAGATGTAGGATAAACTATTACACATGAAAGCTACAAAACTGTTGGGCTAGCCAAAATATTCTGCAGAACATGTCTAAAATTCGATCATTTTCCAGGACGATACAAGATTTGCGAGACCTACCTCTTTGGCAACTCCATTTTCCCAGATAGCTTCATAACGACTTCCATTAGGGAAGAAAAGTGAGCCTTTCCCATGAAACATGCCATCTTTCATCTCCCCCTCATACCTGGTGTCAGTGGGGAAACCATATCTCCCTTTCCCTTCCATCCTTAAATGACATAAAAAAATTTTAAATGTAATGAAGTACAAAATAAAATATTTTATATATTAAATATTTTGTTTTAAGTTAGAATCTAGAATCTAAATAATATAACATACAGCATTAGAATCTAGTCATTGGTTAATTTTGTAAATTTTTGCCTTTGCTTTATAAGATTACATATAATAAGCCTGTAGTTAAATATATGTATCTTTAATATAAATGGGGACAGTGTGTGCCCTTGGTGTGATCTTATGTCAGTTATCGGTATAGTAACTTTGTCTTTGCTGTTATGGTGATGTGGAGTGAGCATATTTCATGAATGGGTAAATATTTATATATACATATTTATATATATATATATATATATATATATATATATATATATATATATATATATATATATATATATATATATATATATATATATATATATATATATGTGTGTGTGTGTGTGTGTGTGTGTGTGTATATATATATATACATATATATGGGGTGTGTTCTTAGACATGTGTCAGATTGCAGGACGATAAGTGGTAAGTGGCACACTTATCACACATTAGTTTATACCCCACCTCAATGCTCTGGACCCACTTTTATTGACTGAAGTAGCCTATGACTCCCAGCCTGTTAACCCAGCCAGTAAAAGGTCAACAGAATACAATCTTTTTTACTGTGAGTGGCTGCCCTTGAGCTCTGCTATCCATAAATGACAGCATTTCCCTTCACCCTAAGTTTCACTGTGTATAGGTGGTGGGGGTCGTGATGATGGCTATTTGCCTTTTGCAATTTAGTGAATGAATGGTTTATTAAGGATGGTGCCAATCTGGACTTGATGGAGATTGATGTCTGCCTGATGTTTTAGGGGAGGAAGGGGATTTTTTTCTATAGTTTTGAACTTGATAGTCCAAAGGGCAAGTGACAAGTGAAGTAGATAGCACGGTCAGCATTATGACCAGCCACCATTAGTTTCCATAACGTTAGTTAGGTACCCATCAGAGCTGGATGGACTCAGCTGTATAGCATGGCCTAGTGGTGGAGCGCTAGACTGCTAAACCAAAAGTTGTGAGTTTAAATCCGGTTTCATGTCAGTAGAGCGTACGTGAGTACAGCCTGAGTCCACCCAGCTAGTTTTGGGAGAAGAGAAATGATTGAAAGAATTTGGTAGACGGCAGGATATATTGATGGGATGAGTGTGGGGTGTAAGTTTGTTTGTGTGAGTGTATGGATGGTGAGAGATTGTGTAGCAAGAGTTGGGCAGGGGGAGGGTGGAGGAAACTGGATACTGAATAATGTATTAATGAATAAGATGAGGCAGAATGGACACAAGCGAGAAAAGTCTCAAAGGTATTTGAGAGGTGCATAAATTAATTTAAAAATCTTGCACGGCCTAGTTACAATTAATATGGTTATAAAATCCTGTCTGTCTGGTTTTTTTCGGACTTTACTAAAGATTGGACGTAATTGATGTTTTTAATATTTTCGGTAACTAAATAAAAATTAAAAAAAAAAGCAAAAACCATTTGGTTTTCACGTGTAATGGCGACATAAACAATGGCATCCTGCTATTGGATAGGCCGACACAAATTTTATTGTACACATTGTAAGCTAAAAATAGAAAACTAGGTCATGGGGTTTTAAATTTGCATTGTTATTTAAAAACTTGATCTGCAAAGTTTTGTAAACAAATAGTTATCGATCACTAAGTTACTGTACAGCCAATCAATATTAGTCTTACGAAAGCAAAACATCCGGTTATAACTTAGGCTTGATGAAAATAAATAGAGATGTAGCCTTAAACTCAACAAATTATTTTCAAGTTCTCTGGATTTGCAACTTTTATAGCATTTATTCTAAAAATATAAAATTTCTAAATTAATTTTAGGCTTAAGTTTTTATTTTTTATTTTTTTTATGGTCTAAATCTAAAAAGCACGTTTTTATTCCATGTCAACAACACTATTGAAGGAATCTCGTCAACTTGCTTGTCTCCATTATTGGAATTTCAATCAATTTACATTTAGTAATTTTAAATTTTGGTTAGATACCACTAGAGATAGATCATCAGCTCACAACCTCGTATTTATTTATTTACTAAACAAGCACAAAAGAATAATATGACTTTTAATAATTTTTTAACTTAAAGAACTAGATCTATATCTATTTGTTTACCTTCCATTAGTATAATCACCATTGTAGCTGCTACCTGTGTATTCCAGTATGTCGTCCATCTTGAGGATTTACGCTCAATTGCCTAGCAACTGTCAGGAGAGACAACTCGAAAATACTTTTAAATGAATCGCATTTGTCTATTTATAATTTATTAAATTTTATATTTTTTCTTCATTTATTTTTTCTCGATAAATTTATTTTGAAAAGTAATTATTTTAAAACAAAATGTATAAATAATAGAATTTCAAAACAGAAACAATGTAAAAGTTGCAAATCCGGAGGGTTTTTTTTAGTTTAAGGCTACGTTTCTATTTATTCTCATAATCTACTAGGGCGGATCTAGATCTAGCTTAAGATATAACATGAATATGAAGTTTCACTATCGTAAGACAAACTTTCTTTGGCTGTACAGAAACTCAGTGGTCGATATCCTGAAAACCCCACTTTATAAAAACACATAGATCTAGCATTTATTTTTTTACTTAGAACTTTGCCGATATATTTTTTTTTAAATCATCCATGATTGTTGTCAGTTGATAAAATATGGAACACAACAAAATTGTTTTTTTCCTTTTTAAAATAAACCGGTAGTGATCTCCCCTAAACTTTCTCGAATATTCTTATATAAAACAACAGGGGATGGTAACTGGGGATATAGTTATGATTTTTAATCCATTTTAAATACTTAAACTTTTAAAAATAGAATAGAATCTCATAAAAAAAACATTGCGCACCAAGCAAACGCCGAATAAAAACGCGTATAATAGTGCGCAATATTATTAGTACTTTAAAAATTTACATTAGTTTTTTGAGAAATCGGGAGTAGCGTAAATTACTACTTCCAGTCAACGGAAATTACTCAAAATTTAACAGAAGGTAGAGAATTAGATCTTTTACTTACATGTGAAATTTCATTTATCTATCTGAAATAGTACTCAAGTTATAGGCTTTTGAAAAATTCAAAGTAGGAAAAGTACCACTTCCGGTTATCGGAAATCGCTCAAAAGTTGATACGGATCTACGATTTTGATAAAATACTTATATATGAAATTTCATCAACCTAGCTGTAACGGTACTCAAGTTATCGTGTTTACACACGGACAGACAGACAGACACACACACACACAGACATACGGACAAGATTGCAAAATTATGTTTTTCCGTATCAGTGAGGTGTAAAACGTCGAGATTTGTAAAAATCTCGATTTTTTTTTTTTGCACGATTACAATACTTTCTCTATACTACGTATATACGAGAAAGTAAAAAAGTGTTTAGTTCACAAAAATACTAAAATACATCAAATTTTAAGTAGGCGTATAATTCCGTCAAAATTCAAACAGTCAGGTTTTTATTGTCATATTTAATATTGATTTTTTAAACATCGCACCAGATTTTTTAAATATTGTATACACCATTTCCAGACTATTTATTTCATATTTGGTAGTTTCAAGATTATGTTCACACAGTGCCGGCGCTACCTATTAGGCGAACTAGGCGGTCGCATAGGGCGCCATCCCTAGAGGGGAGGGGGGGGGGGGGGCGGGGGGGACGCAAAAGGTTTTATCGCTATTATCAAAAAGTACCTAATAATTAATAATTTTGACTATCATTTATAAACTATAGATGGTGATATACAAAGGATTAGCGATCTATTTCGGCACCCAGGACGAACTATCAATTTTGAACCCCCCTCCCCACCCCGAAAATTAGGCCTATAAAGGCCTATATTTATTCGCGATGGTGAGAATACAACCCCACCTCCCTTATTTGGAAAGTTCGGGGCGCTTTTTACCAGTCACTTTGCCTTTTAGTTTGGCGTCACATAGTTCTTGTAGAAAACGATTAAATAAGTTCGTAATTTAAATTTAAATTTCGAATATTTCAAACGGTTATCTAATTTTAATGTTGATTTAGTGATCGCTCCAGCGCATGACAGGTGTTCCAAAACACGTGCAATTTTGTTTTTAATAGGGTTGTAAGTCTCGTTTTCTCTGACTTTGAATTAGAAATCTGATCTGGTATAGTTTTGTAATGACGGGGTGTTCAAAGCAGTGGCGTAGCGAGGTCGGGTGTCACCCGGTGCGGCACTTAATGGTGTCACCCCCCCCCCCCCCCCCCCCCAGAGGCGTTGCGACCCTTCCCGGGGACAAACTTTCAAGTTTTTGATTTGCACCACCCCCCTCAAACTTTCGATTTGCACCCCCCCCCCCTTAGAATTTTCTCTATATATTTTGCTATTTTTTGCCTTGGTGTCACCCCCCTAAATGGTGTCACCCGGTGCGGTCCGCACCCCCCGCCCCCCCCCCCCCCCTAGCTACGCCCCTGGTTCAAAGTATTGTGCTTGTTTGGTAAGTTTGGATAAATCCTTTAGATTTGGGAGTAACGACGGTAGGCTGTTGCTGATATGGTTTCGTAAGTAAAAAGTATCAAAGTGTTAATTTCATTTGGCTGTTGTGTAGTTGAAAGTCAAGTAGAATCTGATTGGTAATAGAGAAATGAGAATGTAGGTGATGAGGTATCGTAGTTATGGAGTTCAGGACTATCGAGTCTTGTGGTATTAAAGTATCGAATTGTGTCGACTGTTAACGTATAGTAATAGGCCCTGTTAAATCGTTGTTGATTGGGAGTATCGTTTGTAGAGCTTGGCGAAGTTAGTTGAGGTGGTGTCTTAATTCTGGAGTATCGAGTCTAATTATGTTTATGCATCAAAGTTTGATATGTGTTGTGAATGTAGTAGAGTATATCAAGTAGTCTAGTTTATCGTAAGTTAGATGATTTCAATTCAGGACGGTACACACTACAAAGAAACGAAGGCGTTCTCTAGCTGAAAAATATCTTATAACTAACCGTAAGCTTAGTTTTTTTTTTCAAATTATAAGTTGATTTTTTTTATTTAGGTAATCAATTATTATAGCAATGTCATTTACCCGTAATAGATTTTACGAATGGCGTCCCTATATTTAGGGGATCCCAAATTTGGTATAATAAATGCGAATGCAGGTGTGAAGAACAAATACTACGAAATGTATGTCATCAAAATTGATTAGAAGTATGTTATAATAAAGCTACCATGTTTAGACTTTCAAACAAGACCTACAGTTAAGTAGTCAATGAGTAAAATATATTCTTTTGACACGATTACATAGCTAACATAAAAGATTTCTTATAACTATTATCTAATGAAATTTAGAGCGTTTTACTGTGTTTTTCAAGCATGTCTTAGTTACACTTAGTTAATTTAGCTTTTCTTGAGAAAGTTGTTTCCCTTGAATAAAAATTCTGGTATTTGGATTTCCAAATAGGAGATAATTCGTTGCTTAACTTTACATTCATTTCAAATTTATGCACCTTAGGTTGACCGCTTACTTATAAATACAACTTATTTGTTATTCGCTATTGTAAAAAAAATATATAAAGCAGAAGTTCTAAACAAAATAGTTTGGTAGTTTTTAGCATTATCACGTTGATTCAAATACTTAATGTTAGTAGACATACAATATGAGATAGTGTAACTAATGCGTCTAAAATCGTCTTAGTCGCATATGAATCATCTAATTAGTTTAGTGGGGTTTTTTTCATATTTTTCACCCTCGCCTAAAAGATTCATATATAACAATTGTAGGCTGGAATCTATAACATTTATAACCTTTTATTATTCAAAAACAAAAAAAATCATTACATAATCGCACAATATAGACATTTTATAACTAAAGACGGCCAAGCTTAAAATGTGACCCTTTCTGTAACTTACCTTAGAAGAGACGAGGGCGGAGCTCCCCCGAAGAAAGTCTACCGCCCCCCCCCCCAACCCCCCACCCCCCCACCCCCACCCCAAACGAAATTGAATTTATATAGAACATATATAAACAATGCCCCCCCCCCTGGAAATTTTAGGCCGCCCACCCCCGCCAAAATGGGTTTGAAAAAAAAATTCATTTTAGCTGCAGTTTTATATTATAAATATAAAAAAGATAGGGTGGCGCCAAATTAAAAGTTTGTCCCCGGAAAGGGCTGTTACGCCTCTGTTCGGTATAGCTCATTGATTTAAGCAGTGTTTTCAGACTTTTTTCTCCGGGGGAGGGGGGAGCCACTTGATATTTTCGGGGTGGGAGAGGGACTAAACTTACCTGGGGGCGGATATATATAATATATAAAGCTCAATTCTGTAACGCATATGTTTGTCGTTGGCATTTCTACGGATTTTAGTGTTAGATCAATTATCGTGCGCGTTTGTCTAAATTTATGAGTTAAAAAATTACTATTAAAAGTGTTGGGAAATCATTTTCATTTTTCAAATTATAGTAATAATTGTCGGCATGTTCATTAAACACAAGTTTTTTAAAAAATATCATCTTTTACAAAAATTCTAATTATGTCTTTATTTAGTCCTATAGCACTTACTTCCCTTTGATAAATTAGGAAAAACACAATTACTTCCCTTTATAAAAAACCATTGCATTCCGTGAAAATAATTTACTTTTTAATTACTTTGTTTTGGTGTTGGGAAAAAAAAAATTACATAATTAGCGGGGATTGATCAAGTGCAAATGTTGTAGGTATTTTACGGATAAGCTTGGAGTATTAAAATTGTTTATTAAATTGAAACAGGCGCGTTCGTTTAAGTGAGTGCAAAAGACTGTGAATAAGTTGGGGTACTATAGTCGTTCATTAAGCTAAAACAGGTGATTCCGCCCCGGGCGTTTATGTTCGCGTTAGTGTTTTCTTTGTGTTTAGGTGGGTTTGCGTTAGTGGTTGCGTTTTAATTTGGTTCGTTTTTGTTCTTTCTTTTTTCGTTTTTGTTTGTGTTTTTTTTGTTTGGGTTTGTATTTGTGTTTTTGGTTGGTTTTGCGTTTGGATTTGGTTTGTTTTCGTTTGCTTTTTTCGTTGATTTTTTTTTGCTGGTATTGGTGTTTGTGGTTGGGTTTGTTGTTAGGTTTTTGTTTTCGTTTGCTTTTTTGTTTGTTTTTTCTTTGTGTTTGTATTGGTGTTTGTGGGTGTGGTTGTGTTTGTTGTTAAGTTTTTGTTTTCGTTTGTATTTGTAATTGTGTTAGCGTTATGTTTGCGTTTTGTTGTTTTGGTTTTGGTTGGTTGTGGTTTGGGTGGGCAATGCCGGGTTTATGATGATTACTAAACACACAGGTAATGGTCTTTAACAGAAAGGTTTTTCACAGAAGCCAGAGCAGGGCCTGGCCGGGACGGCTAGTGTACATTATGGCTGAAAATAGATAAACTCCAACAACAATCCTTTTCATTCGGGACGTTGTTAGGAATCTTGATGCGGCAAAAGGAAAAACGACAGCTATCATTCTCTCTACAGCTATAACTGTGGCCATCTGAACACTTATACAAACGCTGAATTGATTCCAGCCTAACATGTAAACAGCGTAAAAAGTATTTATATAACAGGCTGTTTCCAAATCTAAATAAAACACGATCTGCGCAACTTGTTCCCAGAGCTGTGATGCTGAGAATAGGAGGTCTGAAACTGCTAATCCTGTTAAAATAATATTGGTTGTCTCCCTGTAGCCGTTGTAGATTAGGATAACAATGGTGAGGATGTTACCCACCACACCGATAACGCAGATGACAGGGATGATAACGGCGTTTAAACTCAGGAGAATGTTATCTTTGATTTCGTCAGACACATCAAGCAGCGGTTTTAAATTTGTTTTTAAGTTGGTGTTATTTTTCTCATCCATGTTACGTTTTGCGGTGAGATGAATTAAATTCTTTTAACAGGATCAAACTGATAATTTATTCAGCTCAGTTAGTTAAAATTTGATTTTTGAATACGTAAAATAAGCAAATATTTTTAAACACAAAATTATAGACGGATGCCTAAACTATAAGTGTATTTGTTTTTTAGATAAAGAATTCAAGAACATTGGAATCGATAAATATTCCAAATATCCTAAATGGCTAAATGTTGAACCACAATTTGAATCACGCTACTACATGAGTGCTATCTTGTAGTGCAGTTTTATAACATTATCTTTTTAAAATCATGCTTCGATTTCTTTGTATAAGCTGTTTAAAATCATACAATGCAGTTCTATTAGGTATTTTAAATCACACGACCAACAAAAGAGAATATTGTTCTGTCTTTTTAAAACTGCTCATAAAGAATATTTTCCTAACTCCAGGTTCTACAACTCAGGTATAAATTTACAACGACAAAGCCGATGTTTATATACAATATTCTAAAACTTCAAAGCCACACAAATAACAACAATATTGTTATATTTAATTTAATCATAATCATGACATAATTATACTTTTGTTGTTTTCAAGAGATTGTTAGTAGTAGCTTGTAATTTCCTTGAGAATGTATGTATCAATAATTAGTGAGTTAATTTAATTTGTCTAAGATTTCTGCCTTGATATTGTTAGTTTTTCCCCGGCAGTTAAAGAAAGCCTAATTGATAGAAGTTATACAAGACTCGACTAATAATAAAGCTGTTGCTTTTTTAAAGTAGACTTTTACATTTATTATAGACTATTAGACTGTTATTAGACCTACACAACTGAAATCGATGCTCATGAAACGATAAATAATCAGAAATTAGTAACCTTTTTCTTTATATAAAAAAAAATCTATACTCACAATTTACCCAGACATTTCCTGAAGTCTAGAAGTTACAAAGTTTTAACACTTGTTATTATTGGACCTTGTCTTTCTCTCAACATTTTTAGCGCAATTTCCATTCTGGAGAATTGCGTTTATTAACTCGTCATTTCTGAGAATGTATGGATGGATGAATGTATGGATGTATGAATGTGTGTCCGGGCTTTAAGTCGTATCTCCTCCTCAACGAAGCAATATCGATGACTAGTTCCAAAAGCAATTATGTTAAGCAAGTTACGAGGATGAACATAGGCTATAAAAATTCAGGGTTTCTTTCATGGATTTCCCGAAAAAGCCAAAAAACCTCGAAAAAATGCAGTTTTTTGCCCATATCTCGGCAACCAGACCACTTAGCGACTTGAAACATGTACCAATCGATTCCTGCCATAATTTAGAACAATATTGCCGAAGAAAGTTTTCAAAAATATCCTTTCGTTCGGTCACAAATTTTTTTTTCAATTAATTAAAATTTGGGCCGAATTAGTAGGCATGTTTTTCCAACCACACCACACGCGTCATCACGTTCAATAGCTGCGCCATCACGTTCAATGGCTGCGACATCACGTTCGGTAGCTAGGCGCGCAATGGTCTTTAGTCATGTTACTCTATTGTAAATAAAACATGTAAAATACTGAAAAAATTTTTTAATAAAAAACGTTTTAATAACTAACCAATGGTTTTACTAACCCTGCTCTTGATTTACGCTACGACAGAGCTATTTTTAGATAACATAAGGAAATTGCGCTAAAATTGTCACTAGACTTTTTTTAATTACTTGTTTACTTATAACTGGACTAAAACAAAAACTGTATTATTTATGTCTTCTTCTTCTTCGTTCTTAATTTTTAGTTTTGGGAGGAATCGAGCCTTATCTACCAGAGGGTTTGAACTCGAGACTTTTTTTCGAATTTATCAACCATGAGCTTTGCCGACTCGACCATGCTTCCATCACAATTAAGGATTACGTGTCAACTGGTCATGCGCCATTGAGGCCATTGACTCTGATTTCAGCCTGCTTTTCTTTTTGGATTTGTTTCCATAGCCTTTTGTCCAACCAAGAACAAACTACAAGGTAGCAGTTGTTTGATTTCGGTTTAGCAACTATGAGCTTTACCGACTCGACCACGCCGACCCCATTATTATTTATGTAATAATCGTGTTTTATATCAAAAGGTGTTATAATATATTATATACAATCTATTTCAACGATACCAAGTTTAGGCCTACTATATAAGCCCTATACATCTATTGTGAAAACACATTTCTTAGAGGTCATCCATAAATGACGTCACGCTTTTTTTGACGCTTTTACTCCCCCCCTCCCCTCCGTCACACGTCGTCACAAAAAGCCAGACACCCCCGCCCTAAAATGACGTCACACCTCAGCCTACAATCCCCCCCCCCTCAAAATTGCAGTTGAATTTTTTTTTTAAACATCTATATTTTTTTTCAAAATCTTGTCTGAAATCTGTCAAAATAGAGTATTTTAATCAATTCCTATTACAATTTATTAAAACAGTTTTCTAAAACGTGAAATAACGTCTAAAATTCGTTTTCTAACATTGTTTTTTTATAATACAAAAGTGTGACGTCGCACCATCTGAACCCTCCCCCCCTCCCCCTCATCACACATCGTCACAAAATTACCGACCCTTACGAGTGTGACGTCATTTATGGAAGACCCCTTACAGGCCTAACTCTGGCTAACACTAACAGTATGTAGCCTACATATTGTTTTCTTTTTAATGGCTTGGGGGATTTCATTTTTAAATACTTTTGGTTACTATACTACTATTATAGTTACAAAGCGAGCAAACGCGTCAGGCTACATCGGAACTATTTGAGTTCCTTTTAAAAATTAATAATTACACTGTAATTTACTGTGATTCCTTTAGTTGGTAAGACGGGACCAGAGGCGTAGCGACCCTTCCCGGCGCCCGGGGACAAACTTTCAATTTGGCGCCCCCTCGGGGTCAACCATTCAATTTACCCAATTTTCGATTTGCACCCCCCCCCCCTCGAACTTTCGATTTGCACCCCCTCCTCATATATTTTTTTTATATTTATAAAGCAAAAATGCAGCTAAAATGAGATATTAATTTGTTTTTCCAACCCATTTTGGCACCCCCTAAGGTCGGCGCCTGGGGACATATGTACCCCCCCCCTGCCCCCCCCCTTCGCTACGCCTCTGGACGGGACGTGCACATGCTAGGGGAGCTAAAATCTAGCGGTTAAATTAGACTTTTCATCATATGGATTTGTAATCGCGTATTTCTATTTATTGTAATAAAATTATTTTTCACGCAGTTATCTCCCTGTTATGATTCAATTAATATGCGCTGCTCATAAATGCAAGGGAGACAAAGAGGAAACATATCAGCATTTTTGGTGTTAACATTATGGTCCACCGCCACCCTCCCTCCCCTTGGTATAACCAAAAGCATTACTTGGGCGGAGCTAGACTGGAGCTTAAGTGTTGTGTAAGGGGCTTAAGTGGAGTTGTATATAATATAATAGTATTGCTTACATCTAAAGTCAATAGAATTTTCTTTTCAAGCATGGGTTGACTGGGTTTCAGTAGTCAAGATTTATGGAAAAACTGTTGTTTATAATTGTAAGTAAGGTATCTTATATAAAATTAACAATACATGATGCAAAGACTTAATACCAAAACTACACTTGTGTGGTAGTATTTTTCTCAATTAATTTACCCCACACCAGGTTCCAATTTAAATTAAACCCAGTTACTTAACATTTTTTTACCATATTGAACCCATTTGAACTAATTGAACCCAAAACATTATGTTTATCATGGGAAAAATAAAATGTAAGTCCCATAATACCACTAAACAGTCTGGAGTTTAAAACTAAAGTTTACATTTGTGTGTTGAATTTGTTTTTCATCAGCAGGATGTGATCTACTGCGCAACTACAGGTACTGTTTATGTGCAGTTACAACTACAGGTACTGTATATGTGCAGTTACAACTAGAGGTACTGTTTATGTGCAGTTATAACTAGAGGTACTGTTTATGTGCAGTTACAACTACAGGAACTGTTTATGTGCAGTTACAACTACAGGTACTGTTTATGTGCAGTTACAACTGGAGGTACTGTTTATGTGCAGTTACAACTAGAGGTACTGTTTATGTGCAGTTACAACTAGAGGTACTGTTTATGTGCAGTTACAACTACAGGTACTGTTTATGTGCAGTTACAACTACAGGTACTGTTTATGTGCAGTTACTCGGCTAACACAGCTGGGTTTTTTTTATAATGTTGACAATAAATCAGGGCAGCAGAGGGCCCAGATGGATGGCAGATAAGGTCAACTGCGCAATGACCCCAATAAGGGTTAAGGGATAATGATAATAAATAACTAGTTCCAGGGAAATCAAGGTGAAAGACCATGCAGAAGGCTGCATCAGTGGAGCTGCAGGTTGGAAACCAGAGTTGGTAATCCAAAGAGGCTCCACTCTTGTTTGATTTTGGAGATTTCTCTCTTCTGTAAAGTTCCCTTTCAAACCTGACGGTCTATATGGCAAGTGAAGCAGTTCACTTGTTTCTGTGACCTCTGCATATGAAGAGATAGTGTGGTCAGCACTATGCCCAGCAGCCTTTACTTTCCCTAATGTGAGTTAGGTACCCATCCGAGTTGGGTGGACTCAGGGACGGTCTACTGACATAAAGCTGAATTAGAACTCTTCACTTGCTGGGTTAGCAGTCCAGCTGTCTACTGCTAGACCACTTCGTCCCGTTTTCTCTTTTAGATTGGTTGTTACCCCCAGCTACCAGTAGCCTTGCATGGCCATTCGTTTGAACATAGGAATTGCAGGTTAGAAACTATCAGCCTTCTAATCTAACCATACCCTCACCACACAAAGCATATAAAAAAAAATGCCAAATGCTCAGCAAGCTACAGAAATTTAAACAAAGAAATTCATGTATAAATAACAAAGGTTTATTGTTTTGTAATGGAGATAAACATAAAGCATCATGATGTAACACAGTTCAAGCAGTTTAACACCAAGAGTACAACTATATTTAGAATGCTCTTCCTCTCTCAACCAAGGCATCAATAAAAAAAACTTGTGCTGACTAATTGTAAAACTATCATTCATAATGAAATTCAGTGTTATTTTCATATACACACTCTCTCTTATCTTACAGTAGATTCCTAGGACTGCATGTACCCTCTGAAAATTACAAAAATAAAAATTAATTGTTGATGCAATATAAATGAACCAGAGTTAAGTAGGTTACTTGGTAGTTAGGTTGCATATTATTAGGTTATTGATATGTATAATTTTAAAAATTATTAATTATACCAAAGAGACAAAAGTTTTCATTTAAAGAGGTAAAGATATTTAGAAATATACAAATAAAGTAGATTTAAATGAGACTAAAAGTAAACATTAGAGCACATACACATATGAAGAAAAATGTTTTTAAATTTTATTATTACAGATAATTTTGAAGGTTAGGTTAGAATAGTTCACAACACTGGTTTGGGAGTTGTGAATTGAGTTAAACCCAGTGTGTTTATGTATTTTTAACATCAAATGGGGTTATGAAAGTTGTGTGGATGACAGTAAATGGGAAATTGTTGATCGTTAGGTTATTTTAGCTAGACAGCTTGAAGGGAATCTGCTGTGAAGCTTGTACAGAAAGATAACCATGAAGGACAAAAAAAAAGTTTTTTGTTGAATTAAAAGTAGATTTTAACAATAGATAATTATAAATAACAATTTTACAGTTGATTCTTCAAATGATTAAGGAGGGAAAAATTGTTTGTAAACATAGGAAAAGTAATACTACCAATATCTTAGAGAAACTGTTGTTGGGTTCAAGCCTGCAGTAAGGGTCAGATGTTACAGAGCCCCACTTTAAAGTAGCTTAAAACCTAACCCTATCGTGGATATTAGCATCATGATACTATTACTGAGCCTAAGTTAAATATTTCCTTGAACAACTTACGGTAATTTTATTCTCATAAAAACTCTGCATGTGAAGAATGTGATGACCACAATGCCAGCGCCAAATCCAATCAGCAGCAAGCGATTCAGTTTCGGCATCAGGGGCTTGTTGGTTTGGTCAAGGATAACAAACCCTAACCCACCAAGTGTAAATAGAAAACTGGACGCCAGACCTTCCATAATGTACTGGCCATTCACTCTGTATGGCATAAAGGCTACCTGTACAAACAAACAAAATTTGTTGAAAAAATGTGGTGTGGGGAAATTGAGTGCTACAGACACTTAAAGCTACATCAGGCTGGAAATTTAGAATTAAAAAATTTAAATTTAAAACTTGTAAATAAATCTTTAAAAAGAACCTTACAATAAAAATAATTTAATTTTTTTACAATAGCTAGTATTAAAAACAGCTATTTAAAATTAATACTATAGTTTAAAAGGATATTATTCTCAAATATAATAAATGAATCAAGTTTGGGCTGGATAGTATATTAAAAATGAAAATTTAACTATTTTAAAAAAATTTGAACTACATAATTTACCAAAACTGGGAGACTAATGTTCACATTCACAACAATTTAAGATCACATACAACAAACATTTGTGACAAAATTTCAGGTCACTGAGTGACAATACTAATAGTGGCATTTTTTATATGAGAGAAACAAGAAAAGCACACACAAAAATATGTGCCTGATGTGATGATTAGTTACTCTAAGACTTACAGGTTTAGAATTACCACGCTCATCTGTGGTGGACCCAATGCTGGGAGGCTCAACAATCACATCATAGATTATACCTTTAAAAAAAGAATACAAATTACAAACAAGCGTTAGAATTGCTAAGTGTTAAAACAGCATGGATAAATGATATTGATATAGGGCCTAATCAGTTCAAATACACATTTTTTCCCTAAAATCATCACATTATTCAAGCTAACATTACTCTCTACAATATGTAGGCCTATTAGTAGTATTAGGCAAATCTATAATAATAGTTTCGCTGTCTGTCTATCTATGTATCTATCTATCTATCTATCTGACAAGAACGCTCTAGAGAAAACACAAGCAAATTAAAAACTTTCACAGTAAAGCGGAAGCGAAATATGACATCATAATATTCAGCATATAGTAGAAAAAAGTCGACAGCCGGGAGAGTGCACAAAATAATATGACGTCATTGATTCTCGAGTAAACATTGAATAAAAAGGAAATTTTGTCTAATCTAAGTGGTTTGCGTGAAGAGTTTCATTCATACAATTCTTCGGGTAGGGGCAAAGCCCCACCCTCGCGAAAGAACGTCTAGGCCCCCCCCCCCTCCCAACTCAAAAGAAATGTCTTCATCGATACTCTATAATAAAGATACCACCTAATTAATTTGTCTAATCTAAAAAAGGGTTTGCTTGCAGTTCCTTTCATGCAATTCTTCGGGTAATGGCTAAGCGCGACACCAGTGTTTCTTTCAGACTTTTTGCTCCCCGGAGGGGGGGGGCTTTTTCTAATCTAAAAAGTGTTTAGCGTGCACAGTTTTTTCATGCATCTCTTCCCCACCCAGGTTCTTCCTTTAGTTTGTATGATCTCCAAATGCGACCAGTGTTTCTTTCAGACTTTTTCCTCCCCGGCGAGGGGTGGGAGTACTTGAATTTTTTGGGGGGCGGGGGTAGAATTTTCTGGGAGGGGGCGGACACTGGAAAAAGTATATAATTATATTTTGTTGAATGGGATGGTAGACATGTTTTGGGGTGTGTGTCGGGGAGGGGGGGGGGCAGAGCCCCCTCCTCCCAAGTAGAGTTGCCTGAAAGAAACTCTAAATGCGACTTTTGTCATGAATGAGATTAGGTGCATGGTTTAGGGATATGCCTATGACTATATTTTGTAGAAATTAAAGTACCAATTCTGGATAAAAATCTGTTTTCAATGTCATTTTTTGTTTCCGGTCAAATTGAATTAAGATGGTTATTTTTTTTTATTTTAGTTTAGAGAAAATAGACAGCACTATCAACCTAGCGCCCGTTGTATCCTTCCTCAACAGGCCATTTTTCTCGTAGATTTATATTCAGATATCTCAAATGGACAGGTAGAATATTTTGGAATATATTGGAAAGAAATACACATGGTTTTATTATCTTTTAGGTTAAGGCGGAGGAACTGGCTGTCGATGAGGTTATGTTTTTGAACTCCTAGTTTAGGAGTGCGCTAAACAAAACTTCATCTCAGATTTACGTAGGTATCGCAAAATCTCAAGTATGAATTCCCATTTCCTATTCTTAGTTAGATTGCTTTTCACACAATTCAGAAATTCTTACTTTCTTCATTCGTATTTTTATAGGCCTAATTTTAATCAGTCAAATGTAGATTATTAATAATTTTTATTTTTGAACAGGCCTTACAAATTGTTACTTGTAATTATTTTTGTAAGTAGATCTAGAATCTAACTCTAAGACCTAAGTTTAGCCTAGAATCTAGAATGGCCTAGCTAGCTAGATTCTAGATCTAGAATAAATCTAG
The DNA here is from genome assembly GCF_028476545.2 of Physella acuta. Lineage (NCBI taxonomy): Eukaryota > Metazoa > Mollusca > Gastropoda > Physidae > Physella > Physella acuta. The sequence continues at coordinate 166,719 of NW_026731928.1, read as the reverse complement.
ATCTAGATCAAGTGAAGTACTATCACTGTATCAGTATCACAATCAACAGAGTAACAGTATTCAACAGTAACAGTACTGGTGAGATCTAGATATCTAAAAACCTAGTCTAGAGACTAAACTACATACTAGATAGATCTATACACATGCAGAACTAAAACTAGAATCTACATGAAAGTAAAACGGGGTGGGGGGAGGGGGGTAAAGCCGGCTCAGAAATCGTCAAATGACAAATGATGAGAGAACGACAGCAGAAATGTCTGAAATGAGAATGAATTACATGATGTAACAAATACATTTATTATCTAGATCTACCTCCTGTCACAAGAAAATAAGAAGTTAGGACCAATCCAAATACAACCATAGCAGAAGGCTGCTTCACCCATGTTGGCTTCTTTAATTTCAAATTGGGACATTCAAGTAAAGAATACGGTGCACTGTAAACTGCCTCCATGTTGATGTGGCATTAACACTGAAATTACCCGGAAATATAAAAGAGCTACACAATTTACTTCGGCTGTTGTATACGTGTCAATAGATAGTGTCATTAGTGCTAATCTTTAGTCTAAATCCCTTTACTCATTTCGTGTCGAATCGACTCATAAGTAAGACAAACTATAATCCAGCTCTAAAAGATTATTCAAATTCAGTCACTTTATATATCTCACCACTTTATCATTTTCAAGAGCCTTGTTTAAATCCAATTATTTTGGTTGTAATATATAAAACTATATTATTTACAATAAATTATGTTTTTGAAATACTTTACAATTAAAACGCTCAACAGTCAGTAAATTTTTGGATGAATATTTGTTGTGACTTATAGTGCAAAAATCATTTTAAATACGGTCCATATAGCTTAATCTTAACACAATAACTATAGTTAAAATTAAAATATAGAAGAATTTTTAAAATAACGAATAACGCAAACCCAAACAGTTTAAGACAAAAGAAAGTAGATCCAACTCAAATTACGATGCTTAAATTTACTTTGATCTAGAAGAAATAACTAAACTGTATTTAAAACACTTTTATGTTTTTGGAAAAAAGAAAATTGATAAATCTAGTTTAATTTTTAAAAGGGATATAACCTCTTAAGGCAACACTTTTATTTGTTTATTGAATTATCTACCCGATTTTTGTAGGAATATTGTCAAAAAATGAAATGACATCTTATTTTGACCATAGGGGGTTTGACCATAGGGGGTTTGACCATAGGGGGTTTGACCACAGCGGGGCTTTGACCACAGGGGGGGAGCATAATTTATAGATTTCAAAATAGAAATAATTAACTGCTATTTTAATTTATGATACAATTAATACCATTTTTACATGTTTCCTGAAAGTCCATTTATTGAAATTAACATGTACTAAAATAGTCAAGAACGATATTTTAGTCTTAACATAAAGGCTGGTGCTAGACCTCATAGATTTATTTTAAATATAAATGGAACACAAATAATGCCACATATAACACGTTTGACAAATAAATAATGTAGATGTACTTGAAAATACAAAGCATTTATAAAGGATAATAAACCGGTAGTGATCTCCCCTAAACTTTCTCGAATATTCTTATATAAAACAACAGGGGATGGTAACTGGGGATATAGTTATGATTTTTAATCCATTTTAAATACTTAAACTTTTAAAAATAGAATAGAATCTCATAAAAAAAACATTGCGCACCAAGCAAACGCCGAATAAAAACGCGTATAATAGTGCGCAATATTATTAGTACTTTAAAAATTTACATTAGTTTTTTGAGAAATCGGAAGTAGCGTAAATTACTACTTCCAGTCAACGGAAATTACTCAAAATTTAACAGAAGGTAGAGAATTAGATCTTTTACTTACATGTGAAATTTCATTTATCTATCTGAAATAGTACTCAAGTTATAGGCTTTTGAAAAATTCAAAGTAGGAAAAGTACCACTTCCGGTTATCGGAAATCGCTCAAAAGTTGATACGGATCTACGATTTTGATAAAATACTTATATATGAAATTTCATCAACCTAGCTGTAACGGTACTCAAGTTATCGTGTTTACACACAGACACACACACGGACAGACACACACACACACAGACATACGGACAAGATTGCAAAATTATGTTTTTCCGTATCAGTGAGGTGTAAAACGTCGAGATTTGTAAAAATCTCGATTTTTTTTTTTTGCACGATTACAATACTTTCTCTATACTACGTATATACGAGAAAGTAAAAAAGGATAAAAAAAATTCCAACAGAATAGTCAAAGATGTAATACTTGTATGGTTAACTAAATGACAGATGAATTAACATACTATTACATCCTGCCGCAATTTAAAATATAATTACACAACTTTTAAAAGGACATATAAGCAGAGTTTCTTCCAGGCATATCTTCGAGGGGGGGGGCGAAGCCCCCGAAAATTTTTTACCGCCCCCCGAACGAAATGAAATTTATATAATTTATATAGAAAATATATACTTTTAACAGTGTCCGCCCCCCGAAGAAAGTTTACCGCACCCCCCCCCCCCGAAGATTTCAAGTGCCCCCCCCCCCCCCCCCCCCCGGAGAAAAAAGTCTGGAAGAAACACTGCATATAAGGACAAAGCGCTTGTTATCAAACGCCAGCATTGGACTAACCTCCTGTGATTAAAGACCCTATATTAACAAACCACCTGTGATCAAAGACTCTATATAGACAAAACACCTGAGTGATCAAAGACCCTAGATGGACAAAACACTTGTGATCAAAGCCGCACACAGCGCTTGTGATAAAACACCCGTTGACAAACCACCTGTGATCAAAGACCCTCTGCTGAGAAAACACCTGTGGTCAAACCTCCTATGGTCAAACCCCCTATGGTCAAAGCTCCGTTATGGTCAAATCCCCGCTGTGGTCAAAGCCCCTGCGGTCAAGGGTCCGCGCACCAAAATTTGATTTGTTATTTAAAATAAATAGCTTTTAAATATGAAATAATATTAATTCATATAAAAACATACACATGTTTCGCCAGAATAATAAAATTATTAATAAAATAATATACTATTCCAATCCACTTTAGAAGCTGTTAATTTGGTTCTGTCATTTGGTTCACATCAGGCTTTTATTTCACCCTACTTAACGCAGGACAAACTTGTATCCAATCGTCCATTGGAAATAAAATTATACAATTATTAATATTTCTTCACGGAGCTGGAAAGCAGCATCTTGACATCAAAGGACCAGGTTGCCGAACCCTGACTTGGATTATTGTCTATCTTATCCCGGAACGGGGATCCAAAATTTTAATAAACATTTCTAAATTAACGCGCATTACAAAGTTAGTGATCTTATGTATACCAATTAATAATACGTATTCTTATTGTCTTTTTGTTTATAATAGAGATAATAAAAAATAAAAAAATTTAATAAATAATAAATTTTTGTCAATATTTAAACTAAAAAATATTGTTAATTTTACAAAATTAATCAATATTTTAAATGATTTTAAAGCTCCAATTAAAAAATGTATTTGCACAGTTTGTGTATTTTTTTTTAATTTAAGTTATTTCCCTTTCCATGCGCTTTTTACTTTCTCGTATACGAAGTATAGAGGAAGTATTGTAATAGTGCAATAAATAAAACGGGAGTGATCTCCCCTAAACGTTCTCGAATATTCTTATATAAAACGAGAAAAATGGCCCGTTGAGGAAGGATACACCGGGCGCTAGCTTGATAGTGCTGTCTCTTTTCTCTAAACTAAAACCAACCCACCCCCCCCACACACACCACCCCCCACCCCACCCCACCCCACACACCACCCCCCCACCCCCACCCCCCACCCCCCACCCCCCACCCCCCACACACACCACCCCCTCCACACACCGCCCCCCCCCCACACACACCACCCCCCCCCCACCCCTCCACCCCCCCCCCAAAAAAACATGCCTACCGTCCCATTCAACGAAATATAATTATATACTTTTTCCAGTGTCCGCCCCTTCCCCGAAAATTCTACCCCCGCCCCCGAAAATTTCAAGTACCCCCACCCCTCTCTGGGGAGGAAAAAGTCTAAACTAAAACCACCCCACCCCCCACACACACCACCCCCCACCCCCCACACACACCACCCCCCCCACCCCCCCCCCCCCACCCCCCCCCCCAAAAAAAACATGTCTACCGTCCCATTCAACGAAATATAATTATATACTTTTTCCAGTGTCCGCCCCCTCCCCGAGGGGGGGGGGGGCTCAGACGTTCTTACGCGGGGGGTGGGGCTTCGCCCCTACCCGAAGAATTGTATGCAAGAAACTCTTCACGCAAACCATTAAGATTAGACAACATTTCCTTTTTATTCAATGTTAACGCGAAAATCAATGACGTCATATAACTTTGAGCACTCTCTGGGTTTGAGATTATTTTCTACTCTGTGCGCTAAATGTGTCGACGTCATACTTCGTTTTTCGAATTACTATGCATGTTTTTATTTTCCTTGTGTTTTCTCTAGAGCGTTCTTGTCAGACAGATAGATAGATAGATAGAGAGACAGCGAAACTATTAGTATTAATAACTAGATAAATGGCCCGTTGAGGAAGGGTACAACGGGCGCTAGGCTGATAGTGCTGTCTCTTTTCTCTAAACTAAAACCAACCCACCCCCCACACACCACCCCCCACCCCACCCCCCCACCCCCACACACCACCCCCACCCCCCACCACACACCACCCCCACCCCAACCCCTCACCCCCACACACCACCCCCCTCCACACACCGCCCCCCCCCCACCCCCCACCCCCCCAAAAAAAAACATGTCTACCGTCCCATTCAACGAAATATAATTATATACTTTTTCCAGTGTCCGCCCCCTCCCAGAATATTCTACCCCCGCCCCCGAAAATTTCAAGTACCCCCCACCCCTCTCCGGGGAGGAAAAAGTCTGAAAGAAACACTGAAACCAACCCACCCCCCCACACACCACCCCCCACCCCTACACACCACCCCCCCCACCCCTCCACCCCTCCCCCCCCAACCCCCCCAAAAAAAAAACATGTCTACCTTCCCATTGCAAGAAAACCACTTTTTAGATTAGACACATTAATTAGGCTGTAATTTTATTATAGAGTATCGATGAGGAAATTTCTTTTGAGTTGGGGAGGGGGGGGGGCTCAGACGTTCTTACGCGGGGGGTGGGGCTTCGCCCCTACCCGAAGAATTGTATGCAAGAAACTCTTCACGCAAACCATTTAGATTAGACAACATTTCCTTTTTTTCAATGTTTACGCGATAATCAATGACGTCATATTACTGTGTGCACTCTCTGGTTTGAGATTATGTTCTACTCTACGCTAAATGTGTCGACGTCATATTTCGTTTTTCGAATTACTGTGCATGTTTTTATTTTGCTTGTGTTTTCTCTAGAGCGTTCTTGTCAGACAGAGCGTTCTTGACAGACAGCGAAACTATTATTATAGATGGGGGATGGCAACTCGGGATTTAGACAATATTTTTAATCCATTTTTAATTACTTAAACTTTTTAAAATAGAATAGAATCTCGGAGAAAAAAAAAGAATAGCGCACCAATTGAACGCCAAACAATATGAGTATAATATGCGGAGTATTATTTGTACTTTATAAATTCATATTCTTTTTTTTGAGAAATCGGAAACAGCGTAAATTACTACTTCCGGTCAACGGAAATGACTCAAAATTCGACAGAAGGCAGACAATCTTTTACTTACATGTGAAATTCCTTTTATCTACCAGAAACAGTGTTCAGTTATAGGCTTTTGGAAAATTGAAAGTAGAATAAGTTCCACCGGAAATCGGTGAAAAATTGATACAGAACAACAAATTTGATATAAGACTTACATATGCAATTTCATCAACCTAGCTGTAACGGTACTTAAGTTATCTTATTCAAAGACACACACACACACACACACACACACACAACACAAACATACGGACAAAATTGCAAAACTATGTTTTTCCGACTCAGAGAGGTGTAAGACATCAAGATTTGTAAAAATCTCTTCTTTTTTTTTTTTTTGCACGATTACAATACTTCCTCTATACTTCGTGTACGAGAAAGTAAACACAAGTTTTGTGATTCGGTATTTTGCTACACGCATGAGAGTGGTAGTCTATAGAAATTCGATGTGATATGAGAGTGGTGGTCTACATATATATGATGTGATATCAAAGTGGTAGTCTACAGAAATGTATCAGTGTAAGAAATGTGTTTTGTGATTCGGTATTTTGCTACACGCATGAGAGTGGTAGTCTATAGAAATTCGATGTGATATGAGAGTGGTGGTCTACATATATATGATGTGATATCAAAGTGGTAGTCTACAGAAATGTATCAGTGTAAGAAATGTGTTTTGTGATTCGGTATTTTGCTTCACGCATGAGAGTGGTCGTCTATAGAAATTCGATGTGATATGAGTGTGGTGGTCTACATATATATGATGTGATATCAAAGTGGTAGTCTACAGAAATGTATCAGTGTAAGAAATGTGACGGATGTTTTCATGTCTGAGTATCAGTTAGGGACAGTAGCGTAGCGAGGGGGGGGGGGGGGCATATGTCCCGGGCGCCGATCTTAGGGGGCGCCAAAATGGGTTGGAAAAATAAATGGAAAGGTTGAGGGGGGGTGCAAATCGAAAGTTTGAGGGGGGGGGGGGGGCAAATCGAAATCTTGAGGGAGGGTGTAAATTGAAAGTTTGACGGGGGGGGGGGTGCAAATCG